>NC_064859.1:102825807-103155807 GCF_024139225.1 Suncus etruscus | reverse complement strand
TCTTTTCCTTTTTTTATTCTTTCTTCTTTTCCTCCTCCTCTTCTTCCTCCTCTTCCTTTCTTTTTTTTCCCCTTTAGACACTGGTTTACAATATTGTTACTGAAGGGGCATCATGCTTATCACTTTATCTCCTTTCAGCATTCAGTTTTTGTCCAGAATATCATTTCGAACTCTCATTGTCACAGTGTTCTCTCTCTCTCTCTCTCTCTCTCTCTCTCTCTCTCTCCCCTCCCCCTCTGACCTCACTGCATCCCCCAGTCTTTGTGACAAGTTTCCTACCATTGACCAGTCCTCCTCGCCCTTGTCTCTATTGTCTCCGGGTATTATTACCAAGAAAACCATTTTCAATAACAAAAATGTCTCACAGACTGTTTTGATCCTTCATAGGGAGCCGTTTTATTTTTGCCCAGGCAGCCTGGTGCAGCCCCAGAAAGGCAAACATCAGTTGTAAAGGCCGAAACACGGAGCCCAGCAGTTAGTCCAGTGCCCTGCCTGCCACCCAGTAGGGGGCTGAGAGATGTGTCCGGCCCTGCCAGCAGAAACCGGCTCAGTTTTTCTGAGCTTTTTGAATTATAAAGCACAGAAAAGGCACCTGGGCAGCCACAGGCTCTGTCAAATGGATAAATAACTTGTCTCAGGTTCTCTAAAAATAAAACCGGGGAGCTGGAGCTGGGAGCTGGAGCACCTGAGAGGGCACTCGCCTTGCACAAAGCAAACCTGGGTTCAGTCCCAGCACCCAATTATGTTTTCCTAGTCCTGAGTGCAGAGCCAGGAGCAAGTCTTGAGCACTACTGGGTGTCACCTCAAATTCCACCCAAACCATAAAATTAAAGCCGATATTGCAGTGTAGTTGTTAAGTTCCTTTTCTCAACAATCATATCTCATGTCCTGTTATTTATATAGAACAGATAAATACACATCCCACACCTCACAGCACAGTGCCCTGATTCTGACCAGAGGCTGTCATTTAATATAGATGCTGCTGAGAATCCATGTGTGTGCACTTGTGTGACTACATGCCTAATATTCCATCACATTTTATTTATCAACCTCAGTCGCTTCATCTAGACACTTTTCGGTGAGAAATGCTCTGAACGTATTAGAGTGTGTGAGCATAACTCGGAGAGACAGGGAGGAGAAATTGGTTTTCTGCATGATAGCCAGAAAGGGAGGCATTTTTTTTTTACACCCCCACAACATTTGACAATGAAATCACTGCTTCTGCTGTGTTTGCTTTGCACTTCTGCCTGAGGCAAAGCCTAAAGGAAGTTTCCATGGGACAAGTTTCTTCTTTTTTATCAAAAGGTCTACAATTAAAGAAAAAAATGAAAAAAAAAAAGAATGTATGAAAATAAATTTGTGAAAATTTAATAAAAATAATAAGCTCTACAATTGTCAAGAGGTTTGAGATGAGGGGTGGGTCCTTTCTCTCTTCTCTCTGTCTCTCTCTCTCTCCTTTCTCTCTTACTCTTTAAGTGCCTGGAATATTTTTTTGTTAATCTTCATTTTTGTTCTTCTCTCTCTCCTTTATTCCAATCCCCCCACTGAGATAATCCAAAGCATTTTTAAAAAAATGTTATTTTATTTAATTTTAATTAATTAATTAATTACTTAATTGTTTGGTTGGTTTTGGGGCCACTCCTGGCTTCTGCACTCAGAAATTGCCCCTGCCAGACTGGGGGACCATATGGGATGCTGGGAATAGAACCAGTTCCCTGTCGGGTCGGCCACATGCAAGGCAAATGCCCTACCACTGTGATATCTCTCTGGTCCAAAAATGTTATTTTATTAAAGCACCATGAGTTACAAAGTTATTCATAATTGGGTTTTAGATAATGCTGATTCCATCCCCAATGTCAACTTCCTTCTACCATTGTCCCCAGAATTTCTTGCTGACATCCACACTGCCAGCCTGACATCTTGACAGGCACCGTTTTTTTTTTTTTTTTTTTTTTTGGTTTTTGGCCATACTCAGTGATGCTCAGGGGTTATTCCTGGCTATGCACTCAGAAATTGTTCCTGGCTTGGGGGACCATATGGGAAGCCAGGGGATAGAACCACAGTCTGTCCTAGGTAAGTGCATGCAAGGCAAATGCTCAGGTCCAACAGGCACCATTTTAAAGTTCATTTGTTCATGTTTGGTTTTCATGGGGTCCATGGGGTTGAGTCTATAGTTTGGATATTTAGCTCTATCCTTCCTTAGCCATCACTGGTGTATCCAGTCCAGCTTTGTACCTCTGTAAAGAACTGTGTTAGGTGCTAGGCATAGACAGAAGAGAGTTTTGGATACCCCCAAAACACTCTGATGACTGGAGAGGGAGATTTAAATAGATAGACTATCTCAAAAAGTTCTGATAGACAGAATTCTGGGGACACAGAATTGAGCGCCCCAACTTGACCCATTTATCAGGTGTGATCATCAGCTGTGCCCCTGACATGGAAAAGATCATCTCAAGAGGAGGTAGGAAGTAGAGCAGAAAAGGAGGCAAGTTCCCTCAGGGAAGAAGCCCAGTTGTAATTGGAGAAGCCTGAACTCCCTGCTTCAGTGCCTTTGTAGTTGGCAAAGATGCCAACCTCACAGTGTGCCCCCACAGGCAGACAGTTCCTGAGGAGAACATCATGGTCAGGATTGTTCTCTCCTTGGTTGACCTGAATGGACTCATTGTCCTCATCTGAGATAATTATTATAAAGGTTCCCCGGCAACCTGGACATGTGTCTACCCTTGAATCATTAAGCATTTGAGAGCTTCAGTTGTTTAGAATCTTTGGGGTGGTGTTTCTTAGTCACTCTCCCCTCACTTTCCTCAGGACTCTGCCATGTTCCCCTACAGGAGAATGGTTTCCTTGGACTTATATGTGATGTTGATATGCTGATGCTGGCCCTGAAATGTGTATCAAACCATATCTGAGCATAAGGTACCAATGGTGAGCATCTGCATCAGTGCTATGAGGGAGAAAACAAGATTCAACTAGGGAGTTTTAGCTCAGGAGTGACTGTGTCTCTCTCTGGGTTTCCTTTGCTGCTAGCTCTATTCCAATAGGCATTTCTCATTGTTACTGAGAAATAACTTGTTTAAAATATTTCTGTCTAACACAAAATCACATATAGAAGTTTCACCAAAGCAAGAAAGTTAAAGTTTCTATTTGCTTCGTAATTGTAATTGGGCCAGTGTCCAATGAGAGGATAGGCACCCAAAAGGTCAAGGGAAATGATCCTTAACATCTGGACTCTCCTACTGATTTTGGGTTTGAGGGGAAGTTCCAAAGCATTGAATTCTTTCACAGTGGAGCCAGTTCTGGGGCCTTGTTAATCTTTGTTCTGCCTTCACTGTTCACATATCACCCAAGCTGTATCTCTCTGTATCTCTGTATCTCTCTGTCCAACAAAAACATTTTCTCTGTTTTTGATGGTTTGGTTTTGTGTTTGGGACGACACCTGATGGTGCTTAGGAAATTTTCCTGCTAACGGTTCACTACTGACAGTGATTGGGGGATTTTAAGCAGTGCTGAGGATTGAGCCAGGGTTGGGTGCATGCCGAGCAAGCATCTTAACCCTTGGACCATATCTTCAGTCCAATTTAACTCTTAGTGACTCTAACATGAAAACAACCTCAATGCCTGTGACATCAGTACCCATGATCTCTCTTTCTTCCAGGATGGATAAATAGCCACGCCTTGACCTAATCTGTCCAATGTTTCAGGATGGGGCCAGTCTGAAGTCATAAGTGCACAGAGATATTTCCATTGCCTGAGAGAGTTGAAAACAATATTGTTTGTCTTTGTTTAAAATATGAAATATGAGAAACTACTTGAATACGTCTGGGAAGTCGCTAGATACAAAATGAAGCCATGGTTTCTATAAAAGTGGGCATGGCCTAAACATGCAAATTATCCCTTGAATTTTGATTCTGATGAGTTATAAAATTAATCCTAGATCATTCATGAAGACCTATGATATATTTGCTTGGTTGATATCTCCATAAGGAGATACTGGAAATAAGGGGCTTAAGATTACCACCCACATGATTCGTAGAATGTTAGTTTGCCTACCCAAGGCTCTGCCTCTTCATCGGTGATATTAAAGCAGTAATAGAATATAGGGCTACACATATTATAAAGGAATGAATTGCACAAAGTATTTAACAAGTCCCATCAAATGCCATTTACAGTCTTGAAACAAGGAGTTTTATTTCTTATACACAAATGCTTTGGGGGTAGTTAGGAACAGGAGGCTTCGGCATTACTGCAAGGCAGGCGTCCACCAAGTAAGTCATCCGGTGCACATCTTAAATAAATGACAAATGCATTGTCCTTGGCCGCTCAATAAAACGGATCAGCACATAGAAACACAAGCACTCTGTAAATTGTACAAGCAAGCATGGCTTGCTTTTTTTTAATTTCATAAACATTGGAGTCTCTTAATCCCGCCACTTTGCCATTTCTTTTTTTAAAACTTTATTTATTGATGAATTGATTGGTTGGTTGTTGGGCCACACCCAGTAGTACTCAGGGGTTCCTCCTGGCTCTGCACTCAGAAATCCCCCCTGGCAGGCTGGGGGACCATTGGGATGCCAGGAATCGAACCGGGCCTCTCCCGAGTCAGCTTCATGCAAGGCAATGCCCTGTCGCTCTGCTATCTCTCCATCCCTCACTTTGCCATTTCTTGGTTGGTCTTGGGGCAGGAATTCCTTTTCAAACTCCTTTCTAAACTCCACTTAGTTTAATTTAGTTCTTGAGGTCCTTGACACTGAGCATGCTTGTCCACTCCACTGTGTTTGGAGTGCTTCCTCCTTCTTATTGATTGCATCTCAATAGCAAGTGATGTGCTTTTGGTGGAGATTAATAACCTGAAAGCTGGGAGAGGAACTTGCCAAGTCACATTCTCAGGCTGACAGCCTGTCTGTACCACTGTGTGATGCTGCCGGGGGAATGACGCCGTGGGCGGGCGTCTAACCTGTGCTCTGGAGTGGGGAGCACCCTGGGCCGGCCGGGGATGACGGGCTGGGCTCTGCCTGGGAGTGGGTGCTGAGGGGCCACTGACAGAGCGAGCAGGCGGGCAGCAGGTGTTTCTCCTCCAAGAACTCGGAGTTTCTCTCAGTGCTGGTGTGGGAGGCTTTCTGAGCAATGGAATTGGAACAACATGTGCTTCTTCCCAGGAGTAAACTGTGAAATGAGTCTTTTAAATAGTTTTTAATTACAATTTCTGAGCCCAGTGCTCGAAGGTGCCAGTCAGGCTGAAAACCGATGTTGTTTACTTCCTGCCGGGGTGCGAGCGGGGTTGGTGTGAGCATTCCCAGGGTGCTGGGAGCTGTTTGTGCATCTCTGCTGAGTCATTACTTACAAGAGTGGCTCGGGTTGAACTCTTAGTTCAAGAACTTAGATCATCCTAAAGAATTTTCTCTTGTTTAAAGGTTCTATAAAAAAATAACTTTGACTATATATATTTTAACAATAAGCAAGGTAAGAAAAATGTTCTGAAGTTCCTTTTTTTTAATCAAGAGTTGTTTTTTGATTCTATAAATACTGAAACTAAATAGTCTCCTGTTCTTTCCCCATTTTTCTTTAAAATTGCATTCTTTCCACCTTGTGGTGTTTTTTATTTTTTAATAAATCCAGAAACGGAAAGAAAATATCGGTAGTAAAAAATGAAATATTTGGGGTTGGAGATGTGATTCGATGGTAGAGAAGTTGCCTTGCAAGTGTGAGGGTTTGATTTCTAGCACCACAACAAATCAAAATGATGGATCGAAGACTAAGTACCCTGAAGGTAAGCTAAAACGTGAGGTCATGACAGCAGGATGGCACTGGAGGGGCTTCTGCTGAGTGAGATGATCCAGAGGCAGGAGGACTAAGTCAGGATGAGCTCACTCGGCTGTGGTATAGATAAGTGAAGCTCATGGATAATATCAACCAGTGGCTGACCTTGACTTTTAGGATGCAGACAAGTGAGTGCCAGGTCTTGGGGGAAGAAATTGGGGGTCTTGGAGGAGGCTGACTGGACCTAACATGGGAGCATAGGAGCACAGATAGAGGTTCTGAAGCATGGGGTGATTCCTTTTTTTTAATTTTAAAACAATTTCTTTATTTAAACATCATGGTTACAAACATGTTTGTAATTTGGTTTCAGCCATCAAAATGAACACTCCCTTCACCAGTGCAACTTTCCCACCACCAATGTCCCCCATTTTCCTTCTCCCCCATCCTCTGCCTGTCTTATAGACAGGCATTGCCTTTCTCTCTATCATTGTCATAGCAGTTGTTAGTGTTGTTTCTCTAACTGCACTTAGCACTCTTTGTGGGAAGCTTTATATCGTGGGCTGCTCTTTTGAGTCCAAAGCTCTATTGTCTCTGGGGTTTATTACTATACTATCTTTTATTTTTCTTAGATCCCATAGATGAGTGAGATTATTCTGCGTTTATCTGTCTTCTTCTGAGTTATTTTTTTTTTTATGGAACGCTTCACGAATTTGCATGTCATCCTTGCACAGGGGCCATGCTAAGCTTCTCTGTATCATTCCAATTTTAGTAGATGTGCTGCCGAAGCAAGCACCCTTCTGACTTATTTTACTCAACATAATAGTCTCCAGGTTCATCGATGTATAGGCACATTTCATAACTTAATTTTTTTCTAAGAGCTGAGTAGTATTCCATTGTGTAGATGTACTACTGTTTCTTTAACCACTCATTGTTGCCAGGCATCTGGGTTGGTTCCAGATTTTATCTATAGTAAAAAAGTGCTGCTATAAACATAGGAGTGCAAAGGACATTATTGTATTGTGTTTTAGGATATATCCTTATTTTAAAATTAAAAAAAAAAAGAATCACCTCATGCTTCAGACCCTCTATCTGTGCTCCTATGCTCCCATGTTAGGTCCAGTCAGCCTCCTCCAAGACCCCCAGTTTCTTCCCCCAAGACCTGGCACTCACTTGTCTGCATCCTAAAAACCAAGGATATATCCCTAGTAGTGGTATTCTTGGATAATATGTGAGCTCAGTGTCCATGCAGTTCTGGAAAAGGAGGGCTGATGGGAAGGAGGTGAGTTTCAGTAATGGTACTGGAACCCAGAAGGAGAATGAGGGAAGGTTGGAAAGAAGGCCCCTTTCACATTTGGTGGAGGGTATTTTTGGAAAGGCTTTTGATTACCATTTTAATTTCCTCAATAGTGATGGGTCTGCTCAAATATGCTAGATCATCTTGGTTCAATCTTGGAAGGTATAAGAGTTCAAGAATTTATCCATTTCTTTCAGGTTTTCTTGTTTTGTGGCATAGAGTTTCTCAAAGTAATCTCTGATTACCCTTCGAATTTCTGTAGTATCTGTAGTAATCTCCTCTTTTTCATTTCAAATTCAGTTTATTAAGTTTCTCTCTTCTTTGCTTTGTGAATTTTTGCTACTGGTTTATAGATCTTGTTTAATTTTTCAAAGCCTCAGTTCTTGATTTCATGATCTTTTGGATTTATTTTTATTTTCTATTTGTTGATATCTACTCTAAGCTTTATTATTTCTTCCCGTCTTCCTATTTTTGGTTCATTTTGTTGATCATGTTCCAATTTTATAAGCTGTGTCATTAAGTTATTTATGTAGACCCCTTCTTCCTGATGAATTCTTGCAAAACTATAAAATTCCTTCTTAGTACTGCTTTAGCTGTGCCACATAGATTCTGATAATTTGAGTCAAGGAGGGAGGAAGACATGGCATTGAATAACCTCTGAGATCCTTGGTGGTTGAGGCTGCTTGATGCCACCTCAAAAATGGGATCCTATAAAACTCCTCCGGATGAACCAGAGGAACATGCTATTTACTAAACCTCTATGTATGTTTCTTGTTTTGTTTTTGCTATACTGCTGGTGCTCAGAATTAGTCCTTGACTATGCGTAGGGATCACTTCTGGTACTTGGTGGTGATGGGTAACATATTTAGTGCTGGGGAATGGAACCCAGGTCTACATGAAGACTTAGGTTATTCAGACTAGAACCCAGGTCAGCTGTTTGGAGGTGGGGAGTATAGGCCAGACCTGGTGCTGGAAGTAGAATCTGAGGCTCATTAACCTCTGTCCAGTCTTTCTACTCTCTCAATTTGCTAAATCTTATTAAAAAATCACCAGGCAAAAAAATATCTGAAGTTTCTTAATTTATATGCATATTCATTCTTTTATAGACAATGAGCATGCAACATGAATAGATAATAGTTCACAAATCCTAAAATGCTTTTCTTTAGAATTTCCATATTTCCCAAATCAGAATGCATTTCACAGTTACAGTCAGGCAGCGACTCTTGGCTTAATGAGTTTAAGCTGTAAGGCTTGATCATTCTGTGTGGATTGTGTTTCATTGTCATTTTAAACCTTCAGAGGATTATTCTGCAATTGGACAGTGAAATAAAAGCTTAGTGTCATCTGCATGGCAGGGAAAATGGGGCTGAACAGGATCCAGAATGGGAAGCAACCATTTGTCTTTGGAGCAATGACTTCAGCTCCAAATATCCCAGCACAGCAGCAGGGTGTTTGCCTTCCACGTGGCCCACCCACCCAGGACGGACCTGGGTTCAATTCCCGGCATCCCATAGGGTCCCCTGAACCAGGAGCGATTTCTGAGTGCATACCCAGGAGTAACTTCTGAGTGTCACTGGGTGAGGCCCAAACAAACAAACAAACAAAACAAAACAAAACAAAACAAAACAAAACAAATATCCCAGTGGAGCAACCAAGTATATTATACTTTCTCAGGAAAAAAGACACTGCAGGAAGAAGGAGCTATGTTGGGTGTTTAGAACATCCTTGCCAAGCCCTAAATAGTGCAGCGGGTGGCCAGTTTGATCCTCACATTGGAGAGCCTGTATGGACGCACATCCATGCTGATAGGAGAGCTGATGTTGCAAAGATTGTCCTAATTCACTACCTGTATTAAATCAACACACTTGGATTCTTTAACCAAGGCCCGAATTTTGAACCAGAGAAATAGCACAGCACGTTAGGCATTTGGTTTGTGTGTGGTCAACCTGGATTCAATCTCTGGCAACATATAAGGTTCTTCAGCACCCCAGAACACAGCCAGGAGAAAGCCCTGAGCACTTCTAGATGTGGCCAAGACCCAAAGACCAAACAAATAACACCCCCCCCCCCAAAATTCATCAGCATAGAAGGTCATGCACTAAATTCATCCTTTTCTTTCTTTTGATTTGGTTTGGAGCCACACCCGGGGATGCTCAGGGGTAACTTCTAGCTCTACACTCAGGGATCACTCCTACCATACTCAGAGAACCTGATGGAATGCTGGGGAATGAACCCAGGCCAGCTGTATGTAAGGCGAGTACCCACCCAACTGTACTATTTATTGCTCTAGCCTCTACGGCTCCACTAAATTTATATCCCCTAGTTTCTTTAAAAAATAAATTACTGAATATAGTGGGGATGCACCCTGTCTTTGGGATCTTTCTTCTAATTGCTAATTGTCAGCTGCTAGAGCTCCCTGAGCAGTTGTCCAGGTGGGACCCTCTGAGGCAACACAACCCCTTTTTCTTCCAGGCAAGGACCCAACCCCAAGGCTGCTCATCTCCAAGGGTGTCTATGGGAAGTTAAAAGCCTTGACCTTTGAACCATAATCTTGGCTCTGTAGATTTTCTAAAACCAAGGCTTAGACATCAGTCATTGCCCTGGCAGGTGTCAAAATCTCCCCCATTCCTCTTTTCAGGAATATGTCCCCTCTCTAGGATTCCAGGAACCCCTAAAAAAGGCACTCTGCCATCTAGTACTGTTAAGTCTGGAGGAAGGCTCCTTGGAGGGCACTGACTGAGAACTCCTTTAGCTCAAATAACTCATTAAAATTTCATTTAATACATTTTATTTGCCCCAGAAACCATAGTGCCCTGAGTTGGACAAGCATGACAGTTGGGACTGGGTTGGCTGAGAGAGGCTGGTCAACTGTTTGCTATGTGGAAATAGCATCATGAAACATCATTCCTCAGAAAGACATTGATTTACTTTCCAGGGAAGTCATGGGCCCTCTTAACCCAGAGCCAGGAGTGTTGCAGCCTCTGAGCTCTGGTCCAGAGCTAGACAGAACAGATTTTGACTGTGTTTGGAAAACTGCTAAGAGCAAGGCTCTAAATAAAATTCCAAATGGGGTTCTCTTTTTTTTTTTCTTTTCTTTTCTTTCTTTTTAAAGTGGCAGAATGATTGTTTGGAGTAATAGATGGGTGGCAGAGTGAAAGGCTGAAAATGAAATATCATTAAGGAGAATTTGTTCTTCCCTTTAAGTGGGCCATAAACTAGTTACAAACACTGCCCTGTGCTCTAGTGCTAGACAGATAAATCAGCACCTAGTTCAGTGAGTAATAGAGAGCTGGGGCTGCAAATAGGTCTCCGGTGAGCGGGTGAATTAATGGATCAATAATCAAAAAGTCATTAAATATTCATTATACAATTATTATGGCACTGCAAATGAGTGAGGAAGAGATGGGATTTTTTCAGTAAAGATGAATAAAACGGTTTATGAATTAATTGCCCAAAGTTGATTTCATATTTTGGTTGAAGCAACTTGTTCAGAACAGGCAGATTTGAATGTTTCATCTTCACTGAATGAAAGTGTGGATGGTTGAAAGGGGCAGGGATATTGATTGTTTATTTTTATCACCTTAGATCAGAAAGAGAAAAAAAGAATGCAAAGAAGTTTAATTTCTGTTGGCCAATGACTTATGAAGAAGCTCTAACCTGGACCGCCCCCCCCCAATTCTGGCTGCTCAGAGAGGAGAGAGTTGTGGCTTCTTGGGAAGAATGGGTCAGACATGTCGCCTTCTTTTGTGAGGAGAGTTGGGTGGGGTCCTAGGTGCTTTCAGGGAAAGAAGATAAAGGAGTGACCCTATATGACCAGGACCTTCCCTGAGGATGGGTCTGCCTGAAGCATTCTGGGGGTTTCTTCTCTTCAGTGACTGTCCGTCATATCTGCCTTGGCCACCCCACTGTGCCCTCAGTCCTAATCTGCTTCCCAACAAGACATCAGCCAGCTGCCACCATCTCTTTCTCTCCACTTTTTCCTTTCAAGAATATCATTGTCATTTCCCTCTCGAGGCCTGTTGGGGAAGTTCTCTCTCCTGCAGAATGGGGGTGCTGGTGGGTGACTGTTTTGGGAAAGTGGCTTAGGGAAAGTTGTGAGTGGAACATGTGTGGGAATCCTTCCTGTGAGACAGTCCCATGGTGATGCTTTATGTTCTAAGTTCCTGGGAAACAGGCACACGATGGGTTTCCAGTAGGAACTCCTGAAATGTGGGGTAAAAGGGCTGAAGTGCTAAGCCCAGAGACAGAGCAGCTTAGCTGCCCACTTGACTGGGAAAGGGAAGGTCAGTTTTGTGGGGGGCTCTGGCCATGATGGCCCAAGGTAGCTGGAACATTTGAGCCTGGCCTCTGCTTAGGTTCAGAATAAGGTCTTGGGGGGGAAACACAGACATCACTCTCATCTGGTGAGAGAAGAACAAGGTAGTCAGTCAATGACAGGTCCTGAACCTTCTAGACCCCACATCCAGAGGGGAAGGTGATTGTAGGCCAGGAGAAAGAAGTTGGGATAAATATTTACTCTCCAGCTCTGGAGGATTTTGTTTTGTTTTGTTTGTTTGGTTTTGGTTTTTGGGCCACACCCAGTGATGCTCAGGGTTACTCCTGGCTCTGCACTCAGGATTACTCATGGCAGGCTCAGGGGACCCTATGGGATGCCAGATATCAAATCTAGGTCTGCTATGTATAAGGCAAATGCCCTCCCCCCGTCCTATCACTCTAACACCCCCTGGAGGACTTTCTTTAAGGCATATGTGCCATTTCCTCTCTACTGTTAGGGTTCGAGTTGACACCCTAGTCATTGCTGAGAGTCAAAGACCAACTCCCATAATGCAAGATGCAAAAGGGAGTTTCTTTGATTACTCGGGTCCAAGTCTCATCCAACCAGTAGCATAAGACAAGGACCCCGAAGCAAAACCTTAGCCAGTTTATATAGACATCATAAGCATTAACAGCATCAGCATTTCATTGGTTAATACAGACAGCTCAACCTTTACAGTACACATGATTGGCCTATAACTTTCATCACATACATGATTGGCTTATTTCAATTTGCACACAAAGCACATTATTTCTTAGCATTGACGTACTCTGACTCATCGATTTTGGTTGTCAAGGGAAAATTCCAGACCCATCTAGTTCCTCCATCCTAAAAGAATAGGGAGGGTCTTGACATTCCTACGTTCCTTCTGTGGTTTTATTTCTGAGTGAACCCCCTCCACCTTTGCTCAAAGTGGAAGCTTTAGCTAATAGTGGAAAAGTACCTCACCTTTTAACTTGTCTGAAGAACTGCTTTTAACCTGTCTCAGGAAAAACTGCATTTACTAAGGTTTAGGCTTGTCTTAGTCTAGGACCCTTATCATGGACCCAGGGGGATCTTGGTTCTCACACTGCCATCTCCTCTGTGCCATCTTTCTGTGCCCTTTCTGTGGACCCTGAATCAGCTTGGTTGACCATATGGAATGCCGGGGGTTGAATCGGGGTCCGTCTGGGGTTGGATATGTGCAAGGCAAATGCCCTACCACTGTGTTGTAGCTTTGGCCCTAGAGCATCATCTATTTCAATGGGTAGCGAAGGTGTCTGTGTCAATTTAATATTCCTTAGTCGTGCAGAAAATCCAGTGTCTGCAGCAGGTAGTAGACTAGCAGCCCAGAGGCATTCCTTATTGGACTGCTGACAAGGATTCTCCCTGTCCAGGGCCTAGAGGACAAAATAAACCATAGAGAAGAGATCGACAATAAACATGAGGCATCTGAGATGACCACAGAGTGTCATGTGAGCCGAGAGCTCTTTGGACTCTGGAAATGGTGATTAATCTGAGCTCCTCTCCCAGTGTGGAAAGCACAAAGTCAAAAATAGGAGTCACACCTTTAAAAAAAAAAACTCAGTCAGTTCCCAGGAAACACTGAGGCAAATCACTGGAACCAGAAATGCCTTTATTATTATTTTTTTAAACACATTTGGGTATTATGTTGTCATGAAGAAAACAGTGAGCTAACTAAACCAAAAAAAATTTTTTTTGTTTTTTTTCGGGCCACACCTGTTTGATACTCAGGGGTCACTCCTGGCTAAGGACTCAGAAATTGACCCTGGCTTGGGGGAACCATATGGGATGCCGGGGTATCGAACCACGGTCCTTCCTTGGCTAGCACTTGCAAGGCAGGCACCTTACCTCTACCACCACCTCGCTGGCCCCCCACAAAATATTTTAATGGCAAAAATTAAATAACAGTAATATAAACTCTCAGTGCTCCCCAAACCAAAAATAAAATAACATAAAAAAAGCAAGTAAGCAAGCAAGCTTTTTATTAGTTTTTGTTTTTGAGTCACTCTCAGCGGTCCTCAGGGGTTACTCTTGGCTCTGCGCTCAGAAATCATTCTTGGCAGGCTTGGGGGATCATATGGGATACTGGGGACAGAACTCAGATCTGTCCCTGGGTGGATGTGTATAAGGCAAATGCCCTACCACTGTGCTACCACTTTGGCCCCTGAAAACAATCCTTAATATAGATTCCAGAAATGAAAATGCCAGGGAAAAAAGATCCTGGAGGTTTGGAGCGATGGAATATCTAGAGGTATATTATGAGAGTACGGGGCTCCCTGGGCTGAGCTGTGAGTGAGGGGACCATATGTGTCTCAGCCAACACTACTCCAAACAGACCCAAGTGACAATAAAACAATTTAAAGATGTGCTTCTGACCTCCTTCTAATCCTCATTGCTCTCCACCCAGAGGTCTCAATACACACGGACACACACATACATAAATACACACACACACACACACACACACACACACACACACACACACACACACACACACACACACACACACCCCTCTCAGCACCAACCCAACTGGGAAAACAGTGTCTGAGGTAACATTCACTGGAGTCTTGAATTGCCTCCTTCACCCTGTCTTTTTTGCTCATCCCTGTGCTTTGAGTAGGTACCTGAGCCTCAGCCAACCATGTGGAGAGAAGGATCCTGGGCTTTACGCACCTGGGGAATTATTTCAACATTCATTTCCTTTGGACTCCTTCGTTTTGCTTCTATAATTTCTGTAGATAGAGTAAAATCACACAGAGCATAGTTGCTATCATTGTCACCCTCATTTTTTGATTAAAAAAGTTTAATTCGACCCCTTCAGATAACTAAATATAAGGATTCATTCATTAAAAAAAGAATCTCCTCCACACACTTATACTTACAAAATTTCTTGTCCCCTCTGTACTCCACTTCTCATTCTTTCACCTGAGAAGTGCAGTTGCTTACCCAGATAAGTCTTATTTGCATTCATAGGAGAGGGATGTTTTCACTGGGTATCAAATTGTAAAATTTCATCGACTTTTTTTTTTTTTTTTTTTTTTTTTACTCAGCGGTACAGATCTGGGATTTGCCAGGAACTGGGTGTTGCTTTTTTATCTTTTCTTTTTTTAATAATTATCTTTATTTAAACACTATGATTACAAACAAACATGATTATAGTTGTATGTTTACAGTCATGTAAAGAACACCCCCCTTCACCAGTGCAACATTCCCACCACCAATTTCCCAGATCTCCCTCCTCCCCAGCCCCCCACACCTGTACTTGAGACAGGCTTTCTACTTCCCTCATTCATTCACATTGTTATGATAGTTTTCAGTGTAGTCATCTCTCCAACTGCACTCACCACTCTATGTGATGAGCTTCATGTCATGAGCTGCACCTACCAGCCCTCATCTCTCTTGTCTCTGAGATACTGTTAAAAAATGTCTTTCATTTTTCTTAAAGCCCATAGATGAGTGAAACCATTCTGCGTCTTTCTCTCTCCCTCTGACTTACTTCACTCAGCATAATAGATTCCATGTACATCCATGTATAGGAAAATTTCATGATTTCATCTCTCCTGACGGCGGCATAGTATTCCATTGTGTATATGTACCACAGTTTCTTTAGCCACTTATCTGTTGAAGGGCATCTTGGTTGTTTCCAGAGTCTGGCTATTGTAAATAGCACTGCAATGAATATAGGAGTAAGGAAGGGATTTTTGTATTGTATTTTTGTGTTCCTAGGAGTGGTATAGCTGGATCATATGGTAGCTCAATTTCCAGTTTGTGAAGGAATCTCCATATCACTCTCCATAAAGGTTGTAATAGACGGCATTCCTACCAGCAGTGAAAAAGAGTTCCTTTCTCTCCACATCCCCGCCAGCACTGCTTGTTTTCTCTTTTTGTGATGTGTGCCAATCTCAGTGGCGTGAGGTGGTACCTCAAATATCTTGGAGTCAACCTGACTAAAGATGTGAAGGATCTATACAAAGAAAACTACAAAACACTGCTCCAAGAAATAAGAGAGGACACACGGAAATGGAAACACATACCTTGCTCATGGATTGGCAGGATCAACATCATTAAAATGGCAATACTTCCAAAAGCATTGTGCAGATTTAACACGATTCCTCTGAAGATACCCATGACATTCTTCAAAGAAGTGGATCAAATACTTCTGAAATTCATTTGGAACAATAAACAACCTCGAATAGCTAAAGCACTCCTTGGGAAAAGGAATATGGGAAGCATTACTTTCCCCAATTTTAAGCTGTATTACAAAGGAATAGTTATAAAAACAGCATGGTATTGGAATAAAGATGGACCCTCAGATCAGTGGAATAGGCTTGAGTACTCAGAGAAGGTTCCTCAGATATATAACCACCTAGTTTTTGATAAAGGAGCAAGAAATCCCAAATGGAGCAAGGAAAGCCTATTCAACAAGTGGTGTTGGCACAACTGGTTAGCCACTTGCAAAAAAGTGAACTCAGACCCCCAGCTAACACCATGTACAAAGGTAAAATCCAAATGGATTAAAGACCTTGATATCAGATCTGAAACTGTAAGGTATATAGAACAACATGTAGGTGAAACACTCCAGGACATTGAGACTAAAGGCATCTTTAAGGAGGAGACAGCACTTTCCAAACAAGTGGAAGCAGAGATAAACAGATGGGACTATATTAAGCTGAGAAGCTTCTGCATCTCAAAGGAAATAGTGCCCAGAATACAAAGGCCACCCACTGAGTGTGGAGAAATTATTTACCCCAATACTCATCAGATAAAGGGCTAATATCCAAAATTTACAAGGTACTGACAGAACTTATACAAGAAAAAAAACAACTAACCCCATCAAAAAATGGGGAGAAGAAATGAACAGACACTTTGAAAAAGAAGAAAGGCAAATGGCCAAAAGGCACATGAAAAGATGCTCAACATCACTAATCGTCAGGGAGATGCAAATCAAGACTTTTTTTTTTTTTTTTTTTGGTGTGGTTTTTGGGTCACACCCGGCAGTGCTCAGGGGTTATTCCTGGCTCCATGCTCAGAAATCACTCCTGGCAGGCACGGGGGACCATATGGGACACCGGGATTTGAACTTATGACCTCCTGCATGAAAGGCAAACGCCTTACCTCCATGCTATCTCTCCGGCCCCTCAAGACTTTTTTTTTTTTAATCCTGCACACATTAGCTGCATTTAATGGACTGTATTTGAACATTCTGTGTGATGGGCATTGACTCAAGAAAGAGGGCATGTTCTATCTCTGTGATATCTCATGGTTGAGAGAGAGAGAGAGAGTGAGAAAGAGAGAGAGAGAGGGAGAGAGAGAAATATCAGCATGGAGGAGAATGGAGGAGAATGGAGGAGGGACTCACAGATGTCACAGGGTGACATTCTAGCAGTCATAGGGTCTATGCACGATGGGCATAGACATATATAGACATAAAGCACCCTGGCCTTTCTGAGGCATTAAAGGGCTCCCCATACCTGCCTTTCAATTCTTGGGGATCACTGCCCTTTGTTACTTGCTGTATGCTTGGAAATGTTTCTACATTAAAAAAATTTTTTTTGTATTCAGTGGGACAGTCTGTCTACTTCCAACCATTCTGCCTGGAAGGGGAACCTCGAAGCTTCTTCTTTTTCCCCATTTTAACACTCACTTTCTGCCAAATAAACCTAAGAACACCTTAGCCTAGAACACTTACTTATTCCTTAAGAACACTTAAGCCTAGAAAGTGTTGAGCAGAATTAAAGTTGTAGAAATAACTGTTAGAAAGAAATATGAGGTTTACTTTCCAAGAAAATGTTATTCTGGATTTGACCTACTGGCACTTGCATTGGGGGAAGATCATTAACAGCCCACATAACTTCTCTAAATATTTTTTTTTACAATATCACATGGAATGACCTTAAAATGAATGTTTATGGGTACACTGGAAATATTAGATGCATTTATTTTGAGACATAAATGTATTGTAAACTCATTCCCAAAGGGCTTTATATATTTATGTTTTAGTTTTTAGTTTATCCTGAATTTTGTGGTTTTTAAAGTATGCTCAAATTTGGAAGATTATTTAAGACCTATTTTTATAAGAAGGCATTTCAAACATCTCTAGGCTTTTTACAAATGGTTTTATTTATGACATAAAACTCCACTATCTGCATTATACTGTAAATTTGTTTATTTATATCTTAAAGTTCCAAGGCAATGAATGGGAAATGATTTTTCCATATTGATAGCTATCTGCAGATATTTCTTTTTTTTTTTTTTTTGGTTTTTGGGTCACACCCGGCGATGCTCAGGTGTTACTCCTGGCTGTCTGCTCAGAAATAGCTCCTGGCAGGCACGGGGGACCATATGGGACACCGGGATTCGAACCAACGACCTTTGGTCCTGGATCAGCTGCTTGCAAGGCAAACGCTGCTGAGCTATCTCTCCGGGCCCTGCAGATATTTCTTTACCTTTTACCCTTGTGGTTCTTATACTAATTAACTGATATCATTCTGACATGATGTTACTTTTATTAAAAACCAAACATAATGACTGTTTAGTTTATATTTTTAGTATATGTGCTGCCGAAGTGAGCACGATTAGTTCATATTTTTTAATTACAATTTACCTTAATAGGTTAGGTAGAGCCAAGGGAAATAACTGAAGTCATTCAATTTCTTTAAAAAACGTATCACTGTTTAATAAAGGCCTCACGTTAAGGGCAAGTGATAAGAGTATTAAGTCAAGTAACAGTGAGCACAATGAGGTACAGAAATCTAAGCTGAGGCTTCGTGAGATGGAGTCAGTACTCAGCAAGAAAGATAGAAAATGAAAAGGATTTTCTGAAGTGACAAGAATAGGGTTTCAGCTGAGACCCCAGCAGCAAGAATCAGAGACCAGCGGAAATCCAAATGGAAGCCGAGCTGGATTGGAGAGAGTGAGGAAAGGAAAGGCTCAGCCCAGGAGTCTTTTGGATCGCTGGAGAAGTTCAGGAGTGGTGCCTGAGGGAGCAGGAGCTTCTTCCCTACATGGAGACCAGCAGTGTCAGTCAGCCTCTCCATCCACAAGAGTGAGCCCAGCACTCCTTGGCAACCCTCCCTTGCCATCAATCAAGCCGTCATGTCCTTTGACCCACTTGTAGAGACTTACAGATTTGTAGAGACTTGTAGAGACTTGCAGATTTCTACAACATCAAAACTCTCAATGTTTGGATATGGCTTTCATTGCCTCTGTAGATCAGCTTGGAGGAATCCAAGTGCTCTGGTACATTTTCTAACTCACGAGCACGGCTGATTATTTAAGTCTTTTTTATTTTTGTTTGTTTTGAGTATGTTTTGTAAATTCTTTTTTTTTGTTTTGTTTTGTTTTTTGTTTGTTTGGTTGTTATTTTTGGTCACACCCGACAGCACTCAGAGGCTACTCCTGGCTTGATGCTCAGAAATCGCCCCCGGCAGGCTCGGGGGACGATATGGGATGCCGGGATTCGAACCACTGTCCTGCATGCAAGGCAAATGCCTTACCACTGTGCTATCTCTCCGGCCCCTGTTTTGTAAATTCTTGTGAAGAATAACTTTTTATTAAATTCTATTATATGATTTAGATGTTCTATTTTTATTATATATATATATATATATAAATTTTACTTAAGCATCATGATACAAGCATGTTTATAGTTGAATTTCAGTCATAAACAGAATATCCCCCTTCACCGGTGCAACATTCTCACCACCAATGCCCCCCCTCCAACCCTTGCCTGTATTCGATATAGGCATTCTATTTCTCTCATTCTCTCATTCATTTCATTTCATTGTCATGCTAGTTGTTAGTGTAGTTATTTCCCTAACAGCGTTTACCACTCTTTGTGGTGAGTTTCAAATTGTGAGCCCGTCCTTCCTTTTATCCTTTCCAGCCCTTAACTCTATTGTCTCTGGGCCTTATTACAGTAATGTCTTTAATTTTTCTTAAAACACGTAGATGAGTGAGACTGTTCTGTGTCTATCTCTCTCTCTCTGACTTATTTCACTCAGCATAATAGCTTCCATGCACATCTATGTATAGGAAAATTTCATGGCTTTATCTTTCCTGATATCTGCATAACAGGCATAATAGCATAATAGCATAATAGTTATATAAAAAGAATAACTTTTTATATAACTGCCAGAACCTAACATTTTTCTGTGATTTATTTATATTCTTTTGATGTTTTTATCTATTTTTCAGTTTTATTGTTATTATTTTTTTATTTAAACACCTTGATTACATACATGGTTGTGTTTGGGTTTCAGTCATGTAAAGAACACCACCCATCACCAGTGCAACATTCCCATCACCAATGTCCCAAGACTCCCTCCTCCCCACCCGATCCCCGCCTGTACTCTAAACAGGCTCTCCATTTCCCTCATACATTCTCATTATTAGGACAGTTCAAAATGTAGTTATTTCTCTAACTAAACTCATCACTCTTTGTGGTGAGCTTCTGAGGTGAGCTGAAACTTCCAGCTCTTTTCTCTTTTGTGTCTGAAAATTATTATTGCAAGAATGTCTTTCATTTTTCTTAAAACCCATAGATGAGTGAGATCATTCTGCGTTTTTCTCTCTCTCTCTCTGACTTATTTCACTCAGCATAATAGATTCCATGTACATCCATGTATAGGAAAATTTCATGACTTCATCTCTCCTGACAGCTGCATAATATTCCATTGTGTATATGTACCACAGTTTCTTTAGCCATTCGTCTGTTGAAGGGCATCTTGGTTGTTTCCAGAGTCTTGCTATGGTAAATAGTGCTGCAATGAATATAGGTGTAAGGAAGGGGTTTTTGTATTGTATTTTTGTGTTCCTAGGGTATATTCCTAGGAGTGGTATAGCTGGATCGTATGGGAGCTCAATTTCCAGTTTTTGGAGGAATCTCCATATCGCTTTCCATAAAGGTTGAACTAGACGGCATTCCCACCAGCAGTGGATAAGAGTTCCTTTCTCTCCACATCCCCGCCAACACTGTTGATTCTCATTCTTTGTGATGTGTGCCATTCTCTGTGGTGTGAGGTGGTATCTCATCGTTGTTTTGATTTGCATCTCCCTGATGATTAGTGATGTGGAGCACTTTTTCATGTGTCTTTTGGCCATTTGTATTTCTTCTTTGTCAAAGTGTCTGTTCATTTCTTCTCCCCATTTTTTGATGGGATTAGATGTTTTTTTTCTTGTAAAGTTCTGTCAGTGCCTTGTATATTTTGGAGATTAGCCCCTTATCTGATGGGTATTGGGTGAATAGTTTCTCCCACTCAGTGGGTGGCTCTTGTATCCTGGGCACTATTTCCTTTGAGGTGCAGAAGCTTCTCAGCTTAATATATTCCCATCTGTTAATCTCTGCTTTCACTTGCTTGGAGAGTGCAGTTTCCTCCTTGAAGATGCCTGTAATGTCCTGGAGTGTCTTGCCTATGTGCTGTTCTATGTATCTTATGGTTTTGGGGCTGATATCGAGGTCTTTAATCCATTTGGATTTTACCTTTGTACATGATGTTAGCTGAGGGTCTAAGTTCAATTTTTTGCAAGCGGCTATCCAATTATGCCAACACCACTTGTTGAAGAGGCTTTCCCTGCTCCATTTAGGATTTCCTGCTCCTTTATCAAAAATTAAGTGATTGTATGTCTGGGGAACATTTTCTGAGTATTCAAGAGTGCAGATGATTTTTCTGCATGGTATCTTTGAGTTCCTAGTGTATGTTCCTAGAATTGGTATTGCTGGATCACACAGAAGCTCAATTTCAAGGCAGTCATTACTTCCTTTTGGCTATTGATTATTTCTTTAGTATTCTAGATTAATTTACAATCCCACATCAACAGCAAAAACCTTTATTTTCTCCCTTTCTTTTGTGTTTCCAGTTGGCCAGGAGGCTCACAAAATTTGCGTTCTTCAGTTGTGGTGTTTTCCTTTCACTTATGCTTACAAATTATGCTTTATAAAACTGTGTGACTTTATAGGATAGTTTTGTCTTGTCCTGCACCTCATCTAAGTAGAACTGCACAATGTGTGCTCTGTTCTTTTCATCCTCTTTGTTCAAGATCATATTCTTCAGACTCGGTTGTGTTCTTTGTAGTAATAGAAAGATAGGTTCTCTTTCCTCTTTGCTCCAGACTAACATTCTATTGTTTCATGCTGCTGTTTTCTGCACATCCCTTTCCTTAAAAGTATTTAGATTATCTGCAGAGTTTGATGTCTAAGGACCTAGACTTCTGGGGTATTTCTTTATTGGTTGTGCTTAAAGATTTGTGGTTTTAGGCTGGAGAGATAGAACAGCAGGTAAAGCAGTTACCTTGGATGCCACCAAATCTGGTTCAATTTCTGGCACTACATAGGGTCCCCTGAGCACTGCCAGGAGTGATCTCTAAGCACAAAGCCAGAAGTGATCCTTGAGCACAGAGCCAGGAGTAATCCTTGAGTTTAGCAGGATGTGTCCTTACAAAAAAGGTAAAAAAAAAAAAAAGAAAAGAAAAAAGAAAAAGAGTGGGGGAAAAATAGACAGTACAGTGGGGAAGACACTTGCTTTGCATATAGTTGATCAAGACTTGATCCCTGGAACCACATATGGTCCCCCAAGTCCACAAGGAGTGACTCTGAGTGCGAAGCCGAAAGGGGTGGGCTGCCCCAAAAGCAAAAAGGCAAAAATGACATGTGTTTTTATTTTATTTCAGCAAAATATTTACCTAAAATTAAAATTAGTGAGTTATACCCCACTTGCACGATTAAGTTCATTCATTCTAAACCCTCAGCTTCCCAAGCTGTATGTTATTTCACCTTCCCTTAAGCAACCTACTAGAGTTAATGGCTCCATATGTTGGCCAACATTGGATTATTAGTCTTTAATTTTGACCGTTTTGATGAGTGTCGAGTGTTATCTCATTGTAATTTTATTTTAATTACTCTTGTGACTAATTATTCTGATTACCATGTTATATGATAATTATCCTCTCAGGTACCATCTTTTGAGAAGTTCTCCTCAGAAACTTAAGCATCATTTTAAAAGCCAAGGGGATTGTCTTTAAATTGTGGGTTTTAAAAATCTATTCGAGCTAAGATTTCTTTGCCAGATGTATGTATCATACTTTTATTTCCCTGTCTGTGGCTTACTTTTTCCATTTTTAGTTATATTTTATTCTGCCTTAACTATTTTATTTATAAAAATAATTGCATATTTATCCTACATTATAAGCTTAAATAGTCAGAAGGGTTCCTGTACTCGTTAACCATGTACTCTTCCCCAAAGGAAGCAGTTTGGGTAAGTGAAGAATATTAGTGAATATTCTGGAACCAGGATAAATATTGTCACCATTCACAGAACCACTCATACTCCATTTGTTTCACAGACATTGTGTATTGTGCATGTGTGTCCATATGCTCATGTGTTTACATGTGTGCATCTCTCTGTGCAATTTTATTACATGCATGGATATATATCAACACCATCACAACAACAAAGATACAGATGATTCTATATTTTTAAATTACTGGTATAAATTTTTGATATTTAAATTATCTCATCATTGGGGCCCTAAGTAATACTACAGTGGGTGGATGCTTGCTTTTCACTCTGTTAATTTAATACTAAA
Source organism: Suncus etruscus (assembly GCF_024139225.1). NCBI lineage: Eukaryota > Metazoa > Chordata > Mammalia > Eulipotyphla > Soricidae > Suncus > Suncus etruscus. The sequence continues at coordinate 103,132,855 of NC_064859.1, read as the reverse complement.
ATTATATAGAGATCCACATGTTTGGGTGAGTCCTCCCCTGGCACAGTGCCTCTAGCTTCTTCGGCCAGTGGGTCTGAAGATGCAGAGTAATGGTGGAAAAATAATTCACAGCACTCACTTAAAGTTTCATTGGAGTCAGCTTGCCTTTATTCCATGGCCCTGACTGCCATGTGCTTTCTCTGCTAAGTTTTTTGATGCCTCTCTCTCTCTCTCTCTCTCTCTCTCTCTCTCTCTCTCTCTCTCTCTCTCTCTCTCTCTGCCTTTTCCTGCTTCTCTTCTGATCTGTCACCAGCCAGACCTTTTTTTAAATTTAAAGCAGCCCATCTCATCCCAGGTGTGAATGGGTCTGATCATCTCAAAGGAAGCTTAGGTAGAAGGCCATTGGAGGAAGGGTTACACCACTCCATCAAGCTGGGTTCCATTCTCAGCACCCCATATGGTTCCCTGAACTCTGCTAGGAGTAATTTCTGAGTGCAGAGCCAGAAGTCAGCCCCAAGTACTGCTAGTTGTGACCCCCAAATAAAGAATAAGTCAGTAAATACTTTCAGTCACAATACTAGAATTATAAAGACACCCTCATGTTACTTCTGTCTTTAATCATGTTACTATCACTATACTATTTCATATTATTTTATATATTAAGCTAAAAGCCCAGTCATAAACATTATGCTTTTATTTCATACGTGCTATAAAATTGAATACTTTCAATGCAAGTAAAGTTGGTATCAAACATGAGTTATTAGCAACATTGGCTCTAATATTTATAAGTATGGCTGTTTAAATGTATAAAGAGTAGTAGAAGCTTCACCGTCATCATTGTTTGGAATTTGGGTAACCTCTGGTGGCAGTTGGTTTGATACTTGAGGGTCATTTCTGGACCACATTGGACCTTGTAATGCTGGAATAGAGCCTGAAACTCTCCCCAGGTAGAGCATGTGCCTGCCCCTTGTGTTGTCTCTGATGCCAGGAGAGAAACTTTATAAAGCATTGCTTGATAATTTTTTAAGCATTTCTTCATATGTTTTTCATGTCAAGTGCTGTTTCCTTAAATAGAAATGCATTTTTAAATAACTGTGATATAGATGATAAAAGGTAGGTGGAGATAGAAAGTGAGATAATAAAGTCAAGGACAGTCATAGTTTTCTTGTCACTTCCCTTGTCATTTGCTTTTTGGACTGGAGCTGAGCACCATCAGTGGGAAGCATCTTAGGAGCTCTGGGTTCTCTTACCACCTCTTCCAAAATGTTGAGTCGATATTGGGGCTGCTGAGCTGATACCCATGCGTGACTCTCCCCTATGAAACCCCACACACATTTTGAATCCCACAGGCACTTTTTGTGAGTTCTTTTCATCAGTGTATACCTTGTCTCCCCCACATCTGGTGCCTGGAGACAGTCACTTATGAGTCCCTTTTTAGGACAGTTTTCAGATGCTAAGGACTGTGCCTGTTAATACTATCAGCCTCAGAGCAGAGTCCTTCTTTATCACCTCAAAGAAGTCTCACAGCTCACTTCACCTTTCTAGAATAAGTTGTTCTTTTTTTTATTATTCCAAAAGCTTTGCGAATATCCAAATGATGTCAGCGAGTGCCTGTCACTCTACCCCAGGTATTCAGTGGAGATTTAGAGTAAGAGGGGGAGCATTGCATTTGACTGTCAACAATTTAAATTAGCTGCATGACTTTAGTCCAATCATTCTACTTGTCTGTTTTCTATATAGCTAAATGAGGATACTAATTTCAAAGTGGGAAAAGGGTTATCAGAATTAGAAATAATTTTAAATAAATATCTAGTATATTACCTGGCACAGATTAGTCTATGAAAAGCTTATTGCTTATATTTTTTAATGAATGCTTTTATAAAGGTCAGTCCTAAATTACCTCAGTCTTCCATATTGGGTAGCTGTATACCAACAAGTAATGCAGCCAGTTCCAACCTTGGGAAGCAATTTTGTTTGGCTGAGAGTGAATTAAGGGCTATGCAGCTTCAATGACTAATAACTCGGCCTTGGCAAGTCCCTTGATAGCTTTTGAACTCAGTGTACTGGCACCTCCTTCTCTCCTTGCTTGAAAGCATCAACTGAACATTGGTTATTCAGTCCAGAGCTCTATGCTAAGCAGTGGGGTGAAGGCATTGTGGGAACAAAGGGAAGAAGGAGTCAAGAGATACTGAATGTCTCTATTTATTGGGGACCCTTGTCAGTTCAGGAAGCCATCGGAGAGCTAAGAAAGCAGTCTCATGCCTAGTGCTGAAGATTTTTTCAGTTTTGTTTGTTTTGTTTTGTTTTGTTTTGTTTTGTTTTTGGATCACACCCAGTGATGCTCAGGGGTTAATCCTGGCTATGAGCTCAGAAATTGCTCCTGGCTCAGGGGACCATATGGGACACTGGAGATCGAATGGAGGTTCGTCCTGGGTCAGCCACATGCAGGGCAAACTCCCTACTATGTGCTATTCCTCTGGCCCCAAAAGACATTATTGTAATAATACCCAGAGGCAATAGAGATGAGAGATAAAAGCCCACAAAGAGTGGGGAGTGCAGTTAGAGAAATAACTACACCAACAACTAACAGGACAATAGTAGTGAGTGAGAGAAGTAGAATGCCTGTCTTGAATACAGGCAGGGTTGGGGGAGGAGAGAGATGGGGGGATCCCATGGTGGGAAAGTTGCACTGGTGAAGGGGGGTGTTATTTTCTATAACTTGTTTGTAAAACTTTTTAAAAACTTGTTTGTAATCATGGTGTTTAAATAAAGATAGTATATAAAGTTTTCAATAGGAATTATTTTAAAAAAGGAAGTACAGAACTAAATATCCACGCCAGAGTCAACAACAGTGAAACCATGAGACCCAAACATTAACAACCAAACTGAAAAAGGTGCCGGAAGTCTGGAGTGGGGTGGTGGGTGATAGCATGGGAAGGACTCTGGGAACATGGATGGGGCAGGTTGACACTAGTGGTGGGGCTGGTGCTAAAACATTGTAGGTTTAAAACCCAACTATGAATAAATTTGCAAATCGCAATGGCTTGAATTAATTTAACATTGGATGCATGACTGATATAGGCTCCCTGAGACCTTATTATCCAGAGCTACAATTAAGTCTATTGTTTCATTTTATTTTTAATAAAATGATTGTGTTCAAGGGAAAATTCTACCTGCATAAGCATTTATATTTCCCGTGTTATCAACTAACCTGCACTCATTTCTTCGAGACTATCAAATGAACACAGGGCCATTAGAAGGAGGCATGATTCATTTAGTACCATTTGACGCTCCGATTATCTATTTATGTTTCACTCTGGTCGCCTCTACTTCGCGAAGTAATCCATCTTCTGCTTTTCTTCAACCTGTTCTGGGGAGAATTAAGTATTTGCTTTTTCTAGTGACCTAAGAGAAAATTGCATGAATAATTACTATGATAGTTTGAGAGTAAACCTTTACACAACATAGTTTACTTTAAAAAATAATAGCATTTAGCTATCATGACAATAATTGTGTTGATGTTTATAGTGGTTTAGTTTTCCTTTCTCTTTTATTTAAACAGTGTGGTTACAAAGGTATCATGGTTGAGTTTCAGTTTTACAGTGTACACCACCCTCACCAGTGCACATTTCCAGTCACCAATGTCCCCAGTTTTCCTCCCAGTCTTCCCCCTGCCTGCAAGCATTTTATTCTCCCCCTTCCCTTTTTTGCCTTTTAGACACTGTGGTTTCACTGTTGTTATTGAAGGGTTACTATGCATAACACTTTATCTCCGTTCAATACTCAATTCTTGTCCAGAGTGATCATTCCCAACTCTCATCGTCACAGTGCTCTCTTCTCTGCCTAACTGCACTGATCCACTCTTTGTGACAAGCTTCCTACCGTGGACCGATACTCCTAGACCTCCTCTCTATTTTTTCTGGATATTATTACCATACTATCTTTTATCCCCCTATATACCACAGATGAGTGCAATTATTCTACATTTATCTTTTTCCCTCTGACTCATTTCATTCAGCATAATGCTCTACATATCTATCCAAGTATATTATTATTATTATTGTGACACCATGATTTACAAAGTTGTAAATAGCTGAGTTTCACTATACAATGTTATAATACAATCTCACTGCCAGTGCCAACTCCCTCCCAATGTCCCCAGTTTTCCTCCAATCACTAGGGCTCCGCCAGGACACTTTTAAGCCTGATAGCTGTCATTGGATGAGTTGGTTCTGTGGTTGGCCTATGTACCAACAATGTGCCAATGCCTCTGTTGTCTCCTGTTGCCTCCTCTCACCTCCTCTTCCTTCACTTGCCCTTCAGTTTCATTACTTCTCCATCCCCAGCTCTATAATCTAGCAATCAGAGTAATCTAGCTACTCCCTTTAAAACATTGCACCCCATGTCCTTATACTCTGTGAATCCAGATGTCTGAGACCAGCTGATACAGTGACCAGAAGACTATTAGTTTCTAGAATAAACTTGTCATCACCCCCAGCACCATACACAGTGCTCAGGCCACTCTGCCAATGGCCCTTGTGTCATGCTAGTCCTTTTTGGTTTTATGAGAACATTTAAGTTCTGTCTCTTAGCAGCTGACTTTGACACAGAGTAATGAGCTCCTAAGACCTCCAGACTCACCCATGGCCTGGCAAAGAATTGCCCACCTTGTTGTCAGGGCCTCCACTTCCTTAGGACTGGCAGATGGGCACATCCCTCTGGCAGGGCACCTGCAGGATCCATCTTCACCTGCTTGTCCTGGGCCTCCCCAGTGGCAGAACTATCTCCTCCCCCAATGCTGAGTCCTGCCGCCATCCTGTCATCCACTCATCCTGGAGGATGCTTGGCTTGTGTCCTGCACAGCTAGTGGGAGCGAGACTGTGAGGAGCTTCTGACAAACAACGGCTTTGTTACATCTGGATGTTACCCTGCTCTTCCTCTAAGAAGCCCCTTTGATCATCCACTGAAGAGGATGTTGCTCTCATGGGAACGAGTGAGCGAGAGAGTGAGAGAGCTGCTGGCTGGGATGCAGATGAAAGGGCATATTTGGGGAGCAAGATGATGTTTCATTGCTGTTTTGATTGTGCTGAGTGAAATGAGTCAGAGGTAGAGGGATAGAAATGGAATAATTTTACTCATCTGTATGATAAAAGAAAAATAAAAATAGTATGGTGATAATATCTGGAGACAATAGAGACGAGGACTATAGAAGACCGTTCCATGATAGGAAGCTTGTCACAAAGAACAAGGAGTGTAGTTAGAGCAGAGAAGGGAGCACTGTGACAATGAGAGTTTGGAACGATCACTCTGGACAAGAACTGGGTGCTGAAAGGAGGAAAAGGAGATGCATGATACCCCTTCAGTATAATATGGCAAACCTCAGTATTTAAGAGGGAGAGAGGGAGGGAAAGGAAGAAATAGATGATAGATAGATAGGTAGACAGATAGATGGGTAGATGGATGAATAGATGGATGGATAGATAGATGATTATATGAATAGACAGGTAAATGGATGGATGGATAGATTGATGGATTAAAGGACAGATAGATGAATGAATGAATGGATGGATGGGTGTGTGACTAGATAGGTAGATGGATAGACAGATAGATGGATGGATAGATGGATGAAGAAATGTATAGATGAATAGACAGACAGATAGATAGATGATAGATAGATAGATAGATAGATAGAAGTAGAAAAGTGTAGAAGTCTCTGTCCCAGAGGCAGGCAGTGGGGAAGGTGGGAGATAAACTGAGACATCAGTGGCAGGAAATGTGCCCTGGTGAAGCTTGTTGGACATTGTATGACTAAAACTCAATCAGGAACAACTTTGTAACCAGAGGTTTAAATAAAAAGGGGGGAGCAGATTTGTTGATAGGAAGCTGGCACAGCAACATAGCTAATGCAATGGAGAGGTTCCCCACAGGACCAAGAACGAAACTTCCCCATGGCCCAGCTCTCTGGGTCTGCCTGTGTCCCCAGAAGAAACCTCTGATGCGTGTGCAAGGCCAAGGGGTCCCGTATCTAGCCTGACCTCCTTTTCTAGGAACTGTCTCCTAAACCTTATTCTCCACGTTATCACTTGTCTAGCAGCCAGCAAGATGTTTCAAAGATCAGACACACCCAATTTAGAAACTTCCAGAATTCAGACCAGAGTGACCAGTTCCAACTATGATTGTCACAGTGGACTGACCACTCACTACCCTAACTGCACTCACCACTCTATGACAAGCTTTTTACCATAGACTGATCTCCCTGGCCCTCAACTTTATTGTCTCTAGATATTATTATACTATTTTTTATATCCCACAAATGAGTGAGATTATTCTATGCCTATCCTTCTCCCTCTGACTCATTTCACTCAGTATAATACTCTTCATGTTCATTCATGTACAAGAAGATTTTATGATTTCATTTTTCTCTTATCACTGCATAGTATTCCATTGTGTTGATGTACCAGATTCTTATCCACTCATTTCTTCCTGGGCACTTGAGTTGTTTCCAGATTCTGCCCATTATGAATAATGCTGCAACGAACATAGGAATGTGAAGGATTTTTTCTGCGTGGTGTTTTTTGAGTTCCAAGGATATATTTCTAGGAGTGGTATTGCTGGATCATATGGAAGCTCAATTTCTAGTTTTTTTTGAGAAATATTCATTTTGTTTTCCATAAAGGCTGAACTAGTCTGTATTCCCACCTCTGTTGTTTGCTTCTTGAATGAGGGCTTATTTTTCATAGCTGCACTTTAGGAGCTGGAGACCACCCTGTGGGGAAATTCTAGGAGCCCCCAGGAAGGGCAGCACTCACAGACAGCAAGCAGGATCCTACATGGCTTGGGTTCCCTGGAGGGGGGGCAAGAGCAGCTGTGCAAGAGACAACACACTAAGCCATCCCCACTGCAAGGGTAATTGTTGCCCTTCCATATCACACACTCTGGACTCGTCCTCCTCGACTAGCTCTGACTCCTAAAGACAGGAGAAATAATAATCATATTTTTGTGTTGTTTAAAGGCATGACATTTTGTTTTGCTCTTGTGCTTCCAAACCTCATCAATCGTAGTCACGGTTCTAGCACACAGAGACACACGGGCATGTTGATATGTGTGTTTCTGTCATGTGTGTGTGTGTGTGTCTGTGATATGTGTATATTTCTATACAGGCATACTAACAGCCTTCTATCATTTTTTAAACTCCATAAGGCCTACTCCATCTCTGTTAATTAAATCAGGATATTTCATGAAGGATGCCAATTACTGTAATGTTGTATTGACGTTTTTGTCAATGGATATTTTGCAGCTGCTCCGAGACAGAGGGTCTGTTTTCCAGAGAGAAAAAGAAATGAAGACACGAGCGTGACAACGAACTTTTGCCCACAATTAAAACGTGTCACATTTAAAAATATGCCAAGGACCATATGCCGCATTGGCTCTCATTACTGTAGTCATTCCTAATGTTTCTGGATGCAAAACTCAGTCGTCTGTACAATATGGTCTTGACTTCACTGCGTTTGTCATTGATTTGGGTTCTTCTATTAGTAGCTATTAGGAGAGGGATGAAATTTCTGGCCGTTTGGAAGGTCATTAATTCCTATAGCTCATTGAGTACCGATTCCTGTGGACTGCCCTAATGAGTCCCAAGCATTTGAGCAGATGATATAGCCAATGGGAGAGAGGGAGCAGGTTTTCTCTTCTCATGCGCAGTCATGAAAACCACAAGGAACATCTTCACTTAGGGATAAATGTGGATTCTGGAGTCACTGGGTACCCAATGGACATTGTACCCCAGAACAGAATCATCAAGGAAACAGCAAGGGCCTTGTCTATAAGCAACTCACAGCATCCGAGGGCTCCTCTCAGTCTCCCAGATCTTTATTCTCTTGAAGGTGACTGAGAAGGCATCTCTGGTGGTCCCCAATGTCATTGTGTCCTTGGGAGCAACGTCTTTGTTTCTCCTGGAGGGAAGTAATGGGACAGTATCAGAAGGGGGGGTCTTTCTGCTACCCAAAGAAGGTCTTAGAGGGTTTTAGAACAAATGAAAGGCAGTTGGGGTTAAGAAAGATGTGCTGTATTTTTGTGTTCCTCGGGCATATTCCTAGGAGTGGTATAGCTGGATCGTATGGAAGCTCAATTTCCAGTTTGTGAAGGAATCTCCATATCGCTTTCCATAAAGGTTGTACTAGACGGCATTCCCACCAGCAGTGAAAAAGAGTTCCTTTCTCTCCACATCCCCACATTCATTGCAGCGCTATTTACAATAGCCAGACTCTGGAAACAACCAAGATGCTCTTCAACAGATGAGTGGCTAAAGAAACTGTGGTACATGTACACAATGGAATACTATGCAGCCGTCAGGAGAGATAAAGTCATGAAATTTTCCTATACATGGATGTACATGGAATCTATTATGCTGAGTGAAGTAAGTCAGAGGGAGAGAGAAAGACGCAGAATGGTTTCACTTATCTATGGGCTTTAAGAAAAATGAAAGACATTTTTTTTTTTTGGTTTTTGGGCCACACCCGGCAGTGCTCAGGGGTTGCTCCTGGCTGTCTGCTCAGAAATAACTCCTGGCAGGCACGGGGGACCATATGGGACACCGGGATTCGAACCAACCACCTTTGGTCCTGGATCGGCTGCTTACAAGGCAAATGCCACTGTGCTATCTCTCCGGGCCCAGAAAGACATTTTTAACAGTATCTCAGAGACAAGAGAGATGAGGGCTGGTAGGTGCAGCTCATGACATGAAGTTCATCACATAGAGTGATGAATGTAGTTGGAGAGATGACTACACTGAAAACTATCATAACAATGTGAATGAATGAGGGAAGTAGAAAGCCTGTCTCGAGTACAGGTGTAGGGGGGTGGGGAGGAGGGAGATCTGGGAAATTGGTGGTGGGAATGTTGCACTGGTGTTCTTTACATGACTATAATCATACAACTATAATCATGTTTGTAATCACGGTGTTTAAATAAAGATAATTATATATAAAAAAAGAAAGATGTGCTGGTGAAATTTTGGCCCCAATACAAGTGTTTCACATTGGGAAAATGTTTTGCCTTATTTCTGCAACTCACACAGACCGTTGAGGTAGTCCTGGTTGAGTCATGCTCTCTCTGCTCAGAGCTGGAGAACTGCTGCTCTCGGGCTGTTATGGGGGGGGGGTGTCCCCTGTGGACCACCTTGATCCCTCTGCCCCCAAACTTACCCAGGACCCAGAGGCTGGCAGGGGTGATGCCTTTCCAGATCCTGCCCCTCCTCAGAGGTGCTAGGCTGGTTTTACCTAGGCAGCCTTGCCAGTCTACTGATGGACCATCTGAGAGTTCTCACTTTTGGGGCCCATTCACGTCCCCCTCAGCCTCTCCACTAGGTGGGCCTTATAGAAGCCTGATCTGCTTCCTCCTTAGTACTTGGGCTGGGGAGGGGTCTCTTTTCAGCAGGGCTGAGTAAGAGCATTGACTAACAGTATTCTAGGGGGTATGTTTTGTTCCTAATATATTTGCCAAAAAAAAAAGCAAAAAGAAAAGGTCTCTCTCACCTGGAGGGATGGAAATATGAATCACACAAAGGAGTGTGGAACAAAGGGAATGACAGATACAGAGGCACCTGTCAGAGATCCTTTATCTATGATGCCTCTTCAAGATGCACTTGACTGTCCAAGCCAAACAATTATTTGGTGGGGTATTCGATGAGTGTAGACATGAAGAACCTGAAGACAATAGCACAAAGTTAATTGTGGAAAACAGACTTCTGTGTTGCACATGAAGAGCTATAAATATTTTATATGCTATGCAATAAGTTTATATATCACATACTTTTCCTTTCAAAAATGGTGCATGGAAGTGCACACTATACGTCTAGGGTTGATCGCAGTTGCCTCTAGATTGGAGGAGAAGCATGGCGTGTGGACTGCCAAGGAGCTGAAGAAAGTTCTTTGAGTTCACTGATGGATATAGTCAATGCCTTGACTATAGGTATGTTGTATAGATTTCAAATCTTATCAGATTTGGACACTTAGAAGGTGTCCTGGGCTCTTACATTCCAATTGTGCCCTAATCAAGCACCTTATTTTTTTTTCTCTTGGTCTATACCCAATAGTGCTCAAGTCATACTCCTGGCTCTGCACTCAGGAATCATATACCTGATAGTGCTCAGGGGACCATAAGGATGTCAGGGATTGAACTCCGGTCTGTTGCATGCAAGTTAAAAACTAACCCTACCCACTATACTATCTCTCTAGCCACCAATGAACAACCATCTTTTAAAAGTCAAATATAGGGGCTGGAGCGATAGCACAGCTGTAGGGCATTTGTCTTGCATACTGCTGACCCAGGACGGATCTCAGTTTGATCCTCAGTGTCCCATATGGTCTCCCAAGCCAGGAGCGACTTCTGAGTGCAGTCAGGAGTAACCCCTGAGCATCACTAGGTGTGACCTCAAAACAAACAAAAAGTCAACCACAAAAAGCAAAGTTTAAGTTATCAAATTATAAAGTTTAATTATCAAAAATAGATTTGTTTTCATTTGGAAAAGTTATCCCACCTAGTTTTCTTTATAAGAGGGTTTCAACATTGAGCTTTTACCTGGGTAGGACCATTACAATGCTGATTCCATACAAGAGCAGACAATGTGAGTCAGGGTTTGAGTTGCTAGGTGAGTGTCCATGAACATGAAATAAATGACTCATAGGACCAGGATCCAAACTCTACTGCTACATCTAGAGGTCATGGTCTTCATTGACTAACTTCTCCCTCCTAGTACTGATAAATTCCTCTAATATTTATACTTAAATCACACCTTTTTGTTTTGTTTTGTTTTCGGACCACACCTGGTGGCACTAAATGGTTACTCTTAGCTTGGAGCTCAGAAATTACTCCTGTCAGATTCAGTGACCATATGGAATTCTGGGGATCAAACCCAGGTTGGCTGAGTGCAAACTACCTTCTAGCTGTAGTAGATAACTGTAGTACCTACTGTACTACAATACAGCTGTAGTAGTCTGGCTCCTTAAATCACTCTTAAGACAGTTATAACAACAATTGCTTCTCGGCCTTTTGGCTAAGATCAGCTTTAGTGTCTGTTCTTATTGTTTTTGTTGTTGTTTTCTTCAGAGAATGTAAACAGCAAAGTGGGTTTATTGAGTCAGAGCTCTTGGGTGCACTGTCTTTTGACACAGCAATCTTACCAGTGGACCCCGAGTCTTAAAAACCCAGGGCTTTTATAGTAATCCATGATAATAAGGTTTTAAACTTCAGACATTTCATTGGTTCACACAGCTGTGATAATTCAAAAAACATCCAATAATGTAACCAGGAAAAAGGCACGATTTCTTCAGGTGATCTCTGGTGGGACCTGATCCATGTGTTTTAGGTAAACACATGTGGTCATCCCTTTCAATGACCTTTTCATCTTGGTCCCTTCCTCTTGTGACCTTTGGAGGATCAGAGCTAAGGGAGGGGACGCGGGTGTTCTTAAATTATGGGAATTTAATTCAGGAGAATTTAAGGAGCTAGAAGTTAAATCTAGGCTGTTCTTATCAGTTTAACAACTACCACCACCACCACTACCAGGGTCAACTTTGCCTCTCTCAGCTCTGCTTCTTCCCAGCAGCCCCTTCTCACTGCTGGGCCAGTGTTAGTGTACTCGAGAGATAGAAGATGAAGCTCTCCCGCCCGGTGCTGTCTTAGTTGCTATGTGAATTGTTCAATATTCCCAACCCGCTGTTTGCATTTTTGCTTCAGTCCTCTGAGAGGCTGAGCTGGCTGTGATGAAAATGAACTCTGAAAAAGATGCGATCGCACTGATTATCCTTCTAAGTGGCTCCTTAAAGCTGGTGTTTGTGTGGGGTTTGGCCTTAAGAAATTTCCTTGTGGGATTTTAAATTGTATATGAAAAATCCTGAATCTAGATGAAAGTACTTGAAAATTAAAGGCCTTTCGTCTCTTTGCCTCTACTGAATAGTTCACAGAAATGGCAAGAGCAGTACATAAATAATGCAATATTTCCATTTGATTTAAGCTAATTAAAAAATGCTGATCTGTATAGTTTACTTTGAAGCCAGATAGTCCAATGGGAAAAGGTGCTTGCCTTGCATGCAGCCAACCCAGATTCAATCCCTGGCATCACATCTGGTTCTCCGAGCTCTCTAGAAATGATCCTTGAGTGCAAAGTCATGAGTGACCCCTGAGCACCATCAGATAGGGCCCCCAAACATAAACAAACAAAAGAACTATGCCTTGATCTTAAGAAAAAAACATCGTGGATTACAATATTATCAATCATAGGATTTCATGCGTAGGGGTTCCAAATCTCCTCAACCCCTGTCATCAGCATGTTCCTCACCCTTCAATAACTCCCTGCTGCCTCCCCACTAAAGCAAGCTCAGTTCTGTGGACTCCTTTCATCTCTGTGCATTTGTCCACTTATCATTTCCTTACTAGATTTCTTTATATTCTGCATGTGACAAAAACTCTTCTTTCCCTGTCCTTTTCCTTCGGACTCACTTCACTCAGCATGATCCTGTCCAGATCCTAGCAACATAGCAGCAAATTGCATGATTTCATCTTTGCTTTGAGCTGAGTCGTATTCGATTGTATCAGTTTCTTCCTTCAGTTATCTGCTGAAGTTATTTCTAGCCACTAAGTATTGCACGCCGTCTATCTGGTACAAATTCCAGTCCTTCTTCCCAATAAAAATTCCATTTCAGTGATTTTGTGATATCTGAAACTTTTATTCTGAAATGAAATTATTTTTTTTGTAAATCCTATTAGGTTAGGTTTAATGTAACCAGAATTTAATATTTAGCTCTTGTTTATTGACTTGGATTAAGAATGCCCAAATTATAAATACTTTCCTAGCCAAATAAATAATTTTTTAAACTTTATTCATTGATTTATTGGTTGGTTGTTCGGCCACATCCATCGGTGCTCAGGAGTCATTCCTGGCTCTGTACTCAAAAGTCGTCCCTGGCAGGCTTGGGGACAATATGGGTGCTGGGAATTGAACTGGGTCCTTCCCAGATTGGCCACATGCAAAGCAAACTCCCTACCACTGTGCTATCTCTCCAGCCCCATAATACTTCTTTTGTATCAACGTTTAAGTTTAAGGCAGTGGGTGTATAACTAAGAAATTCTACTTATTTGAGTCATAAAAATATATATGTACCTATACACAAATATTTGAATATTTTCTGCAGCTTTAAGTCAATATTATACTGATAATTTTTATATTTGCTTATATCACTATTATTGTGTTTACTTCATTGATGAATGCCATGATAGCAAGAAAGCGACAAAATTATGTGATTAACTTTCACACACACATGCCTGTGTGTATGTTCTGGTCATGAGATGTGCTACCAGTGAGCCTAGGGACAACTCTAGAGAATCATTTTATATATATATATATATATCTATATATATATATATAGATATATATATAGATATATATATCTTTTCCCTGACAGCTATTCCAAATCTTCTGGTCTTTAGTACTGGAAACCATGATTTCCAATCCACGGGATTGCTGAAGGGCCAAGCTCAGACCTTCAGCTGGGTGTGGACATTCTTCGTGGCAACTTGCGCCAGCTGTAGAGCCATGACTGTCTTTGGTGTAACAGTGGAGTTTCTACTATGTGACAGTGTCTGTGGAGGGGACCAAGTCACAGCAGACATAGGGTGCTAGTTTATCAGCAGGGTCTGTCCATGGGACCTTGGCTGTAGGAGGTGAGGGACTGTGGCTGACTAGGGAGACAAAGGGGGATTTTCTGGATTCATGGCAAGAGGGTTTTCAGCTGCATCTGGGGAAACCAGCGCAGGGAGAGACTTCAGGGGGTGGTCAACAAGGGTATGGAACCATATAGAGCAGAACCTTGAAGCTGAAGGTTTTACTGGGAGATCATGAGCTTTTATGCTCAATGAAACTAAGATGGCTGGATCAGAGATTACCTACTAGGTATAATTAGTCTTCATGGCATTTCAGAATTTTAAATACTCCTTGATACAGAATGCCCCTTGGATTTGAGGGAGGACTTGCTGTTTGATAACCATGACTTTTGGGTAGAGCAGGATCTGATGGCTAAGCGGGTGAGCCGTATGCACAAAGCTACACAGGAAAATGATAGGTGGTGATAAATATTGAATTTGTATTCTTTCTGCCTTGATAAATTAATTTTTAGTAAATACCAAAATAGTATTCAACGGGTACAACACATGCTTTTAAATTGGCCAACCTGGGTTCGATCCCTGGCATCCCATAGAGTACATTGGGCACCGATCAGGAGTAATTTCTGAGTGCAGAATCAGGAGTAATCCTTGAGTACCACTGGGTATGGGCTAAGAACAACAACAAAAAAATCAAAGCAGTATTTCAAATACTTTCTGAGAGATAAAAACATGTAAATAATAATTTATCACTCTGAGATATAAGATTTCGTATCAGAATTGCTTTTTTTTATTATGAATTTATAGGCCTATGTGTCCCTTCTGTATTCTACAATCTTCTTGAGAGCTCACTTATTAGAATTGGAATTGCCCCCAGATTCTTTTGGGGGCCACACCCAGGGATGCTCAAGTCTTACTCCTGGTTCTGCATTCAGGACTCACTCTTGGTCTTACAAGAGGACCATATGAGGTTCCAGGAGTTGAACCCAGGTTGGCCTCATGCAAGGCAAGTAAGTGCTCTCCTTGCTGTATTTTTCAATAACCACACACAAAGTCAGCTCTACCAGAAAATAAAGTTTACATTATCATTGGATCCATGGAAGCATATTGTTTCCCTTGATGTCCAAATCTAGACTAGCCTGACTGGGTAGTCACTCCCAGGAAAGAAGAATGAGAAGTTATGAGTTTGTTCACCTTGGAAATTCTATGGCTACAAAAAGTTTTGAATGCTAGTCAGCATCAGAAGTTCCTCCATTCCTTTTTCCAGCTCTTATTTGATCTGCATGAAATCTGCCAGTGTTTAGGCCTTAACTCTGGCTCTACTGTCTTGGGGGAAACCATGTGTAGAGCTGAAGATTGAATCCAGATCAGTCACTTGCAAGGCCTGTGCCCTGCCACTGTACTATCTCTCTGTCCCCAAAAAACTAAATTCTGAGGCAAATTGTATGACTGTAAGGAAACTTAAAAGGTTAAGAAAAATTAGCCTCACCAAAGAGAAAAACATAATAAATTATGAATTAGAAATGATATAAAGACATTTTGGATAACTTAATCTGATATTGCATTAAAATTAGGTAACATGCTTTAAATTGAGGAGAAATTATATAAAGGTTTAAAATAAAATACTCTTTTTTCTTTTGGTTTTATGACCGCACCTGTCAGTGCCCAGTGCTTACTCCCGACTCTTCTCAGGAATCAGAGTGTTAGAAATTATACTGTGGTTGGCTGCCTGTGAGGAAAGTACCTTCCCCCTATGCTATCTCTCCAGTCCCATAAAAATGAAAGCATTTGATTCTTGATGATTAACTGTAACCATTATTTGACTCCCTGATCATTTCCTATGATACTGATTTGCTTAGCTCTCATCCTTCTATCATTATAAATAAGAACATCCAAAGTAATACATACAACTGAGACTGTTTCAGAAAAATGGGAAATGGCAGTAAAATATCTTCCTGCAGAGAGATGGCCACATCCAAACCAACACTTTGATTTCTCATTTGGTAGGTTTTATTTGCAGAACCAGACATAGATGTGCTGAGAACAAATGATGCTTAATAGTTGAGTCATTTTAATTTTGAGGAGAGATTGGAAGATAGTTCACTCCTCTGACTTCCCAAATGAGTTTCTTGAAAAATGTAAATCTGCAAAAATTGTCTGGAACTCACAGACTTGACTATTTTTAAACCCAGCCTTAGACTAATGTTCCTTTCCTGAACTTCTCATGCAGATTTGAGAGTTTGGGTTTTAAATTACCATTAGAAACAAAGAGAGACCATGTCAATGAAGGGATGGGAGGGGGGATGTAGTCTATAAGACAGGACAATGTTCAGTAGGTGGGACTCAGCCTTGTTCTGCCTTCTGGATTCGCAACAGAATGGGGTGAAGACTGATGCTGGAGCAATGTTTAGTTTCAAAATGGGGCAAACTTTTCTATGGGAACCTTTTCTATGTCTCCATTGCCTCATAAAGTTGAACTATTAAAAGTCCACCAAGAAATTAAAAGTTCAACAGTAAAAATATTCAGAAAAGCAGAGACATACCAACAGGAGAGAGGCAAAAAACACAGAGAATCACATGATATTAAGTGAGACAAGAACCAGGGGGCCAGCCCAGGGGTAGGACACTTGCCTTGCATGTGTGACACCTTATGTTCATCCCCAACACTTTATGAGATGATCCATCTATTTATTTATTTTTGGTTTTTGGGCCATACCCTGCAAACCTCAGAGGTTACTTCTGGTTCTGTGCATGCTTGGCATGCAAGGGAGACTATACGGGATGCTGGGGGGGGGGGGGGATTCAACCTGGGTCAGTCCCGGGTTGGCTACACACATGGCAAACACCCTACTGCAGTACTATCACTCTGACCCAAGAGATGTTCCATTTAAAATATAAGTTTCTATTGATGTATGCCAATATGTCAGGTTTAGATTTTGTTGATGTTGTGTGTGTTTTTTGTTGTTGTTGTTGTCTTTTTCTTTTTGGCCACACCCAGCAGTGCTCAGGGTTTACTCCTGGCTTTGTGCTCAGAAATCGTTCCTGGCAGGCTTAGGGGACCTTATGGGATGCTGGGGATCAAACCCAGGTCTGTCTTAGGTTAGCCACATGCAGGGCAAACGCCCTATCACTGTGCTATCTCTCTGACCCCTAGAAAATATTTTAAGGCTGCACGTAGAGTTTTTAAAATTGAACTATGAGTTGTTTACAAAAGGCACCCATCAAATGCTCTCACCGAAATAATCAATTTGAGGGAAAAGAAACACTTTACAAATTATCCTCAAAATAAAGATTGTGTGCTCACGTTCATATCAAATAATCTAAGCTGTAATGCACAAGAGAAGATATCAGAAGTTAAATAAAAACTCCAAATGATGAAGCCTCCCTGGGGAGAGGCAACCACTTATGTTCTGTAGTGACCCATTAATTTGGCATGGAATGAGAAAATTGTTAACATCAGATTTATGAGAAGAAATCATCAACTCTAAAAATACAGTGAGAAATTTAAATCAGCTTCTTACAGTATTTTATGAAACAATACAGAAAAGTCAGTATCAGCAGAAACTGCAAGAAAATATATCTTCCTTGTATTATCTTGGTAAATAGAGGTCCCTGAAAAATCCCTGAGGCAATAAATACTGTCTATGAAAAAAAGAAGGCCTTAGCTCACGGAGCACCGCATGTGAAATATCCTTCTCTCTGGGGTTAAAATCACCAAGCGTCAAGATTCAACACCGTCACACCCTCAGCATGACTCTGATTCATCTTTGACAGCCAAGCTTGGAGGCCTGTGTCACTTGGTCAGATGAACCAGCCGGGCCTACAAAGAGCATGTTTGGTGAATGATTCCTTCCCTCTTTCCCACACTCCTTCCCACTCTGAACACGGTGTTTCTCGACTTCCCTGTGTCTATTAGAAACGTGGCAAAGTCAGACCGTGAACCGAGCACAATCTTTAAGAAAGGAACATTTGTTCCTGCTCTGCCACCCACCGCTTCTGAAGGCCAAGATTCCATCAATAATGGCTTCTTCCATTTTCCAGTTCTCAGATTTATTAGTTTCCAGCCTCAACTTAATCAAGATTTAAGGTCAATGAATAGAGAGCCTGGCTCTTGAGCGAGAGCACAAGATAAATGTGACCTGGGAAGATTCTTATCACTGCCATTAGGGCAGCAGAAAATAAAGTCCCAGCAGCCAGACTGTAACACTTCAGTGGCCTGGTTTGCTTCTAATTTGGAAAGGCCAACCCAGCCTGGGCCAGTTAATGCAATTATGCTAGAAAAGAAACCTTGGTGGTTTTTCCATGCATGAAAACATTAATAAAATTAAGTCGTTCCCATTTGGGTTAAGTATTGACTGTAATTATAGATAGCAGGGGTGCTTGGTTACCATGAAAAACGGACATGCTCTCTGGTGGTCTGTGATGAATTCTGGTGGGCCGGATGCTTGCCGAAGGTTGTCTCCAGGGTGCAGTGTGAATATGGGGGTGGGGTGGGGTGGAGGAGCTATTGCTGCTGCATCTGGAAGCTCTTTCATCATTAGCTTAAAAGCACAGTCCAAGGGGGATTGTGGCCCAACTAATTCACTTTGGTGTTTTATTATTCTTTTCTCCCCAGTTGTTCTATCACTGTCTGCTCTTTCATAGAGGAGAAAGACATGCAGCTCTGTAATGCTGCCGTTTAGAAGCTATTGAGTTGACTGTTTCCTGCAACCTGGGCTCAAAATGTTCCTAGTCTGGTTGGAAAAAAACAACAACAACCAGAAAATCTCTTGCTAGATAGGAAGGCATTTTTAGAACAAGAGTGGACAGGTACTGATAGAGGCAGGTCTTGGCTAGCAAAATAGAAGTTTTCAGGGTCTAAAACCTAAGTTAGATGTTTAAAATTTGAAATGATGAATGACATGGTAGACCCTTGTAATAACCATCACTATCTCTATAAGTAATGCTGATTTTAGAATTACTTGATTTCGGTATCAGACATGGAGAACTCCAGGGTTACAATTAGCCTTCCACGATTTCTTTTCTTTTCTTTTTCTTTCTTTTTTTTTTACTTTATTTAAACACCATGGATACAAGGTTATTCATAATACAGTTTGTTTTTCAGATCCAAAGTTATTCATGAGTTTTAGGCATACAGTTCAAACACCCTTCATCAGTGTGCATTTACCATCACCAATTCCCCCAGTTTTCCTACTCTTTGCGTGACTCGGGGGCAGATGTTTTTCTTCTCTCTCTCCCTGTCTCTGTCTGTCTCTCTCCTTTTCCATTTTAGACACTGTGGTTTGCACTATTGTTCCTGAAGGGGTACCATGCCTATCCCTTTCCCTCCTTCCAGCACCCAGTTCTTGTCCAGAGTGATCATTTTCTACTCTCACTGTCACAGTGCTACCTTCTCTGCCTCCATTGCATCCCCTGCTCTCTATGACAAGCTTCCTACCATGGTGGGGTCCTCCTGGCCCTCATCTCTATTGTCTCTAATATTATTGCCATAACTATCTTTTTATTTTTTTAATAGCCCTCTCCCTCTCTCAGGTCGCTCAGCAGCATCCTCTCTAGGTCCACTGTGTCTCAGCAAATTTCCTGACTTCCTTCAGGAAACACGCTCCAAATTGAAGCCTCCTACGGCTGCCTGCCGTGGGTGTTTCTCACAGCCCTCACCCAGGGGGGGTCTCATGAAGACCTAATTGAGATGTTAATTATTTCATTAGAGACATTTAAATCTTGTGACTCCTTCTCAGATCACCTCATTATGACAAAGACAGCCTCACCTTCCGGGGTTCTCTTGCTTCCCCGATTTCCAAGTGAACAACTGAGCGATGAGGAACAGCATTTGTGGGTTTGGTGGCATTTAACGAAACAGTCCAACTATTTCTGTTGTCGTTAATGCATATTCTGATTGCTGTCATTTTGCAGAACTAATTGATTGTGGGTAAATCCTGCTAATGAGGGAGTTGGGGTTTTGTTTTAACTGATGAACTTGGCATCAAGAAAGCACTGACAAAATGTTAAAACTGGAAGATGCACTATTATGACACACGGGCATTTATGGAGACTATTTTCCCTGGACGGGTTTCTTCACAGAGGGTGCAGGTTGATCACAAGGGAAGCAAGGGCAGAAGACACACACATTCAGCTTCCTCCTTTGCAGGGGCTGACTTCCAGTTGCATGTTCTGTGTGAAGACGTTGGTGATCCCCAAAGAAAATGCAAGTTTCCTCCAAAACTGAGCTCTTCCAGCCTGCTCTGGCTCCTTGGAAATCCTGTCATTGTTAAAGCATTTTTTGAACCATCATTGTTCCCAGAAGAAAACTCAACTGCTCCTCTTTGCTGGTTGCTTATGTGAGCCAGAGAGTTACCAGAGGCAAACTTTTAACAACTTAAAATAAAAGGTTTTATTTCTGTATGTGAGGCACCCTGATTTACAACAAATAGTGTTGGTGATGGGGTTCCAGGGAACATGGGGTTCCAACGCCATTCCTCCACAAATATCTGTTTTCTTCATGCAGCCTCATTCCTGCCCTGAAGCCCAGGGGACCACCAGGATGCAAGGCAGGCCTGTTCCTGAGCTCTGCTGAGGGGAATCTGGGAAAGCTAGAAATAGAAAGAAAGGGAAATAAAAGGAAAAAAGGAAGAGAAAAGACGACAGAAGACGAAAAAAAGAAAAGAAAAAAAAGAGAAGGGAAGGAAAGAGAAAAAAGAGGACACAATGAAACATTAGAATTGGGTCTGGAGGCAGGACAGAGGACTAAGTATGATGCCTGCCTTGTGTATGGTGACCCATGTTGATTTTTGTCCTTCCCTAGTGTCAAAGAATGCGGCACTGGAGCCCGCCAGCCTCAGGGTGGCTCTCTGGCCCCAACAGCTCCTCAAACTCAGGTCCTCACATTGATCTACTGGCCCAGTTGGTTGAGGATCATTAGCACTGACCCGGAAGTACTTAACAATCCTCCTGACTCCTCCAAAGAGAAAGAAATCCCTACTAGGGAAGATACTCGGGCTGACCTGCTAAAGATTCCTTTATCAGACAAGGACAAACACAGAGCATCCTAAGTTGATTCTCTTTTTCATGATGGAAAACCATAACTAAGCAAAACCACTTAAGTGCACTGACTGTTATTTTGGGCTCTTTGTACGGTTTTGTTTTTAAAATTCATGTGATAATGGTGAAGTGAACAAATAATGTACGATTATAAATACAGCATCATGGTAACTAAGAAAAGAGTCTTTGAAAAGAACTATTAGGAATCAGCAAAATGGCAACGGTTATGCCTGAATCATAGAACAATGAGTACAGGGTTCTTTTTCTTCTTTCAGGTTTTATCAATAATTTGAATAGATATAACTTGTATCAAATTAAAATAGGAGGGATTTATTACATATGGCTTCAAATTTCTCTTAGCATAGATTATGCTATTTTATTTATGCATTTTGTCATTTTTGTGTCTGCTTTCTTTGCCCAGATGATCCTTATTTGGAAACTGACAGGGAATAAGTTATGTTTTATGGGGAAGAAAGTGCTTTTTAATAGAAGCACTTGTATGTATTAGAGAAAAAGGAGTTGCTTTGATTTCATTATTTCCTCCATAGGTTGCTTCTCCTTTTAAAGTCTGTGCCACTTTGGGTATGAGGATCCTGGGTAGGGAAGAGAGAAAATGTAAGTGAAGGGGCTTAAGGAGGGTCTGTTGATAGAGAAATGTGGGAGACATGGAGGGGCTGGAAACTCCAGTCTCTGGACTTTGTTCTCAACCTCAGTTCTCTGATGAAATGTCACTCGGGCACTACTGGAACTCAGAGATTCCTGTCGAAGGACAGTTGATGTGAGGGGCAGGAAGAGGCTCTAATGTTCCCAGGGCAATGCTTCTCTTCTGACTACTGGACCAATTCAACCCTACCCACTCATGCGTGCATGTATGTGTGTGTGGGCACGCATGTGTGTGAGAAAAGGAGAGCTGAGGTGATTTGCCTAGAATATCACATAATCGAGATGAAGAGCCTGTCACCTAATTTATTATGATCAGGGATCAATTATTATAATAATATTAACTATTAATATTATATTACAACTAATATTAATATAATATAGCATTATAAGAGTTATCATTAATGATTCTTATTATTTTAAAATGATTGCCTTAGCACTGTAGTTACAAAATTGTTCATGATTGAGTTTCAGTCATATCATGCACAACATCTTCACCAGGGCACATTTCTCACTACCAATGGCCCTATTTTCCCTCCCATTGTCTGCCCCTGGGGGACATTTTCTTCCTCTTCTCTCTCTCATCCTTCTTTTCTTTTTTGACACTGGTTTGCACTATTGTTAATGAAGGGGTACTATGCACATCACTTTACCTCCTTTCAGCACTCAATTCCTATCCAGAGCGATCAGTTCTAAGTTTCATTGTCATTGTAGATCCTTCTCTGCCCTAACTCCATTCAACAATCTTTGTGACAAGCTTCCTACCACGGATTGGTCCTCCTGGCCCTCATTTATATTGTCTCTAAAAAATATTATCATACTATCTTTTAATTTTCATATAGCCCACAAATGAGTGAGATTATTCTGTGCCTATCGCTCTCCCTCAGATTCATTTCATTCAACATAATACTCCCCATATCTGCCCATGCATAAGAAATTTTATGTCATCTAATAATTTTAATAAATAAAGGTTGAGCTGTGAATATGAACACTGGGGTGTGTGATGTAAAATAATTTTGTTGACTTCTTGTTTCATGGCTATTAACCTTTTTTATTATGGTTTTTTAAAAATAGTTTTATGTGACCAAAGTGAATTACAAATCTTTCACAGTAACAATAATATTTAAGTTACATGGTGACAGTAAATCAGGGCCATTCCCATCACTAGTGTTGTCTTCCCTCCACCCCTATTCCCAGCGTGTACTCCATATCTCTCTCTCTTATCCCTCCTCCCCTGCTAGTGTTAACTGCTCCCCTTTGTGTATAGCTTGTTGTAGATTGGGTTTTGATTCTGTTGTCATTTATTTTGGGTTTGGTGTTTGAGTCTGCTCATTTTTTATTTCCATTTATTTACCTTTTTTATAAATTAGCAGAGGGTGGGGTGGGCAGGACTTCCAGGAACAGCTGGGCATCTGGTAGGTGGTTCAGGACTTTCCAGCCCTCTCAATAAACAGACCATACTACATTCTTTTTGTCTCAACTACCAAACCTAGTTCTCTCTCCCTGCCAAGCCACCCACCTTGGGTGTCCTATTGGCCTTCTAAGAAGGGGCATTACTAATGGACTCAGGTGTGACTGGGGTATATAAAGAAGGAGACACTGTGAAAGTAAGTGCTGAGGGGCCCCTGGACCTGCTTCCAAGGGGCTAGAGGGGTACAGGATCATGAGCTTGTCCATTGTAAATCAGGTCTCAAGCTCTAAAGCCAGGACCTTAGAAAGACTCAAGTCTGGAAGCCAACAATGCAGGAAATAATCAACACACACTAAAGAGGGTGAAACAGATTCAGGAGTTCCAACACACAAATTTTTCACTCCTAGGAAGCAATAAGCTCAATGGAGAAGTCCGAAACACAAGAGAGCATTTTCCTGAGACCCAGGATATTTATTGGAAAGAATTAGACCACCCCTTGGAATGGAAGTTAAGTGATCTAAACACCAATCCAGGTGCTATATTCAAAGATGTTTCCAACTAATGAGTGTCAAGGCATAGACTGAGTGTGATGGCATCCAGTTAATCTGCAGTCCTTCTTCCAGAACACCATCACTACTCCGCTTTCTCTGCCTTTCTTCATTTGAGATCAGTGTGTTTTTGTTTTTGACATACAAGCATACACTCTTCCGGCAATGTGGATATTATATCAGCCAGAGTCATCATGTTCATTAGTATTTGGGAATCGATCTTCTTGGGGATGAATGGGCTCATATCTGGGCTCTCTCGGCCTCCTGGTCTTCACAACAAAGATGAAATTAACTGGTCTTTTGGCCTGTGCTGGGATGGAACACTTTTACAGGGATTTTCCTTTGCTCTTTAAAGTGACTCATCACCAGGATCTTGGCTCAATTTTAAAAAGAAAAGGCTCCATATATAATGTCACTAAAAATCATAAACAGAATGTAAGGACCCAGGAGAAACAGGAGAGGAATCTTTATTCAAGGCCTTCTCATTTGCAGAATAAGTTGAGGACCCTTAGGAATGCTTATCCTCTCTTTCCTCCTTTAATGAATGCAAAGAGCATCATTCCCAGGCTGGCTTCAGATCTGAGAAGTTTTATGCACATGGGCTCAGAAATGTTTAAGTAGCTCGGAAGAAACTGTGCAAATCCTGACATAAATGATATGAATTTTTCTATTGAGAACAAAAAACACAACTAGCACCCACCTTCCATCTAAAGAGAGAGATCGTCTCTATTTTTTTTTTTTTTTTTAGCAGAAAGGCATTGCTTTTTCTATGAGACTCTGCCGGGGGAGCATGGCCAACCCAAGGCTTGGGAATAGTTACATAAATGCTCTTTACAGTGGAATTCTGAAATGGCTGCCTTTTCTGCTTTAATGTCAGAGACATTGTCACAATTCCCTAATTTCCAGAGTCATTTGTAACGGAACCAGCACCTAAAGGTCACACTCTTCCCTTCCTTTGATTATTGACTCATCTTCCAAATCAAAGGTCTTGGTTTCCCTTTAAAGCAAAGAGAAATAATAAATATAGTGGGGAGGGTGCTTGCCTTGCTTGTGGCCAACCCTGGTTCTGCTCCCAGCACCCTATTTGTCCCCCTGAGCGATACCCCCTGAGTGATCACCACCCAGCAGCGATCCATGAAGACAGAGCCAGGAGTAGGTGCTGACCACTGCCAGGTGTGACAAACAAACAAAAAATGGACTTTGTTTCACGGCACTGAGATGCAAATGGTAGAACTCCAACTTATACTACATCCTCATTTTTCTCCCTGATGAACAAGGGACACTTGTTTCAGCTGAGTCCTGTGTGAGTGTGGTAGAAATAGGTGCAAACTTATGCCTAGCCCCCAGGTCTGGCATGTCCAATTTCCCCCTTACCTCAGCTCTGTCTCTTCTGCAGATCTGATTGGTTCGTGTATCTGTATCAGCATTAGTGCCTGATCCAGAGCCCAGGGCTACTCCACTGTCACTAAACTCTTCCGACTGTCACCTTGATCATGAGTGAAACTGTGAATGTGAGTGATATGTTGGAGCATTTTCTACTCTACTCACATAGTTTTTCAGTAAATGGCTTTCCCAAAGCTCATCACTACAGCTGTCTGTTATGGCTTGTTACTCCACCCTGAATTTAGGTGTAGCTACCTGAGACCCACCCATTTCTGGGAGGGGTCTTGGGAACCAGATATTATGTGTGACCTTACCTGCAAGACCCCGCCCATTCCTGGGAGGGGTCTTGGAATAGGTATATAAGCCTTTGAGCCAGGGGATTAGGGCCCTTTCTGCCCTGCTGGGCTCTCTGGCTTTTGGGTCTCTGCATTCTGGTCTTTGACCAGCATGGAGGTCAAAGGGAAGATGACTGAAAGGAGTTAAGACGCAGGGCTAGCGAAGTATGGCTGTGCTTGAAAGGTTATGATAGAGACCACACATGTGGTGGATAGGGATGAATAAAGCTGATGCTTCCTGATGCCTGCCTGTGAGTGAGTCTTGATTCCGCCATTCACCTGGGCCTGGGACCCGCCGGCTGGATGGGGGTTTCGAAGCCACGTGGCCTGGGATGGCATTCACTTCCATCCAGACCCATCATTAGTTATTTAATACAACAGATCATGAGTAAAACTGTGAATGTGAGTGATATGTTGGAGCATTTTCTACTCACATAGTTTTTCAGTAAATGGCTTTCCCAAAGCTCATCACTACAGCTGTCTGTTATGGCTCAATCCTGTCTCAGGTCCATGAGATGAACAGACTTTTGCACCAAGCAATAATCCAAATAGGAGGAGAATGTGAAGAAAAATTAGAGTGGGAGAGAAATGGGAAGAAGGGCTCTTGGGTCTAGCTCCTGATGTGCGCTGGAAATCCCAATGTTTCTGCAGGAGATGGACTGTCTGCTGGCTCTGTCTTTTGATGGATAGTTCAATGTCTCTGACCCTAAATGAATGGTCTGATAGCTGTGGCTCTTGATGGACCATGTACTCTTGCAAGGAGTGCTCAGCAGCGGGGTTGGCTGAAACCAGTGTTTTTCAGAAACCCCAGAGAAATCCTGGATCACGTGTGTGCAGGGACCTGGGCCAACTGAGTGTGTGTGGGCAGGCAGAAGCAAGATGATATTTGAGAATGAGGCACTTCTCCCTGCTCAGCAACCACGGCCAACAGCCTCAATCCTAGCAGTGACCAAACTCCTGGAAGCATCAGGAAACTGCCAGTTGGAGATTGGAGCCAAGAACTCAAGGCAGATGTCCTGTGTCTTTTCATTGTAGGTGTTAGTGGACTAAGGAGTGACCTGTGGTTTGGGGGTGCTTGTGAGGATGGCTACCTCAGCCAAGGTGACTGGGGTGCTTTTGGGAAGCATTTGTTACTGAGTTCGTGTTGAGTTCTTAGCTTGGCTTTGAGGCGCCAGCTGGTCCGATTTTGCCATTGTCTGCTTCTGTGGTCCAGCTACACCTTGGGGCCTTGTGACTGGACTGTCCCAGGGCCTCACTGGCTCCACTGCTGGTCTTCGCTTTTGGGCCTCCCCAAAATCCATGGTTCAGCTTTACACCATCCTTCCATTGTGGAGAGCCTGTTGGTCTCTCCCTGAGACCATGCAGAGGGTCTGGAGTGGGCTGCCTAATGTGTTCTGCATTGACTCAAACACTAGCACCTCATCAGCCCCACTTCTCTGTCTTTCACCAAACAAGTTTAGAGGAAAAGTTGCCCCTGAGATTTTCTGAAGCATTAATTACCCAAAATTTCTAAAATAGGGCCTGGTCGTGGGAATTCACAACTGATCACCAAGTAGTGGGAGATTTAGGAGGGGATATTTAGTCTAGAGATTTAGGGATAGAAGAAAGATTCTTTTTTTACATTTTTTTCACTTTTTAAAATTTTTATTTTAATCAAAGTGGATTACACATCTTTCACAGTAATATTTTAGGTACATAGTGATATTGAATCAGGGGCGTTCCCACCACCAATGTTGTCCTCCCTTCAACCCTGTTCCCAACATGCATCCCATATCCCCCTCTTTAACCCCCCAGGCTGCTAATATAAGTGGTCCTCTCTGTGTCCAGTATGTTGTTAATTTGGTATCAGTTCTGTTGTCATTGACTTTGGATTTGGTGTTTAAGTTTGATCATTTTTTTTATTTCTACTTACTATTCATATGACTGATTGGTCTTGGTACCCTCCAATATTTCCCCCTCCATTTGTGGGAAGAAATATTTTTTCTTATTTTTTTATTTTATTTTTTATGTATTTTATTTAAACACCTTGATTACATACATGATTGTGTTTGGTTTTCAGTCATGTAAAGAACACCACCCATCACCAGTGCAATATTCCCATCACCAATGTCCCAAATCTCTCTCCTCCCCACCCAAGCCCCGCCTGGCCTGTACTTTAGACAGGCTCTCCATTTCCCTCATACATTCTCATTATTAGCACAGTTCAAAATGTAATTATTTCTCTAACTAAACTCATCACACTTTGTGGTGAGCTTCCTGAGGTGAGCTGTAACATACAGCTCTTTTCTCTTTTGTGTCTGAAAATTATTATTGCAAGAATGTCTTTCATTTTTCTTAAAACCCATAGATGAGTGAAACCATTCTGCGTTTTTCTCTCTCTCTCTCTCTGACTTATTTCACTCAGCATAATAGATTCCGTGTACATCCATGTATAAGAAAATTTCATAACTTTATCTCTCCTGACATCTGCATAATATTCCATTGTGTATATTACCACAGTTTCTTTAGCCATTCATCTGTTGAAGGGCATCTTGGTTGTTTCCAGAGTCTTGCTATGGTAAATAGTGCTGCAATAAATATAGGTGAAGGAAGGGATTTTTGTATTGTATTTTTGTTTTCCTAGGGTATATTCCTAGGAGTGGTACAGCTGGATTTCCAGTTTTTGGAGGAATCTCCATATCGCTTTCCATAAAGGTTGAACTAGACGGCATTCCCACCAGCAGTGGATAAGAGTTCCTTTCTCTTCACATACCCACCAACACTGTTTGTTCTCATTCTTTGTGATGTGTGCCAATCTCTGTGGTGTGAGGTGGTACCTTATAGTTGTTTTGATTTGCATCTCCCTGATGATTAGTGATGTGGAGCATTTTTCATGTGTCTTTTGGCCATTTGTATTTCTTTGTCAAAGTGTCTGTCCATTTCTCCTCCCCATTTTTTGATGGGATTAGATGTTTTTTTCTTGTAAAGTTCTGTCAGTGCCTTGTATATCATGGAAATTAGCCCTTTATCTGATGGGTATTGGGTGAATAGTTTCTCCCACTCAGTGGGTGGCTCTTGTATCCTGGGTGCTATTTCCTTTGAGGTGCAGAAGCTTCTCAGCTTAATATATTCCCATCTGTTAATCTCTGCTTTCACTTGCTTGGAGAGTGCAGTTTCCTCCTTGAATATGCCTGTAGTCTCAATGTCCTGGAGTGTTTTGCCTATGTGTTGTTCTATATATCTTACAATTTCGGGTCTGATATCGAGGTCTTTAATCCATTTGGATTTTACCTTCGTACATGATGTTAGCTGGCGGTCTAAGTTCAATTTTTTGCAAGTGGCTAGCCAGTTGTGCCAACACCACTTGTTGAAGAGGCTATCTTTGCTCCATTTAGGATTTCTTGGTCTTTTATAAAAAATTAGGTGATTGTATGTCTGGGGAACATTCTCTGAGAATTCAAGCCTAATCCAGTAATCTGAGGACCTGTCTTTATTCCAATACCATGCTGTTTTGATAACTATTGCTTTGTAGTAAAGTTTAAAGTTGGGGAAAGTAATTCCTCCCATATTCTTTTTCCCAATGATTGCTTTAGCTATTCTAGGGTGTTTATTGTTCCAAATAAATTTTCAAAGGGCCTGATCCACTTCTTTGAAGAATGTCATGGGTATCTTTAGAGAGATTGCATTAAATCTGTACAATGCCTTGGGGAGTATTGCCATTTTGATGATGTTAATCCTGCCAATCCATGAGCAGGGTATGCGTTTCCATTTCCGCGTGTCCTCTCTTATTTCTTGGAGCAGAGTTTTATAGTTTTCTTTGTATAGGTCCTTTACATTTTTAGTCAAGTTGATTCCAAGATATTTGAGTTTGTGTGGCACTGTTGTGATTGGGGTTGTTTTCTTAATGTCCATTTCTTCCTTATTACTATTGGTGTATAGAAAGGCCATTGATTTTTTTGTGTTAATTTTGTAGCCTGCCACCTTGCTATATGAGTCTATTGTTTCTAGAAGCTTTTTTGGCAGGGTCTTTAGGGTTTTCTAAGTAGAGTATCATGTCATCTGTAAACAGTGAGAGCTTAACTTCTTCCTTTCCTTTTTTTTGGGGGGGCCACACCCATTTGATGCTCAGGGGTTACTCCTGGCTATGCACTCAGAAATTGCCCCTGGCTTGAGGGGACCATATGAGATGTCGGGGGATCGAACCGCGATTTGTTCCTTGGCTAGCGCTTGCAAGGCAGACACCTTACCTCTAGTGCCACCTCACCGGCCCCGACTTCTTCCTTTCCTATCTGGATTCCCTTGATATCTTTTTCTTGCATAATCGCTATAGCGAGTACTTCCAGTGCTATGTTGAATAGGAGTGGTGAGAGAGGACAGCCTTATCTTGTGCCAGAATTTAGAGGGAAGACTCTTAGTTTTTCTCCATTGAGGATAATATTTGACACTGGCTTGTGGTAGATGGCCTTAACTATATTGAGAAAGGTTCCTTCCATTCCCATCTTGCTGAGAGTTTTGATCAAGAATGAGTGTGGGACCTTATCAAATGCTTTCAAATGATCAAATGATATGATCATGTGATTTTTATTTTTCTTGTTGTTGATGTTGTGTAAGATGTTGATAGATTACGAATGTTAAACCATCCTGGGATGAAACCTACTTGATCGTAGTGGATGATCTTCTTAATGAGGCATTGAATCCTATTTGCCAGGATTTTGTTGAGGATCTTTGCATCTGCATTCATCAGTGATATTGATCTGTAATTTACTTTTTTTTGTAGCATCTCTGTATGGTTTAGGTATCAAGGTGATGTTGGCATCATAAAAGTTATTTGGAAGTGTTCCTGTTTTTTCGATTTCATGAAAGAATCTTGCCAGGATTGTATTAGTTCCTCTTGGAAAGTTTGAAAGAAGTCATTAGTGAATCTATCTGGGCCTGGGCTTTTGTTTTTGGGCAGATATTTGATTACCATTTTACTTTCATCAATAGTGATGGGGGTGTTTAAATATGCTACATCCTCTTCATTCAACCGTGGAAGACTATAAGAGTCCAAGGATTTATTCATTGCTTCCAGGTTTTCATTTTTAGTGGCATAGAGTTTCTCAAAGTAGTTTCTGACTACCCTTTGAATCTCTGCCATATCAGTAGTGATCTCTTCTTTTTCATTCCTAATACGAGTTATCAAGTTTCTCTCTCTCTCTTTCTTAGTTAGTTTTGCCAGTGGTCTATCAATCTTGTTTATTTTTTTGAAGAACCAACTTCTGCTTTTGTTGATCTTTCGGATTGTTTTTTGAGTTTTCACTGCGTTGATTTCTTTTCTCAGCTTTGTTATTTCCTTCTTTTTTTTTTTTTGATTTGATGTAACAATTTATTAGATTAGGCACTTTTACTTCTTGCTCAATAGAGATAAGTATTAAGATTTTATATGATGTGGTTTCATGATGTTACATAATAAAAATTAGCTTCTCCTTTAGAATGCTTTAAGGAATCTCAAAAATTGTTGATTTATATTAAAAATGAAGAATACATAAAAGATATGTTAATAAAACTGAAATTAATGCAGTATTTAGATACTGCTTGTATTAATCTTGAGGGAACATCTCAATCACTGCTCAGACGTTCCATGGGCCCCATTGACAATCCTTCCTCAAGTTTTTTTTTTTTTTTTTTTGGTTTTTGGGCCACACCCGGTAACGCTCAGGAGTTGCTCCTGGCTATGTGCTCAGAAGTTGCTCCTGGCTTGGGGGACCATATGGGACACCGGGGGATTGAACCGTGGTCCGTCCAAGGCTAGCGCAGGCAAGGCAGGCACCTTACCTTTAGCGCCACCGCCCGGCCCCCTTCCTCAAGTTTATCTACATTTTTTATATATATTTTATTTAATCACCTTGATTACATACATGATTGTGTTTGGGTTTCAGTCATGTAAAGAACACCACCCATCACCAGTGCAACATTCCCATCACCAATGTCCCAAGTCTCCCTCCTCCCCACCCGACCCCCACCTGTACTCTAAACAGGCTCTCCATTTCCCTCATACATTCTCATTATTAGGACAGTTCAAAATGTAGTTATTTCTCTAACTAAACTCATCACTATTTGTGGTGAGCTTCCTGAGGTGAGCTGGAACTTCCAGCTCTTTTCTCTTTTGTGTCTGAAAATTATTATTGCAAGAATGTCTTTCATTTTTCTTAAAACCCATAGATGAGTGAGGCCATTCTGCGTTTTTCTCTCTCTCTCTCTGACTTATTTCACTCAGCATAATAGATTCCGTGTACATCCATGTATAAGAAAATTTCATAACTTTATCTCTCCTGACATCTGCATAATATTCCATTGTGTATATGTACCACAGTTTCTTTAGCCATTCGTCTGTTGAGGGGCATCTTGGTTGTTTCCAGAGTCTTGCTATGGTAAATAGTGCTGCAATGAATATAGGTGTAAGAAAGGGGTTTTTATATTGTATTTTTATGTTCCTAGGGTATATTCCTAGGAGTGGTATAGCTGGATCATATGGGAGCTCGATTTCCAGTTTTTGGAGGAATCTCCATATCGCTTTCCATAAAGGTTGAACTAGACGGCATTCCCACCAGCAGTGGATAAGAGTTCCTTTCTCTCCACATCCCCGCCAACACTGTTGATTCTCATTCTTTGTGATGTGTGCCATTCTCTGTGGTGTGAGGTGGTACCTCATCGTTGTTTTGATTTGCATCTCCCTGATGATTAGTGATGTGGAGCACTTTTTCATGTGTCTTTTGGCCATTTGTATTTCTTCTTTGTCAAAGTGTCTGTTCATTTCTTCTCCCCATTTTTTGATAAGGTTAGATGTTTTTTTCTTGTAAAGTTCTGTCAGTGCCTTGTATATTTTGGAGATTAGCCCCTTATCTGATGAGTATTAGGTGAATAGTTTCTCCCACTCAGTGGGTGGCTCTTGTATCCTGGGCACTATTTCCTTTGAGGTGCAGAAGCTTCTCAGCTTAATATATTCCCATCTGTTAATCTCTGCTTTCACTTGCTTGGAGAGTGCAGTTTCCTCCTTGAAGATGCCTGTAGTCTCAATGTCTTGGAGTGTTTTGCCTATGTGTTGTTCAATATATCTTATGGTTTTGGGTCTGATATCAAGGTCTTTAATCCATTTGGATTTTACCTTCGTACATGATGTTAGCTGGCGGTCTAAGTTCAATTTTTTGCAAGTGGCTATCCAGTTGTGCCAACACCACTTGTTGAGGCTTTCCCTGCTCCATTTAGGATTTCCTGCTCCTTTATAAAAAATTAAGTGATTGTATGTCTGGGGAACATTTTCTGAGTATTAAGCCTATTCCACTGATCTGAGGGCCTGTCCTTATTCAATACCATGCTGTTTTGATAACTATTGCTTTGTAGTAAAGTTTAAAGTTGGGGAAAGTAATTCCTCCCATATTCTTTTTCCCAATGATTGCTTTAGCTATTCTAGGGTTTTTATTGTTCCAAACAAATTTCAAAAGTGCCTGATCCACTTCTTTGAAGAATGTCATGGGTATCTTTAGAGGGATGGCATTAAATCTGTATAATGCCTTGGGGAGTATTGCCATTTTGATGATGTTAATCCTGCCAATCCATGAGCAGGGTATGCATTTCCATTTCCGCGTGTCCTCTCTTATTTCTTGGAGCAGAGTTTTATAGTTTTCTTTGTATATGTCCTTTACATTTTTAGTCAAGTTGATTCCAAGATATTTGAGTTTGTGTGGCACTATTGTGAATGGGGTTGTGTTCTTAATGTCCATTTCTTCCTTATTGCTATTGGTGTATAGAAAGGCCATTGATTTTTGTGTGTTAATTTTGTAGCCTGCCACCTTGCTATATGAGTCTATTGTTTCTAGAAGCTTTTTGGTAGAGTCTTTAGGGTTTTCTAAGTAGGGTATCATGTCATCTGCAAACAGTGAGAGCTTGACTTCTTCCTTTCCTATCTGGATTCCCTTGATATCTTTTTCTTGCCTAATCGCTATAGCAAGTACTTCCAGTGCTATGTTGAATAGGAGTGGTGAGAGAGGACAGCCTTGTCTTGTGCCAGAATTTAGACGGAAGGCTTTTAGTTTTTCTCCATTCAGGATAATGTTTGCCACTGGCTTATGGTAGATGGCCTTAACTATATTGAGAAAGGTTCCTTCCATTCCTATCTTGCTGAGAGTTTTGATCAAGAATGGGTGTTGGACCTTATCAAATGCTTTCTCTGCATCTATTGATATGATCATGTGGTTTTTATTTTTCTTGTTGTTTATGTTGTGTATTATATTGATAGATTTACGGATGTTAAACCAGCCTTGCATTCCTGGGATGAAACCTACTTGATCGTAGTGGATGATCTTCTTAATGAGGCATTGAATCCCATTTGCCAGGATTTTGTTGAGGATCTTTGCATCTGCATTCATCAGCGATATTGGTCTGGAATTTTCTTTTTTCATAGCATCTCTGTCTGGTTTAGGTATCAAGGTGATGTTGGCTTCATAAAAGCTATTTGGAAGTGTCTCTGTTTGTTCAATTTCATGAAAGAGTCTTGCCAGGATTGGTAGTAATTCCTCTTGGAAAGTTTGAAATAATTCATTAGTGAATCCATCTGGGCCTGGGCTTTTGTTTTTGGGCAGACATTTGATTACTGTTTTAATTTCATCAATGGAGATGGGTGTGTTTAGATATGCTACATCCTCTTCCTTCAACCGTGGAAGATTATAAGAGTCCAAGAATTTATCCATTTCTTCCAGGTTCTCATTTTTAGTGGCATAGAGTTTCTCAAAGTAGTTTCTGATTACTCTTTGAATCTCTGTCATATCAGTAGTGATCTCTCCTTTTTCATTCCTAATACAAGTTATCAAGTTTCTCTCTCTCTCTTTCTTTGTTAGGTTTGCCAGTGGTCTATCAATCTTGTTTATTTTTTTGAAGAACCAACTTCGTTGATCTTTCGGATTGTTTTTTGGGTTTCCACTTCGTTGATTTCTGCTCTCAGCTTTGTTATTTCCTTTTGTCTCCCTATTTTTGGGTCCTTTTGTTGAGCACTTTCTAGTTCTATTAGCTGTGTCATTAAGCTACTCAGGTAAACTCCTTCTTCCTTCCTGATGTGTGCTTGCAAAGCTATAAATTTTCCTCTCTGTACTGCTTTTGTTGTGTCCCATAAGTTCTGATAGTTTGTGTCTTTATTGTCATTTGTTTCCAGGAACCTTTTGATTTACTCCTTGATTTCATCTCAGACCCACTGGTTATTGAGTATGAGGCTGTTTAACTTCCAGGTGTTAAAGTGTTTCTTCTGAGTCCCTTTGGAATTCACAAATAATTTCAGAGCCTTGTGGTCAGCGAAGGTAGTCTGCAAAATTTCTATTCTCTTGATATTATGGAGGTATGTTTTATTTGCCAGCATGTAGTCTATCCTGGAGAATGTCCCATGTACATTGGAGAAGAATGTGTACCCAGGTTTCTGGGGATGTAGTGTCCTATATATATCCACTAGGCCTCTTTCTTCCATTTCTCTCCTCAAGTCTAGTATATTCTTGTTGGGTTTCAGTCTGGTTGACCTATCCAGTGTTGACAAAGCCATGTTGAGGTCCCCCACAATTATTGTGTTGTTATTGATATTGTTTTTCAGATTTGTCAACAGTTGTATTAAATATTTTGCTGGCCCCTCATTTGGTGCATATATGTTTAGGAGAGTTATTTCTTCCTGCTCTACATACCCCTTGATTAATATAAAATGTCCATCCTTGTCCCTTACAACCTTCCTAAGTATAAAGTTTGCATTATCTGATATTAGTATGGCCACTCCAGCTTTTTTATGGGTGTTGTTTGCTTGGATAATTTTTCTCCAGCCTTTTATTTTGAGTCTATGTTTGTTCTGACTATTCAGGTGCGTTTCTTGTAGGCAGCAGAAGGTTGGATTGAGTTTTTTGATCCATTTAGGCACTCTGTCTCTCTCTCTCTCTCTTTTTTTTTTTTTTTGGTTTTTGGGTCACACCGGTAGTGCTCAGGGGTTACTCCTGGCTGTCTGCTCAGAAATAGCTCCTGGCAGGCACAGGGGACCATATGGGACACCGGGATTCGAACCAACCACCTTTGGTCCTGGATCGGCTGCTTGCAAGGCAAACGCCGCTGTGCTATCTCTCCGGGCCCCACTCTGTGTCTCTTGACTGGTGCATTTAGTCCATTGACGTTGGGAGAAAGAATTGTCCTGGGATTTAACGCCATCTTTATATCGAAATTTGGTGTGTCTTTTGGGTAGTCTTGTCTTAAATTAGGTCTTTCAGTTTTTCTCTTAAGACTGGTTTTGAGTCTGTAAAGTTTCTGAGCTGTTTTTTGTCTGTGAAACCATGTATTCTTCCGTGAAACCGGAAAGTGAGTTTTGCGGGGTACAGTATTCTAGGTGAAGCATTCATTTCATTCAGTCTTGTCACAATGTCCCACCACTGCTTTCTGGCCTTGAGTGTTTCTGGTGACAGGTCTGCTGTAAATCTCAAGGATGCTTGCTTGAATGTAATTTCCTCTTTTGATCTTGCTGTTTTCAGAATTCTGTCTCTATCTGTGGGATTTGTCATTGTGACTAGGATGTGTCTTGGCGTGGTTTTTCTGGGGGCTCTTTTGGTTGGTACTCTTCGAGCATGCAGGATTTGATCACATATGTTCTTTAGCTCTGGAAGTTTCTCTTTAATGATGTTCTTGACCATTGATTCTTCCTGGAAATTTTCTTCCTGGGTCTCTGGGACTCCAATGATTCTTAAGTTGTTTCTGTTGATCTTATCATAGACTTCTATCTTCATCTGTTCCCATTCTTTGACTAATTTTTCCATTGTTATTTCCTTCTGTCTCCCTATTTTTGGGTTCTTTTGTTGAGCACTTTCTAATTCTATGAGCTGTGTCATTAAACTATTCAGGTAGGCCCCTTCTTCCTTCCTGATGTGTGCTTCCAAAGCTATAAATTTTCCTCTCAGTACTGCATTTTCTGTTTCCCATAAGTTCTGATAGTTTGTGTCTTTATTACCATTTGTTTCCAGAAAAGTTTTGATTTCCTCTTTGATTTCATCTTGGACCCACTGGTTATTCAGTATGAAGCTGTTTAACTTCTAGGTGTCAAAGTTTTTCTTCTGTGTCCCTTTGGAATTCACAAATAATTTCAGAGCCTTGTGGTCAGTGAAGGTAGCCTGCAAAATTTCTATCCTCTTAATATTATGGAGGTATGTTTTATGTGCCAGCATGTAGTCTTTCCTGGAGAACGTTTCATGTAAATTGGAGAAAAACGTGTATCCAGATTTCTGAGGTCCCCACAATCATTGTGTTGTTATTGATATTACTTTTCAGATTTGTCAACAATTTTATTAAATATTTTTCTGGCCCCTCATTCGGTGCATATATGTTTAGGAGAGAGTGACTTCTTCCTGTTGTATATACCCCTTGATTAATACAAAATGTCCATCTTTGTCCCTTACAACTTTCCTGAGTATAAAGTTTGCATCATCTGATATTAGTATGGCCACTCCAATCTTTTTTATGGGTGTTATTGCTTGGATAATTTTCCTCCAATCTTTTATTTTGAGTCTATGTTTGTTCTGACTATTCAGGTTTGTTTCTTGTAGGCAGCAGAAGGTTGGATTGAGTTTTTTGATCCATTTAGCCACTCTGTGTCTCTTGACTGGTGCATTTAGTCCATTGACATTGAGAGAAATAATTGTCTTGGGATTTAATGCCATCTTTATATCGAAATTTGGTGTGTCTTTTGGTCAGTCTTGTCTTAAATTAGGTCTTTCAGTTTTTCTCTTAAGACTGGTTTTGAGTCTGTAAAGTTTCTGAGCTTTTTTTTCTGTGAAACCATTTATTCTTTCATCAAACCTGAAAGTGCATTTTGCTGGGTACAGTATTCTAGGTGAAGCATTCATTTCATTGAATTTTGTTACTATGTCCCACCACTGCTTTCTGGCCTTGAGTGTTTCTGGTGACAGGTCTGCTGTAAATCTCAAGGATGCTTCCTTTAATGTAATTTCCTTTTTTGAAATTGCTGCTTTCAGAATTCTGTCTCTATCTGTGGGATTTGTCATTGTGACTAGGATGTGTCTTGGGGTATTTTTTTCTGGGGTCTCTTTTGGTTGGTACTCTTCGGGCATGCAGGATTTGATCACATATATCCTTTATCTCTGGAAGTTTCTCTTTAATGATGTTCTTGACCGCTGATTCTTCCTGGAGATTTGGAAGAAATATTTTTTTAGGTAAAATCTTTATTTAAGCACCATGATTACAAGATTGATTGTAGTTTGGTTTCAGTTATAAAGAAGGAAGAATTAGATGGGAGATTTAGGCTAGACAGAACTTAGGGTCAGAGGTAGAGATATGGGATGATTCTTCATATAGACAGTACATTCAGACTCCAGAATTGAGTTTACTTAGGAGATGGGAGGATGGGACATTGGTGCACAGGATAAGAAAGCAGTTCTGCCCTGATAAAATAGAACAAACAAGAAGGAAATTCAGTTTCCCTGGTAGAGACCCAAGAAGGTCTGATGGGACAGGCCCAGCCCCAGGAGAGTGCTTTGACCTGCCGCCTCGGGAGCAGATGGGCACATGGTTTCCTCAGAGCCCCCTGGGGATGCTCATGCTAGTTGCTGAGGATGCAAGCAGGACCAGGGGTAGGACTCAGTTGTGTAATGGGCTCCTTGGCCCAGCCACTAGTGGAATCACAGAGTCAGGGAGAATCCAGGAGGTGATGTCAGATGTCTGGGGGACAGAGCAGAGACCTGAGCTCCATGTGAGCCCCTCCATGATAGCTTATGGGGTCTTATTCCCATGGCTCAGAGACTTCTGTGCAATTCAGCCAAATGCTTCCCAGCAGGGAAAGACAGGTAGCAGCTGAGTGTGGGAAACTTCCAGGGGCCTGACTTCCTGTTTCCTTTTTTGTTATTTTGACTTCTTGTTTCCTTGTTTCTTTGCTTTCTTGTTTATCTTTGGGCCATGCTAAGTAGTACTCAGGGATCATTACTGGTGAGGCTTATGGAGTGATTAATGGTGTTTTGGGGATTGAACCCAAGTAGACTGTGTATAAAGCAAGGGCCCTCCTGTTGGTCCTTTCTTACCACACACAGAAACTCTTGTTTCTGACCACCAAGATGGGCAGTTGGCTTCATGGATTCCATAGTTTTGATCCTAACCTTTTTGTGAGTGTGAAATTCAAATCCTTCACAGTGCCTAAAATCTGGGCCTGAAATACAGTTGAGACACAGGCTGAATTTTGGACCAAGCAATCACTTTATTTTGTTTGAACACAATTTCTTAAGGCGCACGGACAAAAGAAGAAAATGAAGCTGGTAATTATGCCTGGAATGAAGAGCATGGTGACCTTGAGCAGATGCTCCTGTAATTCTGAGTAAAAAGACATATTCCCTGCCCACAGCAGAGAGTGATAATTACAGAAGAAATTCTGAGAAAAAAATTGAAAGAAAAATAGCCTCAAGTTGTTAGTTCCAGCTGCTGCTCTGCAATGATTCAGAGCTGGGAAGCTGCTCACCCCCCAAACCTTCGTCCTGAGAGAAGGAGGATGTGAGCTGAGCTTAGGAAACTGTATGGGGAGAGGAAACTTTTTAGCTCAAGCTTTACATTTGGATAGTTCATAGACAGTATTAATAATCATCAACATGTTTTTCCTGTAACTTTTAACAGTAAAAGGAAAATTGTATTTTTCCTGAGAGTAATTTATTATTATTATTTTTTTTGTTTGGAGCCACACCTATATGTGTTTAATATTCTACCCTGGAGTATTCAGGGATCACTCCTGGAGATGCTTGGGGACCATCTGAATGCCAAGGATTGGGTCTTGGTTGGCTATGTGCTGTGTCTCTGGCCCCCTGAAAGTAAATTGACTAATCTGTTGCATCCTATTTGGTAGGCAGCCTAAGGTGGTGTGTTGATGCCACCGGGATGTATTTCTGATTGAGTTTGATTAACTAGACAATCTTTTATGCTTCTGGATAGATTTGAAAGTAATGGGGTCTAGTGTTGAATTCAGACTTACAAATGAAGCCAACTTCTGTTGGAAATGTGATTGTGTTGTTTCCTAATTGTGTGACTTTGGGCATGTCACTCACTCTTTCACAAAGCTCCTTCAGTCTTTACCAGGTACAAAACCCATGTATAGGGTCAACATTGAGCTTAATCACACCTGCTGGAGCTGCTGCATTTCCTGCATGTCTCTAGAACTGAGAGAGAAGCCAGTTAGTCTTATCTGGAAAGGTGGCTGGTTCTTCTTCAAAGGAAAGAGTGTTTCTTTGGGGGATTAACTCCCTTTGTTATGTTTCTGATTTGGAAAAGGGTCATTGGTGTTGGTGTGACTGCAAAACTGGTTTATTCCAGAGTGTGGTCCTTGAGTGATGTATGAAGGATTTGCTTACAAAATCCCAGATGCTCTTGAAGTTATAGTTTATTGAACAGTTACAGTTGAAGTGGTCTGCGATCACTGCCCAGTATCCAGCTCTCTTCTTTGACCTATGTATGATGTCACTCATGTTGTCCCTTTGCTGTCCTCTCTGGTGAATGATGACCAGGTTCTTTTCTGCCACTGTCCTCTGGTCTCTGTCAACCTGGTCCTATCCCTTGCTGTTCTTGACCTTTGTGTGTGACTTCTAAGTGTAGATCTGCAATTTACAGAATGTTGCTCTGCTTTGAATCTGAGAAGGTACTCGAGCACTTCCTTCAAGACAAGCTTTCTCAGGTCTGTGTGTCAGTTTCCTCCGTCTTTGGACAGAAGGGCCCTGCATCCTCAAATGATTGCTTCCACAGATTTTTTTTTTAAATTAAGACGCAGCTTATACTGCAAAACATGGGTGAA
The DNA here is from genome assembly GCF_024139225.1 of Suncus etruscus. NCBI lineage: Eukaryota > Metazoa > Chordata > Mammalia > Eulipotyphla > Soricidae > Suncus > Suncus etruscus. Next base: position 103,093,042 of record NC_064859.1, on the reverse strand, counting down.
CAGAGTTTGACTCAAGTCTTTCTCAGATCAGAATTCAAATGAGAGTTCAATGCTAGTCTGAGAAGAGATTGCATTTACCCCAACACATGCTCCTCATCACTTATCAGGTAAATTCAAACTGAAGAAACACTGAGGTATCATCTCACATCAGGAGACCAACAGACATCATGAAGAACAAAATCAGCCAGTGTTGGTGTGGATGTGGGGAAATAGGACCCTCACTCACTGGTGCTGCTGAGACTGTCAACCAATACAACCTTCTGGAAAATGATATGGATACTTCTCACAAAACTAAGAAGTGAGTTTTCATATGACCCAGAGAATCTACTTGTTGGCATCTACCCAAGGGCCCCAAATTCTAGTCAGAAAAGACATTTCTGACTGTGACCACCATGACTAGGCAGAACATATCCTGGAACCAATAAAAAAGAACCTAGTCTAGGCTTTGGCCTACAATCTGTACAAAAATCAAGATCTCTAATCCCAGAGGTCTGACTGAGACAACTGCAACTGAGCAGAACTTCTGGAAACATAGTCAAAGACTCTATCCTAGGCTTCATCCCTGGATCGGTGCAAAAACCAAGACCACCAAGTACAGAAGACTGATTAAAGCAACAGTGATGGAACAGAACTTCAGGAACCATAAAGAAAGACTCGGGCCTGGATAGATAGCACAGCGGCGTTTGCCTTGCAAACGGCTGATCCAGGACCAAAGGTGGAAAGGTGGTTGGTTCAAATCCCGGTGTCCCATATGGTCCCCCGTGCCTGCCGGGAGCTGTTTCTGAGCAGACAGCCAGGAGTAACCCCTGAGCACTACCGGGTGTGACCCAAAAACCAAAAAAAAAAAAAAAAAAAAGATAGACTCTATCCTAGCTTCCATCCTATGACATGTGCAAATACTAAGATCACTAGCTACAGAGGCCTGATTTATTATCCTCGATAAATTGGAAAGCTTCCAGACATCACAAAAGGACCTAGGGGAGAGTAAAAGAGCATGTACGGAGCCTATAGTTATACCCATGACTGTATACTTCAAGGATAGAGAAACCCTGTATCTCTTAGGGTAGGGGAATTCCCTTTCTAATATCCCCAATTTTTACTGTGCCTATGCAAAAAAAAAAGCACAAATTAGTTTTTGTTTGTTTTTTTAATTGTTGTTGCTTGTTTTTTCTTTTCTTTTTTTCCCCGTGCTTTGATTTGTCTTTATTTTGGGACCATGGTTAGTGTTTGGTTGTTGCCTTTATTGTTGGGTGCTTTTTCAGGATTTTTTGGGGGGATCTGATTTTTTAAATTATTTTTATGTTTTCCTTTCTTTTTCCCTTTCTTTTCTTAAACTGATTTTTATAGTCTCTAGAAGGACTCCTCCCATTTTGCTTGTTTGAATTTTGCCCCCCCCCCCCTTTTTTCTTTTTCTTTTTCTTACCTTCAAACAGAACCACATAACTTGACCCATCTTGTTCTGCCTCACAAATTGAGAGGGAAATAATGGAAGGCACCAAGACCAAACAGTTGTATGAACACCAAGTAGAAATAAAAAATGATCTGACTTAAACACCAAATCCAAAGCCAACAACAACAGAATTGAAACCCAATCTACAAAAGCTAGACACAGAAAGGACCACTTATATAGCAGCCTGGGGGGGGGGGGGAACAAAGGAGGGGTGATATGGGATGCATGCTGGGAACAGGGGTGGAGGGAAGACAACATTGGTGGTGGAAATGCCCCTAATTCAATGTCACTATGTACCTAAAATACTACTGTGAAAGATTTGTAATCTACTTTGGTCAAAATAAAAATTATTAATAACAAAAAAAGAAAGAAAAGACGTTTATTGGAGCACTATTCACAATAGCTCAAGAGTTCAGGAACTGATGACTGGGTAAAAGAAACTGCAGTACTTGTCCACATAGCGCTGAGTTATAAGAAAAGGAAAAACACAGAAAAGGCAGCATCCATGCTGCTCCATGGATGGGATGGTAAAGGATCATGCTGAGTGAACCAAGCCAAAAGGAAAAGGACAGACACGTGAAGAATGATCTCTCATAAGAAGAGACATAGGAATGCCCAAATGACAGATTGAGAGCTGTCTTTAACAGGAAACCTGCTACATGGGCTGGATGGATTAGGATGGGGGGGGTGCTGAGATGGTGGTGGAAGGAGACAGACATTGGGGTGGGCATGATATTGGAATGTGTCAGTCATTAAACCCTGACATTAGTAAGTATTGGAAACTATGGTGCCAAAAATAAAAGAAAGAAAAGAGGGTGGAAAGAAAGGAGGGAAGAAAGGAGGGAGAGAAGAAGGAAAAGAGAGAAGGAAGGAGTGAAAGAGAGAGAAGGAGGGAGAGAAGGAAGGAGGGAAGGAGGGAGGGAAAGAAGGAAGAAGGGAGGAAGAGAAAGAGAAAAGGAAGAAAAGAGGAAGGGCAGAAGGGAAGGAAGGAGGAAGGGAAGAAAGGAGGGAGAGAAGAAAGAAGGGAGGGAAGAAAGGAGGGAAGGAGGGAGGGAGGGAAGGAGAGAAGGAAGGATGGAAGGAGGGAGAGAAAGAAGGAGGATGGGAGGAAAACTTCAGTCTGAATTTTTATGCTCCTTTTTTAACTTTTTATTTTATTTTTATTTTTTTAATCTTTCACAGTAATATTTTAGGTACATAGTGACATTGAATCAGGGTCGTTCCCACCACCAGTGTTGTTCTCCCTCCACCCCTGTTCCCAGCTTGCATCCCATATCCCCCTCCTTTGCCCCCCGAGTTGCTAGTATAAGTGGTCCCCTCTGTGTCTAGCTTGTTGTAGATTGGGTATCGATTATGTTGTCATTGGCTTTGGATTTGGTGTTTAAGTCTGATCATTTTTTTATTTCTATTAGATGTTCATATGACTGATCTTGGTACCCTCCCTTATTTCTCCTCCAATTGGTGAGGTAGAACAAGGAAGTTCAAGTTATGTGGTTCTATTAGAAGAAAAGAAGAAAAAGGGGGGTTGGCAAATCTCCTTTTAAGTGTTAAATTAAAACTAGAACTTTTAAAACCTTTGCAGGGTGGGACATCTGGCCCTGTGACCTGTGACAGACAGACAGTGATGTGTCCCTCAGCTGTCCTGAGGAACTAACTGCCTGTCTTGCATGATTTCTGGACATGGGCTGAATATCCAGGCATCTGGGCAGAAACTAGTTTCCCAAACAGTTTGAGCATTGCTATTGTTGATCTGTGTTTGCACTTGGGTTTAATGATAAAAGCAATGCTGCCATCCCTTGTTTAGTACCCACTGAGTCGGGAGGTTCCAGTTGAAAGCAGGAAAGGAGAAAGTTCCAGAGGGAGGGAGAGCAGCCTGGGACTGGGGAGGGTGGAAAGCCTGGGTTTCTGCCCCAGTCCAGGAATGTGAGTGTCTGACAGCAGATTCACTTCCTTTAGGTACCAAGTCTTGACTCTGACTGAATAAGGGACCAGCAGGACTTAAGGGAATTTGAGTTGCGGTCGCCTCAGCAATGAAAACAGCCTCACCAGTGAAAACAACACCCCAGGAAGAAATGAGGAGCTCAATCCTGTTCAGAGTCTTTAGGGGATGTTGATCAGAAGAAACCACCGGAGAAGTTGAAATGAGAAAATTCCCAGAGACTCGGGCCCATAGTTCACTGTGTGGGGCTTTCTGTATATTACCAGAGTCAGTTTGTATGCGGGTCTCTGTGGGGAATGAAATGCCAGTGATTATCTCTGCTCCCCAAAGCAGTGCAGTAAGCCTGAGGGAGCCATAGTAACTATAGAGTAACTATAGTAACATACTAACTACACACCACACACATACACACACAAAACACACATACATACACAAACCACAAACACCAGACACATACACTCACACAGCCCTCACATACATACAGTACACACAGACACCTTCAACTCCCACACCATACACATACATCCCACATACACACAGCATACACTGCACACACCACACCCACACACCATACTCCCCCAATATGATCCTGTACTACAGATGCAGACATGGCTTCCCATTCTCTCAGAATTTCTGACTTCTCTCATTTTAAAGCAAAAGAGATGCATTTAGTAGAAAAGAGTGAAACAAAAGGATGGATTAAATTTTATCCTTTAAATGCATTTGCAATTTATATGAAGGACCGACCTTCAACCCTTCCTCAGTTGTACCAGGGAAGGAACCATGGAGCACATTTAACCAGTGCTCTGGGTGCTGTTGTCTGTCCGGGTGCTGTTGACTGTCTGGGCGCTGTGTTCATTCCTCAGAGCACCAAAATTAATACTAGTGTCACTCAATTCATTCAAAATTAGGCTGCCAATTGATGCCTTTATTTTTTTTATTCCAATTTTTGTTTTGGCACCATGATTGCAAGAGTTTCTAGCTGAGCTTTAGGCCTGTACTCTTCCAACTATGAACCTTCTGCAAGCATCAGAGGCTCTCCACTAATGTCTCAAGGCCCCCTTCACCCTCAATGGGGGGAATATGTATTAATTATAGTGTGGTTGCATATTTATAATAGCTTTTACAATACACTAGTTATAATAGAAGAGTAGTAACATATATCATGTAGCAATGATCTACGTAGTTACTACTGGCCTCTATAGTTACTATAGTAACTCTATAGTTCTATGGCCTCTCCTTCTCCACCCCCTTTGATTTCTTCTGTCAAAGAAATCAGCTTTGACAGATCCTTGGTATGTCATATTATTCCTCAGATCCTGTCTGACATTTGCCAGTCGCCTTTTGTCATCAAATTAGAACACAGACTCTTGTTTTTTCTCTTTCCCTTTTAAATTTTTTTCTTTTTTTGGTTTATAGGCCACACCCCGCAGTGCTCAGGGTTTATTCTTGGCTCTGTGCTCCAGGATCATGCACTGCCTCCAGCATGTAATTCAAACCACCTGTCTCCTCCCCAGGTCCTTACAACCCTCTTCCTTGTTCATCTTTTCACCCACATCTTCCATCTTGGGAGTTTGCTCTTTACGGGAAGGACAGAAGGGAGCAGATTAAGCCTCAAGTCTTTTCCTTCTTTATATATGCTATCTGATTGGTCAGTTAGAAGCATATTTACATAGGGCATATGTATCCTGGCTGGACAGTTTCACAAACCCTCATTTACATGAGATGTGACCAATCAGAAAGGAGCGCTTGCATCAGTTGATGAGCATTCTACAGTAGGAACCAGCTAGTGTGATGGCATGTGCCAATGATGCTGCCCGGGTTGTGGAGGTCGTGGCAGTCCTGCTACACAAACTGTAATGGAAAGAGCTGTAGCACTGAAGACCTCTGGTGGTGGTTGTGCTCATCATTTTTTTTATTAATAATATCTTTATTTGAACACTGTGATTACATACATGATTGTAGTTGGGTTTCAGTCATAAAAAGTAAACTGGTGAAGGTCACCAGGGCAACATTCCCATCACCAATGCCCCCATTTCCCACCACCCCTGCCTGTATTTGAGACAGGCTTTCCACTTCCCTCACTCATTGACATTGTTATGATAGTTCTCGGTGTAGTTATTTCTCTAACTGCACTCATCACTCTTTGTGGGCAAGTGGGCTCAGTAGGCTTAATGGGCTCAGTGGGCTCAGAGTCTCTGCTCCCAGTTTTACATGACTCTCCTCCACTCAGGAGCCCAAACCATGAAAGCAGATGACTGGATAAGAGGCTGTGGTCTATATCCACAATGGAATATTACCCTACTAGAAGAAAAGATGGAAGCAGGCAATTTATTGCTATGTGGATGGACTGAGTGATGTCAGCTAGATGGTGTGAGATGAGATTTCTTCATAAATAAACTCCAAAGAACCTATAGCAAGGGAATGTCAATGACCAAATGTTGAAAAGCCTGAAATATGATCTAGAAACATATTAAAAGCAATTATAAAACTCCTCTCTCAGATAAGATGCTAAGTGCTAAGAATATAGGTTAGCATGTCAGAGAAGTGGCTACTTAATGGAATGTACTTTCTGCCAAAATAGAGAATTTTTAAGTTTTATAAATATGTATAAAATATTATATCATAAGCTTATACTAAACTAACTTTTCTGTCCATGCCTTAACAATAGGTACATTTTTGTTATTTATCTTACCATTTAACTACTGTATTTTTCACTCAACAAGATGCCTCTGACCATAAGATGCACATAGTTTTTTGGTTTGCTTTTTTAATAATTTTTATTGTGATCAAAGTGAAAAACAAATTTTTCATAGTAATATTTAAGGTACATAGTGACAATGAATCAGGGCCATTCCCACCACCAGTGTTGTCCTCCCTCCACCCCTTTTCCCAGCATGTGTCCCATATCTCTCTCCTTTGTCCCCTGGAGTGCTAGTGTAACTGTTCCCCCTCTATGTATAGATTGTTGTTGATAGGGTATCAATTCTTTTGTCATTGACTTTGGGTTTGGTGTTTAAGTTAATTACTTTTTATTTCCACTCAATGTTCATATGGCTGTTTGGTCCTGGTACTATTCATTTTTATTTTCTCCCTCAATTCATGAGGCATAACAAAATGATTCAAGTTGTGTGGTTCTGTTGGAAGAAAACCAAAAGAAAAAAGAAGAAAAACATACCAAAAAGCCAAAACACAACAATTAAAAAAAATAAAGACAGTAACTACCAAAAAAAAGCATCCAGCAACAAAAACGTAACCACAAGAGTAAAAAAGAAAGAAAAGAAAGAGAAAAAAGGAAAAAAAAGAAAAAGGAAACAAACAAAAACAAACAAATAAAGGAAGAAATGCTGGTATGGCAATATTTTGTGCTTCCTTTTGTTTATTTGTTTACATATGCACAGTAAGTATTGGGGAAATAAGAAAGGGAATTCCCTTGGCCTAAGAGATTCAGGAGATTCAGGATTACTCTACCCTTGATGTATACTGCCATGGGAACAACTACTGGCTCTGTACATGCTCATTACCACACTCCAAGGTCTTTTTATGGTGCCAGAAAACTTTCTGCTCCATTTTAGATGATAAAATCAGGCCTCTGTAGCTAAAGATCTTGGTATTTGCACAGATTATAGGACAAAGTCTAGGATAGAGTCTTTCTTTATGGTTCTAGAAGTTCTGTTTCATCATCGTAATAATCAGTCTTCTGTAATAAGTGGTCTTGGTTTTTGCTCAGTTCCTAGGCCAGAGCCTAAGATAGTGTCTTTCATTATGGTTCCAGAAGTTCTGCTCAGTCACAGTTGAGGATGCACATAGTTTTTAGATGCTCTCCTCCCCTGCACTCAGGCTTCAGCTGCAGGTGGCATTTGCTCCATAAGAAGCACTTTTGGGAAAGAGGGGGAAGGTATGTCTTATGGTATCAAAAATGTGGATATTTTCTGGGTATTATATAGAAATAAAATATTTAAAGGCAGACCATTTTTCTGAAAACAATATGAAAATATCCCTAGACATGTATTGAAGGCCTATTTCCCCTCTGCATAAATGTCATCAAACTTTGTGGATATTTATGTTTTCCCCATAATATTAATGTGAGGATAAAGATCAGAGGGAAACCACATTCAAAGATATAACCTCTGCTAATCTCTCTTCATTGTACTGTTTAGGGCACAAAGGATTTGAATATTTCTGGTCTTACTATGTCAAATATTAAATGCTTATAAACTTAATTGAATCAGCTTGGGTGATTATAGAGTGAAAACTTATGAATTCATTAAGTTATCAGATCCCAGAGTCATTAAGTGCTCTGTAATTCATCTTTTTCTAATTTCATGCTTACCAAGCATCTTTTGGAGTTGAGTGTGCTCTTTGGTGTAATTTATTCCAGAGTTAAAAGATGGGTGTTGCTGAGTCTTGTGGGAGGATAGACTTGATAGAAATTCTTGATTAATCTCATTGAATCGTCCTTACATTGTGTATTTTTGTCACACCAACGTGTAAACACATATTTTTCAGAGATATTTCAGTTACACTCATATCTAACCTGAGAAGGAATACAAATAGCACTTTTACAAATTACATGCATCATTTTATATTGATAAACAATGACATATTTCCTTGTTATTAAGATAAGTACAGGGCAAGTGAAATATGCAATATGCCAATAAAGGGCATGAATCCAAAGGCTGAAGAGCCCCTTTCAAGCAGTGTTCCAGAAGTGAAGGGCAAATGGTCTGAATTGGTGTTACAACTCTTGTTTGTGCATAAAACTTGTCACTTAGGAAGGAAACCCACTGCTTGTGCTAGCAGGCTTCTTTCTGTGTGCCAGAAGGTCTAAGCTTCGTGTTTGTTAGATTTGCGCAATGGAATGCAGACCCAAGAGACCTGAACTGTACTTAAAGGTGTGAATAAGGAATTAAGTTTAGAAATAAAAATTTAGGAGCCAGAGCGATAGCACAGTGATAGGCATTTGCCTTGAACATGGCTGATCTAGGACAGACCTCGGTTCGATCCCCGGTGTCCCATATGGTCCCCCAAAGCCAGGGGGCAATTTGTGAGTGCATAGCCAGGAGTAACTCCTGAGCATCACAGGGTGTGGCCCCCCAAAAGAAATAAAAATTTATATAAATAAATATATAAATTTATATAAATAAAAATTGAGGAATAAAGAATAAAATCGAGGGTACCAGAGTGATAACACAGTGGGTAGGGCATTTGCCTTGCATGCAGTTGACCTGGGTTCAATTCCTGGCATCCCATTTGGTCCTTCAAGCACTGCACAGAGTGATTCCTGAGTGCAGCACAAGGAGCAACATCTGAGCAGTGCTGGGTATGACCTCAAAACAAACAAAAAAAGTAATAAAATCGATTTTATTTTGCTTTATATTTATAGTCCTTGAAATATTCTTTTGTTTTTGTTTTTGGATCACACCCAGCTGCTCTCTGGGGTTACTCCTCGATCTGTACTCAGAAATTACTCCTGGCAGGAACGGGGGACCATATGGGATGCTGGGATTCGAACCACCTTCCATCCTGGATCGGCTGCTTGCTAGGCAAATACCCTACCACTGTGCTCTCTCTCCAGCCCCTGAAAGAAATATTTGATGACACTCTGGAACCCATAAGCAATTATTCAGCATGCTAAAAAATTTAGTGAGTTGTTGCAAACCTAAGTAATCTTATGAATAACAAATTAATTCATAGATATTTGCATATGGAGATGATTTTTTTATGGCTCCCTGGAGCTCCTGCTAGACGAGACTTGTGCATGCAGAGCCAGGAGTCAGCTCTGAGCACTGCCGGGTGTGGCCCCAAACACACCAATATAGTGAAATTCGTGAAATCAGTCCCATGGGCTGGATGACAGTGTAATCAATGGTTCTCAGTGGGGTACTGTGGACAATGCTCTAGGACAGTCCGTCCTTGTCCAAGAGACAGCTGAGTGCCCAGCAGGAGGGACACGGCCAATGTGTGGGGCACCCATAAGAGGGAGCAGCCCTGAGCTCACATAATAGTATAGCGTTTGAATGGCCAGAGGGTCTTCTCCTATCTTCCCCAGCTTCCTATTCCCCAAAGTGACCCAGGAGACTCTCACCAAGATAGACCAAAAGAGAAGCAAGTCAGCGCTCAAATTTGTTGGCACATGTGGGAACCAGGGGCACAGGAAATGATTCCTCTGGCCTCCTTGTCTGTGTCACCCCATTGCCTCTCAGATCCCCAGTGATAGAATATCTCATGCTTGCCCACTGCTCCCAAGCCACATCCCAGAGTCACTCACCAGCCCAAACCCAACTCCCTCCTGACCTATCACGACCAGCTGTGTCCCATAGCTTGACCTTGTCCTTGCACTACGGCCTTGGTCTTTCTCCATCAGAGCCACACATGTTCCTGGGGTTTAGGCTGGGTGAGGAGGAGCAGGGAGCAGAGTTGGCTCTGCCCAGGGGCTGAGGGAAGTGGTACTGAGCATGAGTGGGTTCTTTACAGGCATTCTGCACACTTGATCATGGAGGCCATTTCCTTCTCTGTGTTTGCATAATCCGCCATCTGCCTGGACAAAGACCCTGGGCATAAATTCTTGCTTTCTATGTCCTAACCATTGGGCATCTTAGAAACCTTTCACTGTGACTAGATTCTTTCTCTTGGGGCTAGCTCATTCCGTGCACCTTCATGCACAGACTGACAGGTCCAATGCCCTAACTAATCACCTGTGTCACCATCACCTGAGCCAAGTACCTGACTTCTAGAGATCATCACTGTGCTCTCAGTTCACCATCCGTGACCTCCCCAAACCTCACTTGGGAAGGAAACTCGGTAAAGGCCATGGGCCTTCAACCTCAGCTTGGTGGATCCTGGTGCTACCCTCTGTGTCTCTCCTAGGGGTACTTCGCTCTGGAAGCTGATTTAGATCAACCAGGTGGTGACTGTGATGTTGAACTGGGAGCCAGGGAAGACTGTCCACCTGGCACAGAGATTGGGGCCTGCCCTCTGGGCAGCATTTACGGTGGGCACAGAGGAAGCGTTGGGCCATGTGATGAAGCTTGAAGCATAGGGTAGGAGCTATAGAGGCAGTGGACACCGGGCTACCAGAAGAGCTATCTCAGGGCTCTGAGAGCTCAGGGTGCTGGGGCCTGGGTGCAGGCAACATCCCGGGCAAGAGTTGAAGGATGCCACAGGTTTGTAAAAGGACCCGTGATCTGTGTTCTTGCGAGCACCTGAGTTGCTCAGGCTTCTGTTTTGTTCCAAAGGTGTTTCCTCTACTTATGACACCAATGTGGATCTTAGTGGTCATCAGACAGTGTGGCTTGAAGCTCTGAGTGTGTTTTCCCAAGTCAAAGGGGATCCGAGCTCTTTCGTTTCTGATGCTTCATGGAAACTTCCATAGATGATGAATGATGCCGATGGGGTATTAGCCTTTGTCGCCAGGCAACCTGGTTTTGAAGGAGAGTTGGTTTTGGACGTTTTTCTAGCTGTCGTGTTTAAGAACACCAGAAGAAAAGCCAATTGTGCAAGCAGAAATAAGCCCCCCTGGAAAATTGCAATAATTACTGAAATCCATTCTGGCTGCTGATCGACCTCTGCCCACCTGAGGTTCCCACATGCATTTTCATCTTCTTTATTATGTTCAGATTTTATCAAGCCCAAGAAAGATTCCTCGGAGTTCGTTAATGAGAGGTGCTGTGGGAAGACTGTCTTAAAATCTTTCCTTTTCTTAAAAAAATCTGCATTTTATGTCACGGAAACCTTTACACAATGGAACAAAATGACAAAATCAATTCTAGCAAATGACATTTATAGATAACAGGTACATGGCAACTACATTCGAAAGCTTTTAACACTCGCATGATTCAATATATTTATGAGGTGATTAATACTACTTGAATTTGAGAAGGCAGATGGACATGAATCATTTTGTGAGTGTTTGGTAATTATTCATTTCTTCCCAACACTCCCACCTGAGCTGTGCATGATTCCCGAATCAGTGGGTGATTGTTCAGAAGAGAGATGATGGCACATTCCACAGTGAAGGATCCATCACAGCAGTTGGGGGAGACCCCATGGCCTCACTTCCTGGATGAAGGAAGGAATGCCAGAATCAGAAGCATGCACGTGGCTTTAAGGAGGAATTCCAGCCTGATAAAGGTACTTATTGTATCGCATATAAGAAATAATAGTGAAATGCATCATTTACTCCTCAGTTAAGAACATTCATAGTTCATGCCACCCATTGCCAGGATTAGAGCATAATAAAGTGTGACATTTTGAGACTTTCTAGCTTGATTTTCTGGAAGAAGAGTTAAAAAGAAATGACTGAACCTTCTGGAGCTTTCACTATTCATTTGTGTCTGAAGTGTTCCACTATATCTTAAAGGCTCATAAAAATTATATCAAAGAACAAGCCTGGCCTATACCATGGTGCACAGAGAGAGTGAGAGAGAGTGAGAGAGAGAGTAGACTCTTCAGTGAAGACACTTGAAGACAAATTGGAGTCATTAGCAGAAATGCCTTCATGTCACCCTTCATCTTTCTTACCACCAAGAGTAACATTCTTAGACTTGTCACTGGACCAAGTACAGGCTCTTGTAAGCAGTCTACATGTTTCTCTCCCTCAGCTATCTAAGTAACTGGAGAGAATTTTTCCCTCAGCCACGGTACCATCTTGGCATAGGCTTCCCCATCAAAAATGGCAGGTTGGCTGGAGAAAAACACACAGAAGTTTAATATCATGTATCTGTCTTGTACACATGGCAGAGAGGTGGGACCACTTGGTGACTCTCAAATGACCCAAGTTTATCACTCTACTTACCATAACTAATGGTAAAAGAATGTATTGGGGCTGGGGGCACCAGCCCTGGGAGATAACCAGGAAAGCATGGTAGACAAGGCTAAGGTAGTGATGCAATTTAGTTCACTGCCTTATCCACTTCTAAGAGTTTCTAGAACTGTGGCCCTCTTCTTCCTAAAAAGAGAGGAAGACTCTCTTCAGAGATCAAAATTTCTTTCCTAGGTTGCCTGTAGAGTCTCTTTTGCCTGCTGTTTCTTAGAAATAATCAGCCTAATCTAATGAGTATGATAAAAAGGTGCATTTGGGTGGAACATTTTAGTCTACTTTAACTATCTCCTCCAAGTAGTTCTAGTCTTTATTAAACTAACTTTAGGGACTGGAGAGATAGTACAGTGGGTAGGGCACTAGTCTTGCCATGTGGTCAGCCTAGGTTTGATCCCTAAATGCAGAGCCAGGAGGAGTAAGCCCTGAGCCTTGCCAGGTGTGGTCAGCCCCATCCCAAATCCTTACCTCCCCTCCAAATGACTCACTTAGGCCAGGAGATTTCTGCTGCATGCTGTGTGTTTTATCCACATAAAAGTATGTGGTGTAGAAGATAGTAGGAGTTCATATGGAGATTGTAGCATTGTGGGGAGGGGTTTGGAGTAATGTTCTGCTAGTTTTATGAATTATGAATTAGGACCAGGAAAGCAATGTGAGTCTGTCCTTGTTTCTTCTCAACAAGATTCTCCCTGCTTCCCCAAAGGCCCACACACTGTAAATTGTTGTCCCAAGCCACTGAGTCCAAGTACTTTAACATAGAGAAAGCTCAGTTGGCAAAGGTGCTCAATCGGTTGTGTTCAAAAGCACATGAGAAATAGACAAACAATTTTACCTCAAGTTGTGATTGGGAAGCAGATGTACTGTGGGGTGTTTAAGGGCATTTCTGGGGCTCTTCTGAGATGAGTCCTCTGCCTACCCTTCATGCACGACCTGTGGAAACTGATCATATGGAGATACATGGGAATCTTCTTCCCTGGTGTGTATTTCAAAAACAAGCATTAATTTTGGGTAATGGCATTAAAGGAGAAAGGATTATTCATTGACTAGATGACCAGCAGGAGCCCAGAGCCCTTTCTTGGTGTTGGAGTCAGGAAATGAAATGGTTAGACCTGGGTTCTCAGCCATCTGCCCACTAAGCATTTCTCCTCTCTTCCTGGAAAGCAGGGTTGCCATGGAGGGGTAGAGAGATCAAAGGAAGCGGAGACTTTAGTTTTACTCCTGTGTTTGATGCTGGAATATTAGATCTCCAGCTATAGTAGGTGACCTACAAAAGTAACCTACAAAAGTCTAGAATTTAGAGGAAGAGTTGGACTCAGAAACATGGTGCTCATGAGTATATAGATATTTAAATTGCCAAAATTGAGGTGGGGCATCTCCTAAGGGTAAAGTCTGGATCCCTTGTCCTGAGGGCTGTTCAACTTAGATGGAAAACTGCAAAGGACTAAACAATGGTTGAGTTAGGAGGAGACACTAGAGCGAGTGATGACCAGGTCCAAGATAGGGGCAAGATCATGATGGGAGTGCTGTTGGTGGCTAAGACTGTCTGTTTCCCGCTGGACTGCTCTCATTGGCCACGACGATAGCTCTTGCTTAGAGTGGGACCCAAGAAGGTCCATGTCTTTTGTCTTGAAGAGCACTTGGAGGGTAACAGACACAGTCATTTCAGGATACAACACCAGAAGGGGGGGCATTAGCTAAAGCACAAAGTGGCTCAAATACAACTTTGAATATAGCATTGATTGTATCGTAGTTTCCATCTCATTGAAGTAGTTCAGAAGTGAGATGGATAACATAGCAGAGGAAGGGGAAGTTGGGCAGAAAAGGAGCGATGTGGTATGTTGTATAAAAATATGATCATTTCCTTTCTAATAACAGCTGCGAACGTAGACTGGCAGGTGCCATGGGAGGACTATGTGTGAATATTCTCTTCAGAGAATTCTATCAGCTTTATAGTATGTCCCATTTGTCCTCAAAACAGATTTTGGATTCCACGAATTTAATTGTGCATTGCCAAAACCACGATGCTGTTTATATTAAGAAAGATTTCCTTAGCTTTCTACTGGAAAACCTGTGTTTCTTTTCAGATGTGATTTTACATTGTACATGCATAATTTTATGAATTTATAATTTTATAAAACAGATAAATGCAGAACTGACTTGGATAAATCCTGTTCTGGTGTCTTTTCTTCCTCTTGCATGATGCCATTGTTCAGTTCCCCAAATTCTCCTCTTGTTTTCTAAGTGGGGCTTTTGAGCCTCCATAACTAGAGCTATTGGACAATAAAAATGGGAAATGGGATGTCTTGGTTAGCATCACTGTAGGACACTTCTGAGCCCTCAGACATACTTTGCTTTTCTCCAACTCAACTCTTCCCAGTTCTGTTCAGTTTTGGGAAGTGTTTTCTGTGAAGAGCTATTTGGAAGCAGTGGAGTGTTCAGCAGCCATTAGACTGGTCCCTAGGAGGGACCCTCATACCCACACAACACTTACAACAGACTATGGCAAAAAAAACTATGGCAAGGATGATAAGAGTGAGCATACTTTATGTGCCTACGTAATGTCTACTCCACCAGTACTTATAAATAGAAATTTATCTTTAGTTATCTAAAAATAATCTAGCAAAGTGTTTATGTAGATAATTTTCTGCTTTTAAAATAGTGTAATAAAATACTATTAAATTTTGTACATCTATACATTACAAATTCATGAAAATAAAACCAAAACTTTATTTGAATATTGGATCAATAATACTTGATATTTTTATTTTAATCTTTAGTCCAAATTTTATACCTTATTTGTCTTCTACAATTATAAAGAAGTCATAAGAAATTCAATAGCAAATTCCCATAAAAATTTGTAGATATATTGTTCTACAGATATTATTATATTCTTAAAATAGCACTTACATTGATTTATAATTAACATTTATTTTGAGATTTGTAGTTTCTTGTATTACTAAAGAACAACAAGCAGGCAAGAGAAAAGTCTCCTGCTCTGGAAGTTATAATGTTTTTCAGTGTGAAAGTAATTAGTTTTTTTAATGTGACTGGAAAAGCAAAAAGCGAATTGCTCAAATAAACCCATTCCAGAAATAATGAGATTAGGTTTTTATATATTGTGATATTTTAAAATTTGTTCTATAAAGAATCAAGGGAATGCAGGCTTAAATTATACCAATTAATCTAGGGAAATCATTTGTTTAAGCATATTTTCTCTAGTGGGTATTCCAAAAAGGGGCTCTGGGGTCACTTCCAGCAAGTCTCTGCCATCTGGCCCAATTCAAAGCCAATTCAAGGATCTGTGAATTATATGGGGCTGGGAGCTGCCTAGGTCATTTTAGTGATACTTGGGAGTGTCTAAGGATTCAGTGACACTCAGGGCATCCTGTGGTACTAGGGTCTGAATTGGGATGACTACATGCAAGGCCCACCCCTTACCCTGTGTTACCGTTCCATCCCCTAAGGAAATACCTTGACAAGGCTTAGGATATATTTATATGCCCGATATACATTTTTGTTTAATAATTTAAATATTATTTATAATATTGTCATTTCAGGTATTTAACAATTCAATCCCAGTCCTAGTGCCAGTAAATGTCCCCACCCCCATCCCAGCCTGCCCTTAAGCAGGCACAAAATAATTCACTTTAAATGGCTTGTTACAACCCAGATATCATAGCAGTGTTAATATAGTCACTGAGGATTTGCTGAGCTGTTAGGTTGCTACCTACCTGAGACCCGCCCTTTTCTGGGAGGGGTCTTGGGAACCGGATATTAGGTGTAACCTTACCTGCAAGACCCCTCCCATTCTGGGGAGTGGTCTTGGAAGGTTATATAAGGCCTTTGACCCAGAGGATTATAGCTTTTGCGGTCTCTGCCCTTTTGGTCTTTGGCCAGCATGGAGGTCAAAGGGAAGATGGCTGACAGGAGTTAAGATGCAGGGCTAGCTAAGAATGGCTGTGCTTGAAAGGTTATGATATAGGCCACACACATGTGGTGCATAGGGATGAATCAAGTTGATGCTTCCTGATGCCTGTCTGAGTCTGGATGAGTCTGATTCCGCCATTCACCTAAACCTGGGACCCGCCAGCTGGATGGGGGTTGCGGAGCCACGTGGCCTGGGATGGCAAAGAAGGATCCCTCCATCCATCCATTGCCATCCAGATCCATCATTAATTATTTAATGCTACAACTTTAAATGGCTTGTTACAACCCAGATATCATAGCAGTGTTAATATAGTCACTGAGGATTTGCTGAGCTGTTAGGTTGCTAGTTGAGCCTTCTTTGCTATTGTTTTCGCTCATTATGCTTAAGCAGCTTCTATGCAATTTTCCCATCTAATTTTCTTCACTTTTACTGGGCTGGTCAGTAACTGTGAATGTTGGAGATGTCATGTGGCTGCATATGTGGCTGGATACTCTGGCAGCTGTGTCACTGGGATGATTTAGCAGCATGGTATCTCAGGTCTACCCAATTCTTAGGCCCGGCCAATTCTTGGCCTACCAGGTTCTTGGGCCTACCCAATTCTTGGGCCTACCTGGTTCTTTGACCTATCTGGTTCTTGGGCCTACCCAGTTCAGCTCAGCAGCAGCTTCTCTCTGAGATCAGTTGTGGGGCTGTTTAAATTCAAGAAGAAGCGGGCATATGTGGGTGAAGCACTGGGCCTCCAACAAGGCAGAGACTAGACCTGCTCCAGCACACACAATATACTTCAATATACTTAAATATGTTACATAGGAAATGATTTTCCATGTATACTCTCTTTTCTCTAAAGGGAAAGGACAGAATAATTAAAATGGTTAAAATGAAAGCCCAGAGTGAGGAAGGATATGATTCCAAGGGTAGAACACATTTCTGGCGTGTGCGACCTTTGGTACCTAGTTAGCTTAACCCTCACAATCTCCCTGGTGCCCTCAGCATAGGCTCTGATCCATCAGGACTGTATTGGAGCTGCATTTTTTCAGGAGTGAGCCCAAAGCCCCCAACTGGCTATGGCCTTTATCACCCCCATGACAACAAACAAGACTTGAGAGTCTTTTTTTTCTGGATCATTATCTTCATTTTAAGTAATTACCAGAAGCTGTTGAGCTTGATTGTAGAAAACAAAAGTATCACCTCTTAGCCTGTCTATTTAAAAATATATAATTTTTACAATGCAATTAATAATTAAATATTATTCAGGAGATAATGGAAAAATGTTCTTGCGTGATCCTTGGTCACCCTGAGTGACTCTGGCTCACCCATTGGCAGGGGCCTGGCATCTGTGTTTCTTATTTTCTCCTGAACCCAGGACTCGAAGATGACATTATCTTATAATCTGATCTGAGTTATTGCTTTCTTTGTGGAGGATATTACGGGAGAATAAAGGTGATGAATTTTTCCCGGTGAATGATATGAAACAGCTATTTGGATAGTGAGGCCCACTAGCCTGCTAGAAACTTCTGGATGGATCTATTTCTGAACTTCTAGACAAACCCACAGTTGGGGTGTCTCCTCTGCAGAGGACCCCCTGATGTGATTGATCTGTCCCAGTTAGGCAGGTACATTGCAGGAAGTGATATGATGAGGGGAACATCATAACTTTATATCAACTTCAAGAGTTAGATGCCAAGTTTTTTACAGACTAACCACGCCATGTCTGTCCACGCTAGTGCTCAGGGAGGGAGCACGGCTTTACTCAGCTGCCGTTTCCATAGCTGGTACAATGTTTATCATCTCTCTGATGGTGAAGAAATATTTATGCTGTCATAGTTTTTTCTTTCAGAAGCAATCTGAACCCATCATGAAATACTTTACAACCCAAGGAGGATCCAACCAGTTTGCTTTTATTTATTTATTATTTATTTATTTATTTATTTATTTATGTTTTTGGGCCACACCCAGAGTGCTCAGGGGTTACTCCTGGCTATCTGCTCAAAAATAGCTCCTGGCAGGCACAGGGGACCAAATGGGATGCCGGGATTCAAACAAACCACCTTAGGTCCTGGGTCGGCTGCTTGCAAGGCAAATGTCGCTGTGCTATTTCTCCGGCCCACCAGTTTGACTTTTAAAGACATTAATAAAAGTCAAATTATTTTGGAAAACTATAAACTTTGACAAATATACACAGAGACTAATTCTTATTCAAAAATGGTTTTTTTTTTTTTTGTCCAAATATTATCTTTTACTCTTTTTTTGTTTGGTTTTTTGGGCCGCATCCTGTGGCACAGAGGGGTTACTCCTAGCTCTGTGCTCAGAAATTTCTCCTGACAGAATTAGGGGACCATGTGGGATGCCGGGGATTGAACCTGGATTAGCCATGTGCAAGGCAAATGTCCTCCCTGCTGTGCTATTGCTTTTATTTCTTACAAACAGAAAATGTGGAGTTAAAACATAGATGAGTCAAAATAGCCTGGTTTCTTCCTTGAAAAAAACTATATCACCTTTGAGCTTCAGCCACACTTTTTCTTACTAATGTGAATTTGCAAAAACAAACAAACTAAAATACAAAACAGTATCTCTGTGGTGCGCCACATATAGGAGAAAAAAATTTCAGAATTGCAGCTCCTTGAAATAACAAGTGAGGGCTCTTCCTTAAAGAAATCTTGTCTTTCTGTTCTTGTCTCATATTTTGATAAATGATACCCCACATTATCTTTTACTCTTCTCCCTGAGAATGCAACTTTCTGCATAATAATGTGTTATAAGGCCAACTTTATTTCCAGAGAAAATGTTTGTTGCCATCAGCACACCTGGTGTTTTTTTTTTAATGGTTCATTTAATTTTTTGTGGGAACTTGAAAGTGACCTACATGAAGGAATCATTTGAAATAAGAGTGCTCATTCCTAAGTCGCCGACTCACAGAGAATGGAAGATATTTTTAACCATGGCTTCTCCTATTTTTAACAGAGCTGTCACATACAGGGCACATCAATAATGATGACATATGGCACCTTACAGGAGACGGACATCTCTTCTGCTCATGGGAGACCTTGCACTCCACTGCTCTGCACAGGTCTACTGCTGGGGGATGACCATGGCCACTTGTCATTATGCAGCTTCTTCATGGGACATTTGCCAAGGCCAGAAAAGACAGAAAACAAAACAGAAAATGGTGTCTTCATTTCTGTCATCTGTGGAGCTCACATGTACCAGAATGACCAGAGTGATGTGGGGTCAAGTTCATATCCTGTCAAAGCAAGAGCCTTTTGTCACCTCATGTACAAACAGAAGGATCCAGTCTCAGGCAGGAAGTGACTGTGTTGGCCTCATAGCTGCCCAGCCATGGGGGGCATTTACCACCAGAGTTTGTGTGCGGGAGAGTCCACACAGCATCTAGTTCAATGCTTGGGACGCCAAGAGCTTAGGAACTGTAAGCCTCTCCTCACTAGAGATTCTTAAGCATCACTATTGAGGGCGCATGGAAGATACTCAGAGAGTGAGAAAGGGAAACTTGAATTTACAGGGGAAAATCTAAAACACTTATTTAAATGACCAGTCTGAAGTCGGAGCACTGCTGTAAAGGAGAAATGCAGATAGAAGCTAATAAGAATCAGGGAGAAGTCTGTTGCTTTGGGGAACATGTCAAAAGGAAAGACTGGACTGGTGGTGAATGAAGGATCATTTCCTCAGGTCAGGGATACACTGCCCTAAGTTGGGGACTACTGAGGTTAAATCACTCATTCTCCCATGGTTCCTGTGCAGCAGAGGGATCTAGACTGAAGGTAGACATATTGGAAATTCGGTGTTTGAAACATTAAAATTCAAGGAGTCCCTTTCACTAACATCTAACTCTCTTGGTTTGAGATTTCATTTTAAGTGGATTTCACGCTGGGAGGGGGCAGCTTCTTGAAGACAGAAATCAACATGCTCATACTATGACTTTATTTATTTATTTATTTATTTATTTATTTGGGGGGTCAAACCTGGTAACGATTAATGTTGCTTCTGGCTCTGTGTTCAGGAAACACTCTTCTGGCTAGGCTCGGGACCATATGTGGTAGTGCTGGGGATCCAACTGAGGTCAGCTAAACAGAGTGCAAGGAAAAAATGCCCTCAGCCCTGCACTATTTCTCATACCCAACATCTTATCATTTGGAAGAGAAATCTTTATTCTGAGAGCTAGAATGCCAGTACCAGGCCATGGGCGGTCAGTGGATGCATCAATATCAACTTCATAAAGAGTTTTGCATGAGGAGTAGGGAGATTTGGGACATTGGTGATGGGAATGATGCACTGGTGATGGGGGGTGTTCTTTACATGACAGAAACCCAACCACAATCATGTTTGTAATCAAGGTGTTTAAATAAAATATTAAAAAAAGAGTTCTGCATAAGGGGCCAGAGCAGTGGTGCAAGTGGTAAGGTGTCTGCCTTGCCTGCACTAGCCTAGGATGGACTGAGGTTCAATTCCCCGGCATCCCATTTGGTCTCCCAAGCCAGGAGCAAGTTCTGGGAGTATAGCCTGGAGTAACCCCTGAGTGTCACTGGTGTGGCCTCAAAGCCAAAAACGAAACAAAACAAAACAAAAACAAAGAAAAACAACAAAGAATTTTGCAGGCAATGACGTGGAAGGGGCACTAATCTCAGAAGTAATGTTAGTGCCTGTAGAACACAGGGAGAAAGACGCCCACCCACAGTGTTCTTCCAGGACTACGTGAGTCAGTATCAGACTGGTTAGCAAAGGTCAGACCGATTTCAGTGTGTGGGGTGTGAAGAATTTCTACACAACAGTAAATGCTAAAGGAATAGAGTGGACCTGGATGCTTAGCCTGAGGGATGCTTAGCAATGAGGGAGGAGACAGAGAACTAGCTTCTCTCTAGAGGTGAAAACAGACATGTTTATTGAGGTTCAATCATTGATACGACCACACTGGGTGCACCCTATTGCCTACCCCTGGGGTTCTTCATGATCTGGGATGTTTTGGTGGTACAGGCTTTTGTTTGTGAAGAAAATCCTTTCCAAAGGTTGGACTGGGTGAAGAGTATCCTAATGTGTAAGACTTAATTTGCATGCAAGTCATCAATAATTTCTCTCTCTGTCTCTTTTTTTTTTTTTTTTTTTTGGAGGAGGGCGGTTTCCTCAGCTGTGTCAGCAGATGTGGAGCCAGTGGTTCTTCATGAAGCTCATGAATGTGCTGATGCTGGGTACTATGATGCCAGGGAGCAGAAGGCTCAGCACCCCTAGGAGGCCATGAGGGTCCCATCTGGAAGAGAGTCCATAACACCTTGAGTGTGGCTAGTTGTTTTTTTCACATGTTAGAATCCTCCCAAAATTAATTTTTTGTCAATTTTTAAGAAAGAAGACATGAAATAAATGTCTCTTCTATTACTTCTATTTTGGGGTGAGAGCTCTAAATGGTACTCAGTGGACTCAGGAGAGGTTGGAGAGGTCCAGGGAAGGCTCCCTGTTATTTTTAGACAATTAGCTGGTGGTTCATTCCATATGCTGGGAATCGGCAGGACTCTGCCAATTGCATGGCATGCACTAACCGTTGGACAGTATCTCTGGCTTTTCTCTGTTACCTTTAAATAAACTTCCCTAGGGCCCCCTTTCTTGGCTAAGGTGTCTCCTCTCCAGGGCAGGATTTTCAATATGCTGTACTGTGACTACTGTAGTCACTTTTCTTCTCATGCCCTATTCCTATCTCTCAAGGAAATGAGAAGCCTAGCCTGGCATTTCGGAAGCATTCCTTGGATTGGCTACAGAGACTCTTGAGGATAGAAATGGACAGTATGGAGCAGCTGCCTGTGCACCTGCCCCACAACACCCTCCATCAGGTCCCACTGTTGGTTATGTATGTTCTGGGCTATGCAAGTTTTTTTTTTTTTTCAGAAAAAAAAAAAAAAACAAGTCTAGAAACACATTTTAAGTGCTCCTGACTATTGGAATAGTCTCTCTCCAGGGCACCTTCTAATACCTGTAATTAAATCTACTAGCTGTGGGAGGCGTCATTCAGTACTTGTTATTCTGTTAATAATGGCCGCGGAGTGTTCCTGAAGGAAGGGGCTTTAATAGAATAAGCTCCCACTTAAAGCCAGGTTGGAAGGCAACACACATTTGTTCAAGAGGTGGTTATTTGTGAAGCCAAGAAAATTTTGCCAAAAAAACAAAATTTAAAGCAAAGTGGTCAGGCAAAGGAAGGAAATGGGAGGAAAGGGGAGAGGGAAGGAGGGAAGGATGAAAGGAGTGAAGAAAGGAAAAGAGGGAGGGAGGAAGACATGGAGGAAGAGAGGAAGGAAAGGAAATAAATTTAACTGCCAAAATAAAAACAATCCATTTTTTAAAAAAAATCTCTTTATTTAAACACCTTGATTACAAACATGATTATAGTTGGGTTTCAGTCATGTAAAGAACACTCCCCCTTCACAGGTGCAACATTCCCACCACCAATATCCCAAATCTCTTTCCTCCTCACCCCACCCCCACCTGTACAGGCTTTCAACTTCCCTCAATTATTCACATTGTTATTATAGTTCTCAATGTAGTTATTTCTCTAACTGCACTCACCACTCTGTGGTGAGCTTCCTGTCGTGAGCTGGGCTTTCCAGCCTTCCTCTTTTGTTTCTGAGAATTATTGCAAAAATGTCTTTTATTTTTCTTAAAACCCATAGATGAGTAAGACTGTTCTGCATCTAAAAAAAATCGAATTTTGATAAATAATGAGGTTGAAATTAAAATTCAGGGGGGAACTTTTAGAAAATGCTTTTTAAACCGTATGTTTAATATTTTTTGAAGTCAAGTGACTTTAGAGATGTTTAGCCTGCTGCAAAACAGCTTTTTTGATTTCACGTTGTTTCTGTTGAATTTATCACAGACTTCTATTTTTTCTTTTTTTTTTTTTTTTTGGTTTTTGGGCCACACCCGGAGGTGCTCAGGGGTTATTCCTGGCTGTCTGCTCAGAAATAGCTCCTGGCAGGCACGGGGGACCATATGGGACACCGGGATTCGAACCAACCACCTTTGGTCCTGGATCGGCTGCTTGCAAGGCAAACACCGCTGTGCTATCTCTCCGGGCCCAGACTTCTATTTTCAACTGTTCACATGCTTTGAGAATTTTTTCTATTGTCTGATCATTCGCTGTAAGGTTCTTTTTCAGTCTCTTCCATTGTATGGAATTGATATGCATCTTATCTTCCAGCTCACTGATTCTGTCCTCAGTCACTGTTACTCTGTTGGAGAGGCTTTCCAGTGAGGTTTTCATTTTGCCTATGAGTTTTTCAGTCTTGTTATTTCAGTTTGAAGTTTTCTCATTTCTAATTCAGATTATTTTAGTTATTTGTGGTTTGTTCAGTTTGTTCCATGCCTTTTTTGACTTCTAGAAACATCCTCCTCTTCTCTAAAGTCTTTATCTGAGAGACTAAATAGGTGGTCGACACTTTTTGGGTCATCAGAGCTGCCATCTTCATTCTCTATGCCTGCGTTGTTTCCCATTGTCCCATGTAATGTAATGTGTGTTTTCTACATGTTTTTCTGGACTAGGAGATGTGTGCAGTCACAAGCAACTATGGCTCTGCCCTTCTTGGGGGTCAGCTCACCTCCACTGTCATTCATTCCATGGGGTCTTCAGATTGGGGTGGTTCCCGTTGCCTGTGGTGGTAAGTCAGGATGACACCTACATTGTCTGGTTTCAGGAGTCGCCAGAGGACAGGGCTAGAGAGACTGTCCTTCACAATGTTAACATGGTGCCTGAAAAATGGTTTAAGAAAAGCTACTGGTCCTCTAAGTTTGTTCTGTTTTTCAAAAGAGGTAGAATGTGAATGAGGGTCCCTTTCAGCCCACATTCATGCCAACAGCGTTTGTTTTCCTTCTTAGTGGGGTGGGTCAGCCCACTGGTGTGAGGGATAGTTAACTGTTTATAATTTTCATTTTACTGATGAACAGTGGTGCAGTGCATTTTCATAATCCTCTTGGCCATTGGTATCCATTTTATAGGAAATTTCTGTTCTCCTCCTCTTCCTCCTCCTCTTCTCCTCCACTTCCTCCTCCTCCTCTTCTTCTCCTTCTCGTCCTCCTCCTCAACCTTCATCTCTTCCTCCTCCTCCTCCTCCTTCAGTTTCAATAGGGCTTTTTATATCTTAGAAATTAGGCTTCTTTCATGTGGGCATTGGACATTTAGTTTTTTCTGGTCAGTGAACTATAATTTTGTTCTGGTCATTGTTTCTTTTTGATGCAGGCATTTCTTAATTTGATATAGTCCCATGTAATTATCTTTGCTTCAATTTGATTGTCTAATGACATTTATTATTATTATTACTGTTGTTATTTTTTGTTTTGGGACCACACCCGGTGACTCTCAGGGGTTACTCCTGGCTATAAACTCAAAAATCACCCCTGGCTTGGGGGACCGTATGGGACGCCAGGGGATCAAACTGCAGTCTGTCCTAGGCTAGTGCATGGAAGACGTCTTACACCATCCACCACTACTCCGGCCCCGTCTAATGACATTTAATCATTGAAGATATCTCTAGATTCAATGTCATGATGGGGTTCCCATATGTTTTTTCCATATGTTTTCATTATTTATGAACTTAGGTCTGATCTTGAGGTCTTTAATCCATTTTGAATTGACTTTTGCACATGGTGAGAGATCTGAGGGATCTGAGGTATTTTGGGTGCTTTGGAGTGGGTTTTTTTTTTTTTTGACACAGAGCCTGTTTTCTCTACAACATTTGTTGAAGACTTTTCTTGTCTCATTTCATACATTTAATTCCCTTGTTGAAATCAGTTGATCATATGCACAATGATCTGTCTCTGGGCTTTCAATTCTATTTTGTTGATCTAAAAGTCTATCTTTATTTCAGATCTGGACTGTTTAGATTAATAAGTTCTATACTATAAGGCTGTGAAGAGAAAAGCCTCTTGTTCTATTTTTATAATTGTTTTGACTATCTAGGGGGTTGTATTACTCCATGCAAATTTCAACAGTATTTAATAAATGTCATGAGCACATAAAAGAGAATGCTATTGATTATGTATAATGCTTTGAGTAGGTTTGTCATTTTGTCCATGTTAATCTCTCTGACTCATGACATCAGATCTATTTTTATTTCCTCAAAATTTCTTTTTCGAAAGTTGGTGGGGTGGTAGGGAGTAGGCCACACTAGTGATACTCCTGGCTCTGCACTCAGGGATCACTCCTGTCAGTGATTGGGGGACTATATGTAATACCAGAGATAAAACCCAGCTTGGCTGCATAACATGCAAGAACCCTACCGGCTCTTTTATTGATCCTCTCCCTTGTATCTTCTTGTATTTCTTTCTTACCCCATTCACAATTGCACTTCAAAAGTTAAATACCTAGGAGTCAACAAAAGAGGGAGAAATTATATGAATAAAATAAGTAAGTTTATTTTGAAAAATAGACTTGTTCACCTCCAAACACCCTGTTATCCTTTTCCAATCCCCCAATTTTGGTTTAAATGTGGATAAAAGAAGCTCGAAGTACGTTCACTTTGTAACATTGTTTAAATCTATAATATTTCCAGAAAATGCTGAGAACTGAGGAAATCATTCTTTTAAGACTGGTGGGATGGGACCAGAGAGATAGTATCCAGAAGCTGAAGAGAGCTGGCTACAGCTTGATTCCTGGCACCCCAGGGTTCCTCAAGCACAGAGGCCCCTAAGCACAGAGCCAAGAGTAATCCTCAAGCACCACTGAGAATGGCCCTAAATCAACAACAGTAACAAAAAAAAATAGGTAGAAATTTTTTGCTAGAATTTGAAAAAACATCCATTCAGTAAAAAAATGTTTATTAAAAGAGCATTAAATGGAGGAGTATAAAGTAACATTTTAGATCATCTAAACCTAGAAATTATTTATTCAATAGTCATACAAATATCTAGCTGTTTATAATGCCAGGAATTTCGCTTCACTAAAAATAGTTTGACAACTTCAAGAACAGTATAGAAAAGATTTTGTACGTACATAAGAATATTTTAGGTGAAATATTGAATGCAGAAGATGTTTTAGAATCCTCTACTCATTAATGTGGCTCTGCATTCTTACTCAAGGGAACACACTCTCAAAGTTATCATGATCATTCTCATAAAAAGTGGCTTTTTCTAATACATGTTTTTGAATATCTCCACATATAAAAGCAGCAATGTCCTTCACTTTTCAGCATTAGAGTCATTGCACAGAACAAACGATTTCTTTAGTTCCAAATCCTGACTGTAGGAAATAAAACCTCCATAGGATTATAACCCAACAGGTTAGGGCAAGGATTCTCTTACTAGGGCAAGAATTCCTTAAGATGTAAAGACTAAGGCCCACTCGGTTCTTTACTAAGATCTGCAAGCTCAAGTGAAGAAAATTGCTTAAAACTTATTCAGGATTACTATAAATGCTTTATCTGTAAAATAAGAATACATTCAGATCTTAACTTTCTGAAGTGCCAGTGTCAGGCTTCTTCAACACAAAAATTCTTTCCCCACTTTTAGGACAAAAAATCACGTCCCATCACACAAAGTCCTGCAAGTTTTTTTGTGGTTCCTCCTTTTGCTACTACAGAACATACCTCTCTGAGCAAGAAACTTGAAGCTTGGGCATCTCCACACAAGACATTCAACACTAAAAAGAATGTCTTCCTCCGCCAGCATTTGTAGAAAAGTAGCATGTACTTTTCCAGGCAGAGGCTACATTTGGAATGGTGCATCATGTGGAGTAATTCTATTTGGAGGCAAAGAGGGCTTCCCCTGAAACACCACACACATCATGTGGTACTTAAAATATGGATTCATTAGTTTTGGTTTAATTTCAGGAAACCTTTCTGTTCCTTGGAAAAACAAATTCCAGGAGAAAAGAAGAAACTTTCCTCCTTCTACGATAACAAAACGAAGGTGGAGCATGGCTTTCCCTTACTACATTATCACACTTGGCAAGATTTGGCCCGATTTCCTCTCCTCCTACTGAAGCTAAGGATGCTGCAGTATGAATGGATTAATGAGTGGATAGATGGATAAATGGATGGATGAATGGATAGAAATATGGATGGTGAAAGGGTAGATGGAAATATGGATGGATGGAAGAATGGGTAGAAGGATAAATTTATAGATGAACTGATGGAAGAATGGATAGATGGGTGGATAGAAATATGGATTGGTGGGTAGATGAAAATATTGATGGGTGGATGGAAGGATAATGAATGGATGGATGGGTAGGGCCAGGGGGCATGTGCCTCAGCAGTGACCAAATTCCTTTGCAGACTCTGCTTGTCAAAGGCATTAAATATAACATATACACAACCCGTATGTTGCTGGGAAATAAAATATAGTGCTTCTTATAGATGCACTGTAAGACTTTGACCAATAACAAGTGTTTTTGTTATTTTCCATAAATACTGCAGTATAAAATATACTATGTCATCATTTTCTATCAAGAAATAAATAACCTCTAAAACTAAAACAACTGGAAAAATATCTTTTATATCCTTAGCAGGGGTCCTCAAACTTTTTAAACAGGGGCCAGTTCACTGTCCCTCAGACCATTGGAGGGTCTGACTCTAGTCAAAACAAAACTTATGGGGCCGGCGAGGTGGCGCTAGAGGTAAGGTGTCTGCCTTGCAAGCGCTAGCCAAGGAAAGTACCACGGTTCGATCCCCCGGCGTCCCATATGGTCCCCCCCAAGCCAGGGGCGATTTCTGAGCGCGTAGCCAGGAGTAACCCCTGAGCATCTAACGGGTGTGGCCAAAAACAAAACAAAACAAACAAACAAACAAAAAAAACTTATGAACAAATTCTTATGCACACTGCATATATATTATTTTGCAATGAAGAAACAAAACAGATACAAATACAATATGTGGCATGTGAGCCATAGTTTGAGGACCAATGCCTTAGAGGATCCTAAAAACTGATATGATTAAGCAAATGCACTAAAATTAACTGTTATTATTGTTAATTTTGGGGGTGGTGGCGGAGCACATCTTCAAGCTTATTCCTGGCTCTATGCTTATGAATCACTTCTGCCAGTGCTAGGGGACTATATGAGGTGCTGGGGACCAAACGCAATTAGGCTGCATACAGAGCAAGTAGCTTGTCTGTTGCACTATCTCTCCAGCTGTACTTTAATTTGTAAGGACTTTGGAATATCCTATTATCAACCTTGTTTATGGAGTTTTGAGAGGATATTCATAATCTGAAATGCAATGATATGTCCATTTTATAAGATACAGAAAAATGGGTTACAAAACATTTTTGGCCATAAAACGAGTATCTTTTTAATTGCTTTGTTTAAGTACCATGGTTACAAAATTGCTCATTGTTGGGTTTCAGGCATACATTGGACACCATCCTTCACCAGGGCACCCTTGCTGCCACTGATGTCCAACATTAAAATGGAAATGAAAAATGATACAGGGTAGGGTGGAACCAAAGACAGAATTTCAACTGTATAGATCATTAAGTTTCATAGCGAAATTAGCTAACAAGAACATTATAACAACACTCAGGCCAGAGAGACAGGACACTGATAAAAAGCACCCGCCTTGCATGGAGAATCCTGGGCTCAATTCTGGGTGCAGCATAAGGCTCCCCAAGCCAGAGGTGATCCTTGAGCACAGAGCCGGAAGTAAGCCCTGAATATTGCCAGGTGTAACTTGCCTTCAAAAATAGGTCTCTTCAATTTGCGTAGATTTTTACCTAATTGTTCATATTTTTAAATCTTTGTGATTAAAAAAAAAACCAGTAACTGTCTTTACTTTTAAGTGTCTGCTAAAGAATGGGATAGAAAACACAGCTCAGTGTATTTAAATCTATAAAGTGTACAGTCAGAAGGCACATGGAAATGCAGCCTGTGCTATAGGTCCCAGGAGTGGCACCAGTGCCCTGCACAGTCACTGACACTCTGATCCACCACCTTCCCACCTGCGACACACCTGGGCTTTCACTGGCCTCTGGGTGGCACAGAGAAAATTATGTGCAATATGCCTTGACTTACTCTCTTCTTTTCCTCCTCCAATCCCAGTGACATTTCTCTCTGCTCCCAAGCACCACAGGGTATTCTTTGTCTTCCTAATGTCCATGATGCATTTCTCAGAGGTATGGCACTGGATGGAAACATACCATGCTTCAGCAGCGGATGCTAACAGATGACAAGCCACTGCTTTTCCCAGAGAGGCTAGCAGGACCTCTTGCTCTGCCAGCCTCCTCTCCTCTCCTAGAGAAAAACAGAGTTGAGTCCCAAAGTCAAGAACTTTATTTTTGACATAAGGTGCTGAGTTATCCCTTCTTTCTCCCCACACTGCACTCGCCTTGGACAGATGAGAAGGGGGAAAGCCTGGCAGAGGAAGCAGCTTTGGCGTGAATAGAAATGGTTTAGCCATTTTCAGGGACAAGTACGTTTTTCAGATCCAAGCTTGGGATGCTGGAAACAGGCAGTCACGGGTTGCAGCCAAGTTGAGAAGGTGGTTGTGCTATTCGAGTGGATACAGAGCAGAACACACAACTGCTTCTGGTTTAGAGGCTCCTTTGTTCAATAGATATTTTATACATAATCTTAAAAAAATAACCTCGGCTTGTACTGAACAATTCAAATGATTTCCCACGCTGCGTATAAATACATGTCACATTCCATGGAATTAACTTGTCATGATCTATTTCCTGTTTTTCCCGCTGGCCCGGGCACCAAATGCCATGACAACCTCCTCATTCTGAAGTCTGGTTTGCAGCTCAGAAAACAGGAGACAAAATGAGGCAGGGGCCAGAGTGTTCTGGAAATAGCTTGTGCCTTATTTTCTGTAGCCATTACATGGGCTTTGATGACAAACATGTTTTTTCAAACCTTAACTGTGATGGAAGGCATATTCTAAAATTCGAGTTCTCAAAGAATTTTTCAACATGCTTGTATTTCTAAAAGGAGGGACATTTTTTCTATATAATCTTGGATTTTTAAAATTTAAATAAAAGGCATCTTGAGTTATCAGTTGCCATCTTTGCTCTTTCTTATTGTACTTCACTTTTACCACACCCCAAAACTCAAATTTCTCTCTCAGATTTTTTCAAATCAAATAAATTAGTAACACATCAGCATATCATAACTTACAGTATGAATGAAATTCATAGGGCACTTGAAATTATTTTGAAGTTTTAGAAATATTTTGCCATCTATGATATGAGAATAAATTGAAATGTATACTTTTGTCAGTACTGCATTTGTGTTTTCTCAACATTATTTTTGCTTGTTTGTTTTTTGTTTTTGTTTTGGGGCTCTGTAACCTATGATGGTTCCTGGCAGGTAGCCTATGATGCCATTTACTCCTCATGCCAGACAAGGGTATTTAATAATAATAAAATACAATAATACATTAATTTAATAATACAAGCCTTTTGTATTATTTTTTCTGAGCCTCAACACCATTATTCATCCCAGTCATTCATCCAAATAAGGAGAGAAGTTCATTTTTAAGGGAATATCTTTTTTTTTTATTAACCAACTTTATTACATACATGATTGTATTTGGGTTTCATTTCTTTCTTTCTTTTTTTTAGAGCTCTCTTTTTTTGTTTTATTTTTTTGTTTTATTTTTTTATAATTTTTATTTTGATCATAGTGGTTTACATGATGACAATAATATTTTAGTTAAATATTAACATAACATCAGGGGGGGGATTACCATCACCAAATTGTCTTCCCTTCACCTCCGTTTTTGTCCTATCTCCAATATCCACTTCCCTCACCCCCAGGGCTGCTAGAATATGTGGTCCCCTATGTACCTATCCTACCACATAGTAGTCTTGCATCTGATTGGTCTAGGTGTCTCCCTAATTTCCCCCTCTAACTGGGAGGTAGGCCTAGTTAGTTAAGTTTGCGTGGTTTGGTCTGAAGAAGAGAAAAGTAGTAAACTGGGGTAAGAGTCTAATACTCCAAAAGTGGGCAGAGTCCTTCTAGAGACTCTCATCATCGATTTGGGGGGGGGCGATGGAGAAAAAAAATGAAACATTCCATCAGTACAAAAAAAAAAGTGTCCATTATCCAGTGAGGACTCCAACAATAATGGTAAGCACCACACATGCACAAAACAAAAACAAAAACTTAAGGAAATATCTTACAAGCCTGGTGCTGAATTTTGTGCAGTAATTCAATAATCCAAGTGTTTATGAAGATTATATGATGTAGGGTTTTTCATAAAGTAGATACTCTCCACTTCTGCAGGAAGGTCAAACATCAAGATGGGCCAATTCCTCTCTTAGGGCATGTTTCTGTATCATAGAGAAATTTTATTGCTTTCAAACTCAATTTCTAAAGAAAATCAACTGTTAAAGATCAAAATTTTAACTCTTGCATCTAGATAGTACAACTTGCCTTGAATACGGCCAACCTGGGTTTGTTCCCCAGTCACTCATATGACTGGTTCCCTGAACCCGCCAGGTCAGGAATGATCCCTAAGCATATTTCCAGAAGTAAGTTCTGAGAATTGCTGGGCTTGTCCCCCCAATAAAAATAAGTTTCTAAATCTTAGATTATTTTAAAATTCTTTTTTTTAAGTTTGTCATTATTGTATATTATTGCATTGTTAGGCATTACTGATCTTCTTTCGGTGACTATTTTGATCTGATGATGCAATAAAAGTTGCCAATCAGTTTTCAATCCAGAATTTCAAAATTTAGTAAAGGAAAAGGTGACCAAAGAGGTTAGCTGATTATATACAATGTCAATATTGAATACACATGTATCTGATTATACAGTGACTTTTGCTATTCAAATTAACTTTATTTCGATAGTGACCTTATTAGCCAATTGCATGTAACTGATAGGGCAGACCTTTAATTTAATTGAATCAAATCTTTTCCATGGCATCTTTTAAATGTTGAAGAGACATGCACTGCTTGATTCAAGCGTGTCACCAATTGGGACTTCCTCATGGCACCGCAATGACTAGATTCCAGTCAAAGCACAGGAAGGTTGTTTATGAGTGAGATGCGCTGCCAGCTGTTCTGTCAGTCACCGCTAGGATGATGAGAGAGAAGACATGGTTATCGAATTTAGAAATGACTAAAAACCAGAAAGGTTAATGAGGATCAGGCATAAGAGACAAGAACAAGTCTATGAGAGTGATGAGAAAACCCACCAATGCTTGACAGATTCAAGATAGCAGGAAAGTGTCTGTGGAAACCATCTTCACATTGAAGCTGTGCGAGTCTACATGTATGTATTGAATCAAGCTTGATTCACAAAAATATCAGGTGCTAGATAAGAACATAAATCAATAACTCAGGATAAAATAGGAGAGGACTGGGGGCTGGAGAGATAGCACAGTGTAGGGTGTTTGCCTTGCACGTGGCCAACCCAGGATAGATGGTGGTTGATTCCTGGCATCCCATGTGGTCCCTCATATGAGCCTGCCAGGAGCGATTTCTGAACATAGAGCTAGGAGTAACCCCTGAGCACTGCTGGTGTGGTTTTCCCCCCAAATAGGAGAGGACTAGGAAATGCATGTGGGGGCTGAAGCTGCTTTCACAGGACAAGTGGATCTGAACTCAGACACAGACCCACTTCTGTGCTCTGTCTCTAGCTGTTCTGCAGCGAACATGTAGAGACCACACTGCAGGATCAATACCCAATAACTGGATCACTTTCCATCAGAAATGAGAAAGTTTCAGGAGATGCCACAAAGCCATCTGCCATCTGTTGGGGGGGGGTCCTAAGAGTGTGCTGTGTGGAGCTCACCCAAGAAAACATAAAACACTGCATTATGCACACAATTCCAGACTTTGAGCATGCCTTGAAAGCAATGTCTGAATTTCGTAGAATGTCCACAGACTGTGTTGTTGAGTCCTTAACATATGAACATAGTTGAAGAAATTAGAGAAGGAAGCTTGGACAGGAGAGACAAACACTGTTATTTGGGAACAGAACAGCTGCCCTCAGATTTTGAGAAATCTTCATGTTTAGAGTTGTTATACTCCTATAGCTCCAGAGGGGAATGGGTGCACCAGAGAGATGCAGTTTGGGAGAAGTTCAGCAGTGATGTGGTTGGGTTCCTGCCATTCTCCCTGCCCTCAGTTTCTCTGATCACCCACACTCACACCAGTGTCTGTCTCCCTGATGAGGTAGTTGAAGATAGACCCCCAAAATTAAAGCCATGTGAGGAAAAAGGAATAAATTAGGCATTCATAAGCTCAGGTGAGAGGTATCACTAGGAACAGATCCTGTTGGCATCTTGAACTTAGATTCTAGTCTCTAGGATTCTAGGGGTCTGGGGTCTGCTATTGAAGGTATCAGGTCTGTGGTAGTTTGTTCTGACAGCTGGAGCTGTTAAGCATAAACAGAGTCTAAATAAAATCCTGTAGCAAATAGCAATATATCGATTTCTTTCTTTAGCTTGTTGTTCACACATAGAAATGAGACCAATTTTTGTGTATTGAATTTATAGCTTGCTGCTTTGCTTTGTTGTTGTTTCTGGGAGATCTTTGGTAGTCTTTAGGATTTTCACTGTGTGATGATGCCATTTGTATGAAATAGTGATGATTTATAAAATAATGATAATTTAACTTCTTTACTCATTTTAGCCTTCTTATTTCCTTTATTGCCTAATTGATGTAGCAAGGAGTTCAAAAACTGTACTAAATAATAGTAGAGAAAACGAACATTTGTGGCATTGAAAAGCATCATTTACATAGATATCAACTTAATAAAGATCATGGAAGACTTATAATTGCAAACTTTAAGTCACTATTGGTAGAAATGTAAAAGGTTACCAGGGGGTCGGAGCACTGCACAGTGGGGAGAGCATTAGACTTGCATGTGACTAACCTGGGCTTGGGTTTGATCCCAGAATCCCATAGGGTCCTCCACACCCTGAGCCTGCCAGGAGGATTCCTCAGTGCAGAGCCAGGAGTAACCCCTGAGAACTGCCAGTGTGCCCCCCACCACCAAAAAAAGAAGAAAAGGTAACTAGAAAATGGGAAAAGTTCCCAGTTCATGGATTAGAAGAATTAACATTGTCAAAATGACTATTGCACTCAAAGTCTTATATAGGCTATATATGTTATTATACAGAATATTTATGTACTATGTTATTATATAGGATATATATAAAACCACATATATATGGTTTCACTTGCTAATATAAATGAATGGTCTTTTTCCCCCTTGATGTAGCATGTATGCATTCAACACACATTCACATTCTTAGAGAATTTTGAAAATATCTTCCACCCCCCCAAGTAACTCATCACACACCCAAAGCTCCAGACCATCCATTGACCCAAACAATTCCTCTCTCCAGGCCTCCCCTTTTTCTCCACCCCATCTGTTAACCACCATGTTCTTTCCAGTCAACGAATTGCTTTTGCCATGATTCGTTGGTTCACTTGCCAATGTCAAGTGGATTTTAGGTATGAGTTAGTCTGTCTTGCCATTGTGTCTCCCTTCAACAGATAGTGTTTTCACAGTGCTTGGGACCCTATGAACAGGGGTGGCTATTGCTTTAACCATTGCCGAGTTTTTTCCAGAACTTCCAGAGTGTGTTGAGAGAAAAGAGTATGGATTTCTTATACTCTGAGAATCTACCTTTTCTGGGGCCTTGTCATAGACTGACGTGTTCCAGATGCATATCCATCACAAAGGGTATGACTCAATACCTGCTGAAAGGGGGAATGGCCCTGTATACAGGTTCTAAAGAGTATGTTCTGCAGGCCAGAGGCTCGGTCCAACCAGCTTGGGTAAGAATTATTGCAATAGCAGCATATATGTGAATAAGTCACGTGAATAGAAGACATGTAATCCCATAGGACAAAGGACTGGAAGACCCATTGAGGTCCTCATGGACGGGCAGAGCCATCTGTGATCCTTCATTACCTGTCAGGAGAAGGCTGCATTCTTGGTCCTCTGACATTCTCTGGTAGAGGATGGGGACAGTGACTTTTGGAAGGGCTGTTACTGTCCCATAATGGAGTGGAGACTAAGTGAGTGGACCCAGGACACCTTGAAAGTAGACAGACTCAAGAATTTCTGAAACCAGTTTTGGAGGGTACCCAAAAGCACGAAGACGGTACTGCCTTTCCTGCCATGTCCTGGGATTATTAATGAAAAACAAAAAACAGACCTGTGCTTCAAAGGTCATTGAGCCTTAAAGGAATTCATTTTTGATTTGGTAGTATTTTTATTCTCTTTTCCAGTCTTGTTTAGGAGAAATGAGATCCCCAATGGGAACTGAAAAGAAAATCAGATCTGAAATTTCTTTGATCAAATTCAGGTCAAAAACAATTAGCATCAACCCAAATTCATATGATCAAACAGTGACCGTCCAATCCTGAACCCCAGATCCTAAACAAAGGCCGTGCACAGCTCCCTACACCAGCACCAGGAACCAAATTCCCCCTGGGAAGTTCCTAATACCGCTCTGGCACCAACTTGCGACAGGTTGATAAAACAATCTGACAATGAGGAATCAGCAAAAACTTAATCCAAGAAAGGTTGCCCTATTGCATCACCTAATGGGAAGATGAAATCAGAAGACAAGCTGTCCTTTGATCTGTGCAAAAACCAAGATCACTAATTACAGAAGACTGACTATGACAACCACAGCTGGACAGAAGTTTTCCTGGGACCAAAGGAAAGGTCCTAGCCCATGCTTCGGCCTAGGAGTTGTACAAAAACCAAGATATCTGATTTTGACAACCATAACTGAGCAGAACTTCTGGTGCCATAAGGAAAGACTTTATCCTAGGCTTTGACCTAGGATCTGTGCAAAAACCAATATCACTAATTACAGAAGACTGACTACAAGAAACGTGACAGAACAGATCTCCTAGAACCATAAAGTAAGACTCTATCCTAGATATTGTCCTATGACCCATTGAAATACCAAGATCTCTAGCTACAGAGGACTGATTTTGTCATCCACAACTGAGCACC
Source organism: Suncus etruscus (assembly GCF_024139225.1). Lineage (NCBI taxonomy): Eukaryota > Metazoa > Chordata > Mammalia > Eulipotyphla > Soricidae > Suncus > Suncus etruscus. The sequence continues at coordinate 103,056,995 of NC_064859.1, read as the reverse complement.
ATAAAAAAACCTTGGGGTTTGAGAATGAGCATGTATGGAGATTAGTTGCTCCCGTAACACTATGCTGCAAGGGTGGAGAAACTCTGTACCTCCCCAATATTTATTGTGCCAATGCAAAATAAACAAAACAAACAAACAAACAAAAGAACCACAAAGCCTTGCCACACCAGACCTTTCTTCTTTCTTGTGGTTGTGGTTTTGGTGATGAATATTTTGTGCTGTTGCTGTGTTTTTTTTGTCATTGCTTGTTTTGTTTTTCATTTTTTATTTTTGTTTTTTCCTTTCTTCCTCCTTTTTCTTCTGAATTGATATTTATAGCCTCTAGACAGATCACCCCCAGCACTTCTATTTTTTTTTCTCTTTCTTTTTTTTTTCAACAGAACCACAGAACTTGAATCATCTTGTTCTCCCTCATAACTAGAGGGGGGAAAAAAAGGATGGTACCAAGAACAACCAGTTATAGGAACATAGAATGGAAATAAAAAAACGATCAGACTTAAGTACCACACTTAAAGTCAACAACACCAAAATCAATACCCAATCTACAACAAGCTATGCACAAAGGAGACCTCTTACACTAGCAGTCCAAGGGACAAAGGGAGGAAGTATGGGTTGCATGCTGGGAACAGGGGTGGAGGGAGGACAACACTGGTGGTGGGTATAGCCCTAATTATTTGTCACTAAGTACCTTAAATATTACTGTGAAAGACTTGTAATTCACTTTGATCACAATAAAAAATATTTAAAAAAAGCAAATGCTAAAACTCAAAGAAAAAAAAGAAAAAGACTAGCCTCAAAGAAACAAGATAGTTCAACCTACATTGCTCACTCCACAGCAAGGAGACATAAACCTGGACACTGACTATTTGATCATCAAAATATTTCCAAATTAAAATGCAGGTAAAATACAGTCAGGTGGATAAAGTGATAGTACCGGGGGGGGGGTGCTTGCTTTATATGCAGCCAACCCAGGTTCAATCCCTGGCATCCCATATGAATCCCCAACCATTGCCAGAACTGATTCCTGAGTGCAGAGCCAAGAATACCCCTGAGCACTGATGTGCCAAAAACCAAACCAATCCAAACCAAACTGAATCAAACCAACCAACCAACCAACCAACCAAACAAACAAACAAACAATAAACAAAACAAAAAGTGCAGCCAGTTTTGAGAACTCTTGTTACAGAACAATAATTCTCAAAGGGGAGTGATAGTGGCCTTAAGATTAACGGAGAACTGGCAAAAATTCAGTTTCTCTGTCCCAGTCCTGCCTACTGGCCTAATATCCAGGGCTCAGGCTCAGGAATCAGCATTTTTAATGCCCTCAAAAGTTGCAAAGCCATAGGAAGAGTATAATTGTCCTCATGAATACAAATCAGATACCTCTATTTATAGACTATCTCCAGTAAAGAGATTTGCTTAGAAGTAAGCAGATAGTAATAATCTTTAAGTACTCATATGTGAAGAGGAAAAAAAATGGTTTGTGCCTCCAAATCAGGCTTCTAGTGGGTGTCTAGATTAGCAAAATCATTTCCATGGACAGTCAAGGACACTGCTGATATTATTTCATTTCCAAATGACTGAAAATGTTACCTGTTTTTAAATGATCAATGCCCCAAAGTGTTCATTAAAAATGATGATTTTCTAAAGGGACAAATCTGTTTCTTCCCATGATTAATCCCAGCCTAAGATTTTACCTGACTCGAAGTGGGTCTGATGGAACAATCTGAAGAGATAAATACCATTGACTCATATTTTTGGATGAGATTTGGGTGTTGCCCACTTACAGAATCTTTTAATGCAGAAATCAAGTAAGAAGTCTACGTTTTGTTGTTGTTGTTGTTTTAATTATTAATAAATTCTTTAATTGAATCACTGTGAGATATGCAATTACAAAGTTGTTCGTGATTGAGTTTTCGTCATACAATGTCCAACACCCTTCACCAGGGCACATTTCCTGCCACCAGTGTCCCCAGTTTCCCTCCTGACCTCCCTTCTGCCCTCTCCCTTGACTGCTCTGAGGCAGACAATCTCTGTCTCTCTCTGTCTCTGTCTCTCTGTCTCTCTCTGTCTCTCTCTCTCTCCTTAGACACTGTGCTTTGCACTATTTTTTTTTCATTTTTCCACATGTTTATTTATTGATTGATCGATTTTTTTTAATTTTTTTTTATTTTTTTTTATTTTGATTGTAGTGGCTTACATATTGTTGACAATGATATTTTAGGTACATATTTACATTAAATCAGGGGGGATTCCCATCACCAAATTGTCCTCCCTACACCTCTGTTTTTGTCCTACCACCCATATCCTCTTCCCTCACCCCCAGGGTAGCTAGGATATGTGGTCTCCTCTGTATCTAGCCTACTGCATAGTAGTCTTGCGCCTGTTTGGTCCTGGTGTCTCCCTTGTTTCCCCCTCTAATTGGAGGGGCAGGACTAGCTAGTTCAAGTTACGTGGTTTTGTTTGAAGGAGAGAAAAGTAATAAACTGGGGTAAAAGTCTAATATGCCGAAAATAAGCAGAATTCTTCCAGAGGCTCTCAACATCGGTTTGAGAAATGAAGGAGAGAAAAAAGGTGAAACATTCAACCAGTACAAAAAGAAGTGTCAAATATCCCCTGAGAACTCCTACAATACACACAAGCACCAAAAAAAAAAACAAAAACAAAAAAAAAACCCACAAAAACAAACACAAAACAAGCAAACAAACAAACAAAAAAAAATGCCATGGTCTTGATATAGGAAACATGGCATAGCATACAAAGGAAGAACAGAAAGGAAGAGAAAGAATAAGTATAACTGGAGACAACTTCAATTATCACACCCAAACAGAGAAATTGACCAAAAAATAGATAGGTAAATAAAAATAGTAATAATAAATGAAAATAAAATAATATATATAAAAAAAATAAATAATGTTTTGTGCTTTTTGTTTTTTTCCCTCCTGCCCAGGCACAGTTAATATTGGGGTCATTCGAAAGGGAATTCATTTGGCCTAAGAGATATGGGGTTTCTCCGCCCTTGGAGTATATTGTCATGGGATCAACTATAGACTCTGTTCAGGATCATTTACTCTCCCGGTGGTGCTTTTGTGGTGTTTGTAAGACCTCTGTTCTGTCCTGGATGACTGAAGGGTTGTCATGTCTATCACTCTCCCTTCCTTTCAGCACCTAGTTCTTGTCCAGAGTGATCATTCACAACTCTCATTGTCACAGTGCTTCCTTCTCTGCCCTCACTGCACCTCCTACTCTTTGTGAAAACTCCCTCTCATGGACAGGCCCTCCTGGCCCCCTTCTCTACATTTTACTGTTCCGTGGGAAAATCTGTGTCCGAGGCCTGTGCTCTGAAAGCAACAAATCCTCTTGCAGCCTTCCTTCCTCCTGTGTCCGAGCCCAGCTGTAGCAGACACACCAGGAGCTGGAGGTCGCTAAACAGCCACTTTTGGAGGTGTGATTCCACCAGGCTAAGCATGTCTGTATCATCCCCCAAGCAGGCCTGAAAGATGAGGCTCAGTACCATTGCCATCAGAATAGCCTAACCTGCTGCTCAGTGGCACTGTGACATGGCCCATGTGTTCAGAAGCAGCCTAGTGGTCCTGATGCAACATGGGTCCAGGAAAATGTGGCCACACACATCACACAGACATTCTAAGACATTCTCCCAGGCAGGAGAGACAGAGATATATAGATAGATAGGTAGATAAGTATATAGATAGATAAGTAGAGAGAGAGAGAGACAGAGAGACAGAGAGACAGAGAGAGACAGAAGAGGGGCTGAGACAAGAACAGAAAGACAGAGACAGAGAGAAACAGAGAAGAGAGGGACACATAGAGACACACAGAGAGGCATGCAGGAGGAGACAAAGGGCTTCAGGACAGATGGACAGAGAAGGACTATTCTGGGCCATGACCGTGTGGCCTCAGCTGTGACTCCCGAGTGACAGGCAGTGCTTGTAGGGCCCTATAAGGTTAACCGGGCCCAGCCTCAGTTCATCACACTGTGCCTTCACATCTGTGCTGCTGAGCAGAAAACCACACTCTTTGTGCTGGATCACACATGTGTATACACATAGGCTTCACACATGGACACATGGCATGGGAGCTGGGAGGACCACAGTGGCTCCTCATCACAGTTATGTCCTTAATAAAGTCAAGGCCCCAGAGTCCCATCGCCAAGGAAGGAGCAGCTCTTCTTTCTCTGGCACTCAAACTTACCCTAGAACATGCTTTCTTCAAAGTTATGGCTTGAGAGAGGAACAGATGCCAAATATATGCATATAAAAAAATTAACTGCTGAATAGCTTATTCTCCTTCACAAATCAAGTGAATTTTTTTTTGTTGGAAATTTCAATTGAAGTTTTGGCTGGCATTCAATGTTCTTCTCTTCAAATTTTAAGAGCCCCAGATATCTGGCCAAGCATATAAAGCAAATTGCATTGGCACATAGCACTTGAATAAGGAGTCCCAGATCCCCTGGGCCCCACGCCCACCCACTGTTCTGCACTGCCTACTCATTAGAACCCTCTTGACCAAGCCACCAACTCTGGAAACTCCTCACAGACTCTCCCAAAGCATGTGTGTCTAGGAGATGCCCAAGAATGTTGGCATCCTTTGTTCATCTGGCTCCAGCCCACCCAGCAGCCTGTACTATGAACCCCAGGTCAATCACTGTACCTCATTTCTGCTCCTACAGGCATAGCCCATTTGAGATGGGACTGCACTTTTAGAGTCCAGGACTCAATGCAGTTGTTGCAGACCAGCTGCCCACGCCAGCAAATCTCTCCAGGCCAGACACCTTGGCCATTTATCCTGCTGGCCTCTCTCTTCGAAAGGATTGTGAGCGCCAGAGTGTCGGGCTGGATTTGGATTTGGAGAGCAGCAAGTTCATAAAACCGTGGAAAAAAACAATAATAAGAGAGACAGCTCAGTCTAGGTGTGGATGGTGTCTCTGTGAGGGTACAGGAAATAAAAGAAGCTCTGTCAGGAAAGCACATGGGGGCAAAGGTTCTGGCTCACAAGACAAAAACAAAAGGCTAACTTTCTAAAACAAAAAAAGTAGGTTTGTTCTTTTTTTTTTTTTTTAATGAAGGCAAAAGTGTAGTTTCATCACCAAAATCTCTTCAGTGGAGGATTGTGTAAAGCAATAGATGCATCCCTGCTTCATCCACACCATCTCTCCCTCCACCCTTTTGTGTGTGTGAAGGGGTTTATTCAGGTAGGTTGAGGGTCTCTGCCCATCCTTTGACAGCAGTAGGGACTCCATCTTCTAGGGACAGTGCTCACCATCGGGGCAGTTCTGCTTTTGTGATAGCTAATAGTTCTCTGGAGAGCTAGAAGAATTTTTGAAGAGAAAAATGGCAGAAGGGACAAATTGGCCTCTCAGGTTGTATTTTAAAACGTTGACAGAGGTGTGGGACTGACTGGGGCAGCTCGTTTATTCTACATTAAACTCTCTTCTGTTCAAACAGCGCTGCTCAAAAGTGGTCACATTCAAAGGGGCCACATCACCTCAAGTTCTCAAGAAGCAGATCATCAGGGAGTTGACACCAGGTGTCACCCTCCTGGAAGAAGCTTTACAGTGGGGTTTTATTTAGGTTCTGCAGAACGTGACACTAATTTTTATTTCTCTTATTTCATATTTCAGCATTCTTGGCCAGTGTGAATGGTGGCGTGTCTATGATTTTCATTGTGTTAATTCAGTTCCAGCCTCCCCTTCATGAGATGATTTTACATTTTTGGGCCACACTCAGCAATACCCAGCGCTATTCCTGGCTCAGTGCTCAGGAACTATTCCTGGCAGTGCCCAGGGGACCCTATGCAGTGTAGGGATCGAACCAAGGTCAGCCATGCACAAAGCAAGTGTGTAAAATCCTGCACTATCTCTCCTGCCCTGGAATCAATTTGTTTTCAAGTAACGTTTTTATGTATTTAGATAGCTTAATTGACCTTAGAAAGAAAATGTAGTTTTCTTGTTAAGGTTCCTAAAAAAATTTAGACATTTCTGTTCTACCATTTGCTTGTTTGTTCTTCTCTAAAGCCAACTAATTCCTTTGTATCAAACATTTATGATTCCTTGTTTATTTTTCACACAAAACAGAGTCCTCATTATTTCATATAACTCTTGGACAAAAAATGTGGACAAAAACAATAAGAATTGTTTATAATTTTGTATTACTACTGAATACTGAGTAATATGGACATGTACAAGAGACTATATAATAAGTATAATATGAAATTATATTAACTATGGATATATATGTAAGCCACTTATATATGTATGTAAAAAATATATATGTAAAACACTTGACTTGTGTTTTGAGTGACAATACAGTGGGTAGGTGTTTGCCTTGCACATCGCTGACTGGCTCAATTTCTGGCTTCCCGTAGTCACCTGAGTCCTCCAGGAGTAATTCCAAGTGCATACAAACTGGACAATCTAGAAGAACTGAAGGGATTCCTATAAATATTCACTATGATGAGAGAAAAGCATGAAGAAATTATCTGAAAAAGCCAGTAATGAATATGGACGTAAGTTTAGAAATCCTTCAAAAAGAAGCATCTAGAGACAGAGGACATCATTGGTGAATTCTCCAATCACTTAAAGAATAAATTATAACAGTTTTTCTCAAATTATTTGACCAAAATGAAATAATTAAAACTTATTACATGAAGCCTGCCCTATCTTAATGTCAAATTCAATCAAGGAACTACAGAAAATAAAACTACAAATATTCCTGATGAGTATAGGTACAAAGTTCTCAAGGAAATTGAGCAGCATATGAAGAAATAGCACGAACAAGTGAGAATTTTTTTTGAGCTTGGTTGAACATACAAAAAGCAATAAGAGTGATGTATCCATATTAGAAGAGTGAGAATAAAAGTCATAGGATTAGGGACCTGAGCAATAGCATAGCGGTAAGGCATATTTGCCTTGCACGCAGCCAACATTGAATGAAACCTGGTTTGAATTCCAGCATCTCATATGGTTCCCTGAGCCTGCCAGGAATGACTTTTGAGTGCAGAGCCAGGAGTAAACCCTGAGCATTGCCAGGTGCGACCCAAAAAACAAAGAAAATCATAGGTTTACCTCAAACTTAAGGAAACATCTTTTCATAATTAAACCCACCAAGAAATAATGTCCTTTGGCTGGAGAGATAGCATGGAGGTAAGGTGTTTGCCTTGCATGCAGGACAGTGGTTCAAATCCCAGCATCCCATATGGTCCCCCGAGCCTGCCAGGAGAGATTTCTGAGTGTAGAGCCAGGAATAACCCCTGAGCGCTGCCAGATGTAACCCAAAAAACCAAAACAAAACAAAAAAATAATGCCCCAAAAGAATCTACCTCAACCTAAAAATACAACACATCATAAGTCTACAGTAACATCATACTGAATGGTGTTAAATTATTTCTGCAGAAACCTATAGAACCAAAGAAATATTTGCCTGCTCCACTATAAAGAAATCTCTTATAATTAAAAATGAATTAAACAAAAAAGGGGCAGAGCGATAGTGCAGTGGTAGGGCAATTGCCTTTCATGCAACTGATCCTGGACAGACCTTGGTTCGATCCCCGGCATCCCATATGGTCCCCCAAGCCAGGGGCGATTTCTGAGCACATAGTCAGGAGTAACCCCTGAGTGTCACTGAGTATGACCTCCCCAAAATGAATTAAATCTGAAGGATATAACACCCACATACAAAACTTAGTTGTGCTCTGCCCTTGACAACAAATAATCCCAAAAGGAAATTATGAAAACAATTGTATTTCAGTAAAGATTTTAGCTCTAAAACCTAGAAATAAATTTAGTCAAAGTTATTGGAGAGGCCAGAGAGATAGCATGGAGATAAGGCGTTTGCCTATCATGCAGAAGGACAGTAGTTTGCATCCCGGCATCCCATATGGTCCCTCGTGCGTGCCAGGAGCAATTTCTGAGCATGGAGCCAGGAGTGACCCCTGAGCGCTGTCGGGTGTGATCCAACCCCCCCCCAAAATTATTGATGAAATATCGGCACACCTAAAACTATAAAGCATTACTATAAAATAGACATAAACAAATGAAAATATATTCATGGGGTGGGAGAATGATGTTAAATCCTCTGTACTATCCAAAGCTATCTACAAATCTAATGTAATCCTGATCACAATTCCAATGGCAGTTTTCATAAAAATAGAAAGTATAATGTCAAAGTCATGTAAAAACACTGTTCTAAACCCTAAATGTTTAGACCATTCTAATAGACTTGGAGAATCACAATTTCTGATTTTAAAATATATTGCAAATCAATAGTACTCAAACAGCATAGAACTGGTATAGATAGAGACGCAAGGGCCAATGGGTAGAATAAATAACACAGAAATAAACTTATTTACCTGTGATCACCCAACCGTTGAAGAAAGTGCCAAGATTCTGTCAAGGAAAATTGGACAGTCTTTCTATAAATGATGTTGAGAAAAATAAGATAACCATGTGCAAAGAATAAAATTGTATTCTTATCTTATACCATATACAAAAATCAACAGAGGATGAAGCCATAGAAAAAAAGCTTAAAGAAAACAGTCTTTGACATCAGTCTTGGGGATGAGTTATTTGCTTGATTCAATACCAAATGTACAAGCTACAAAAGCTAAAAAAAAATAAGTGGTTTTTGCCATTGGTGATCCATTCTCGAAGACCTTTTTGATATATGGGTCTTCAAGTGTTCTGTTTTATTCTCGATAAACTTTATAGATTCGGGTCTGATTTCAAGGTCTTTGATTCATGTTGAGTTGACTTTTGTATAAGGAGTGAGGTATGGGTCAATTTTCACTTTCGTACATGTGGTTTTCCAGTTGTACCAACACCATTTGTTGAATAGGCTTTCTTTGTTCCATTTCAAGTTCTTGCCTCTTTTTATCAAATATTAGTTGGCTGTATATCTGGAGTTTTATGTCTGGGAATTCTGTTCTGACCCACTGGTCTGAGGTCCTGTCTCTGTTCCAGTATCATGCTGTTTTGATTACTATGGCTTTATAGTATAGTTTCAAGTTAGGTAAGGAGATGCCACCCAGCTTCTTGTTTTTCAGTATGTTTGGCTATCCTGGGTCTTTTGTGGTTCCAGATAAATTTTGTGATTGATTGTTCTATTTCTTTAAAGAATGATGTCTGAATTTGGATAGGGATTTCATTAAATCTATATAGTAGTTTGGGTAGGATAGTCATTTTGACTATGTTAATTCTACCTATCCATGAGCATGGGATGCTCTTCCATTTCTTTAGATCCTTTTCAATTTCTTTCTGAAGTGTTTTGAAGTTTCCCTGGTATAGGTCTTTCACTTCCTTTGTAAGGTTGATTCCTAGGTACCTGATATTTTTTGACACTATTTTAAATGGAATTGTATTTTTAATCTCTCTCTCCTCAACTTCATTGTATGTATATAGAAACGCTACTGTCTTTTGTGTATTGACTTTGTATCCAGCCACTTTGCTGTATTGGTTAATTGTTTCTAGGAGTTTTACTGTGGACTCTTTAGAGTTTTCTATGTATATCATCATATTGTCTGCAAATAGAGATGGTTTGTGTGTTCCTCTTTCCCAATTTGGATTCCTTTGATTCCCTTCTCTTGTCGGATTGCTATTGCTAAGACTTCTTTCTTTTTTTTTTTTTTTGGATTTTTTGGGTCACACCCGGCAGCGCTCAGGGGTTTTTCCTGGCTCCAGGCTCAGAAATTGCTCCTGGCAGGCACGGGGGACCATATGGGGCGCCGGGATTCGAACCGATGACCTCCTGCATGAAAGGCAAACGCCTTACCTCCATGCTATCTCTCCGGCCCTATTGCTAAGACTTCTAAGGGTATATTGAATAAGAGTGGAGAAAGTGGACAGCCTTGCCTAGTTCCTGACCTTAGTGGGAATGTTTCTAGTTTCTCGCCATTAAGTATAATGTTGGCTGTAGGCTTTTCATAGATAGCTGTAACTATCTTAAGGAAGGTTCCTTTTAACCCTAGTTTGCTGAGTGTCTTTAACATGAAAGGGTGTTGGATTTTGTCAAACGCCTTCTCTGCATTGATTGATATGATCATGTGGCTTTTGTCTTTCTTGTTGTTGATGTGATATATAATGTTGATTGATTTGCATATGTTGAACCAACCTTGCATTCCTGGTATAAAACCCTTTTGGTCATGATGTATGATCTTTTTGATGAAGTGCTGGATTCGGTTTGCTAAGATTTTGTTGAGTATCTTTGCATCTATGTTCATTAGTGAGATTGGTCTGTAGTTTTCTTTCTTGGTGGTATCTTTGCCATCTTTGGGAATGAGTGTGATATTAGCCTCATAAAAGGAGTTGGGGAGGATTCCTGTTTTTTTCTATGGTTTGGAAAAGCCTATGGAAAAGTGGTAGTAAGTCTTCTTGCAATGTTTGATAGAATTCACCTGTAAATCTACCTGGGCCTGGACTTTTGTTCTTAGGGAGTTTTTTAATTACATCTTCAATTTCCTCTGAGGTGATTGGTCTGTTTCGGCTTTCTAGTTCTTCCTTTTCCAGCCTTGGAAGAGGGTGTTTTTTCAAGAATCTGTCGATTTCTACTGGGTTCTCTAGCCTAGCTGAATATAGTTGTTCATAATATGATCTCATGATATGTTGTATTTATTGGGGTTCTGTTGTAATCTCTCCCCTTTCAAAAAATAAGTGGTTCTATGGCAAATGGAAAAGCTTCTGCATAGCAAAGAAAATAATGAGCAAAAATAGAAAGTCAACCTATAGATGAGGGAATATTTGCTCCAAATATGAGGGTAACAGTCAAAATTTATGAGGAATTTATACCAATCACAACAAAGCAGTTCACCAATAGACAAGGAGCATTAACAGAGTAATAGTAAAGCAGGGAAGGTGGTAGCCTTGCACCCATCCTGAGTTTCATCCCTAACATCCCATATGGTTCCTTGAACCAAGAGTGATCCCTAAATTCAGGGTTCAACTTCAGGAGTAAGCGTTGAGAATTGCCTGGTGTAACTAAAAACAAACAAAACTAAGTAAAAAATGAAACAAAAGGAGACTATACATTTGACCAATCATAGAGTGCCTGGCTTCCTTCCATGGGGTGAGGGGTTGAAGGCCCAGCACTAACCCACAGACGCTGCTATTTGTGTGTTTTGTGTGCTCCAGCTCTCTGCTCTCTGATGTGTGTGTGTGTGTGTGTGTGTATTGGGGGAAAGCACCATAACTAAGTGTGGCACGCCCCCCAGTCATCACAACAGTGACAACAGCAAAGACCCAAAGGGGGACATGTGCAAAGTAACCCAAGATACAATGTTCCCCTAAAGCTCAAAAATAGCCAACAGGTGTATGATGAAAGGATATCTCTTGATGAGGAAGATGAGTCAGAGCCACCATGAGCTACCCCCATGACACCTGCTGGAGAGGCTATGACCAAAATGGAAATACGATAACAAACATTGGGAGGAGTGGAGCAAAGAGACACTTCGAATGGGCATGCTTGGTGGGAAAGTCCGTTGGTGGAGCCATTGTGGAGGGCGACTTGGCTCAACAATGACCACTTCTGGGTCTTCATCCTAAACAAACAAAACCACTTCACAAATCCATCTCCGCAGTGCCCTGTACACAGAACTACTTGTGGTAAGCAGGATATAGGGCAGGCCGAGTTATCTATTAACAGACACTGAGGAAAGAAATCGGGTGGTTCTTGTTGCTATTATTGTTATTGTTATTATTAGTGATCTTGAGTCTTACAAGAGAAAGGAACACAAACCTTTCTGACAACATGAATGGATCTTGGGGACTTGAGAACATGTGAATTAAGCCAGAAACAGAATGAGGAAGGGTGCTTGATTTCATGTCTATGTGAAATCTAAAAATACTCCAACTCCCTGGTACAGAGGTCACAATGCTGATGGCTTAGTCTGAAAATGAGGGAACAGGGAAATGCTGGCCAAGGTCACAAAATTTTAGTTACGCCTCAGTTATGAAATTGTACAGCATGATGATTTGTTTTTTTTTGTTTGTTTGTTTGTTTACAAATTTTACATATTTATTTGCATTATTGTGTTGTATGCTTGAAAGCCAGGATTGGCCGTTAAGTACTCTCTCCTTCAAAGTGGGGCAGTAATTATGTGATGGGATGGATCTGTTTATTGATTTTATTGAAGTAATTATTCTAGAAGACATATCTAGATATGAGTATTGCAGATACTTAGAAATATATACAATTATTTGATTGTACCTCAATGAAATGAATGCAAAACAAATAGGTCTATTGCTTCATACTTCTGGTATTTTATTACTTCAAATTTAACTGCTGCCATTTCAGAATTCTTTGTCCAAAATTTGATTAGATAAATATTAAACATTTCAACCTAAATTAGGTGTCTCCAAGTCTCAATATGAGTATTGACAGCATCCAGTGAATTGGGAATTCACTTTCCCTCCTTCCTTCCTTCCTTCCTTCCTTCCTTCCTTCCTTCCTTCCTTCCTTCCTTCCTTCCTTCCTTCCTTCCTTCCTTCCTTCCTTACTTCCTTACTTCCTTCCTACCTTCCTTCCTTCCCTCCTTCCTTCTTTCCTTCTCTCTCCTTCCTTCCCTTCCTTCCCTCTTTCCCTCCTTCCTTTCCTTCCTCCTTCCTTACTTTCCTCCTTTCTTCTTCCCTCCCTCCCTCTTTCCTTCTCACCCTCCATCCTTTCTTTCCTTCTAACATTCTTCCTTCCCTCTTTCCTTCCTTCCCTTCTTCCTTCCTTCCTTCCTTCCTTTTTTCTTCCCTCTCTCCCCCTTCCTTCCCACCCTCCCTCCATCATTCCTTTTCTCCCTCCCGTTTTCCTTCCTTCCTCATTTCTTCTTTTCTTCCCACCCTCCCTCCTTCCTTTGCTACACCATCCCTCCTTCCTTCCTTCCCTCCCACCTTCTTTCTTCCTTCCCTCCCATTTTCCTCCCACCCTCCCCCACCCTCCCTCCTTCATTCTCTCCTTCCCTTCCTTCTTCCTTCTTACCATCCCTCCTTTCTTCCCTCCCTCCTTTCTTCTTTCCATCCCACCCTCCCTCCTTCATTCCCTCCCTTCTTTTCCACCCTCCCTTCTTCCTTCCCTCCTTTCTTCTTCCTTCCTTCCCTCCTTCTTCCTACCTTCCCTCCCTTCTTTCGTTCTTTCCCTCCCTCCTTCTTTTTCTCCCTCCTTCCTTCTTTCCCTCCCTCCTTCCTTCTTTCCCTCCTCCTTCCTTCCCTCCCTCCCTCCTTCCTTCCCTCCCTTCTTCTTTTCCACCCTCCCTTCTTCCTTCCCTCCTTCTTTCTTTCTTTCTTTCTTTCTTTCTTCCCTCCTCCCTCCCTTCTCCCCATCTAGAGCTGTTCATACCATGGTGGTCCCAATAGGTCCTTACATTTATCTACTTGTTAATGAATATTTGTCCTTTGCTTCTGTTTGGATTGGAATTTTTCATTTATCAAAGTTTATTGATTGCTCTTTCTCTTCTGCTGGTGAGCCCATGCAGTGAATGTTGAATCCCAGATACTCTATTTTGACTTCATGATTTAGTTTATATATTTTGTCCTGCATATCTTTCCATAGATCTTCATTTACTGCTAATAGTTTTTATTAATCTTTCAATTAAAGAGTACCCTATTATTCTTTGATCACCCTCAGAGTGTCCATATCAGTTATTTAAAATCTGAGTCTTTTTCCGTTAATTCTGATGTCTGGGTCAACTTTGTAATTGTCATTTATTGATTGACTTTTGTCTTGAGAAATCCTTCTGTTTTATTTCTGTCCCTTTACTTCTATTTTTGTAGCCTGAGCGTGGTGCTCGTAGGACCATGGAGGTTCTGAGTTGGTTTAAACAAACCAGGGTGCTGATATTTTTGTGTTAGCATGCAATTAACTTCGTTGGACTCTAATTGCAATCCCTGCTTCTTGGGTATCAATTCAAGCACCTCCCCTGCACCCCCTGCTCAGCGAAGCGCTGTGCTCCCTGCTCCACACAGGCAGGGTCAAGAAATGTCGGCAAAAGGTGCCCACAGAATTTAGAATTCCACGACCATTCTATTTTTGTGCTTCTCTGCACTCTCCAAGAGTCGCATCTATTCCTACCCAGGGCTTCTGCTCATCATCTTGGAGAGATCGTGACTCATCACTGGAGCTTTAGAATATTTGGATTTCCAGAGTGGGTCACACCCATCCCAGAGGGATCCTGGGACCAGGGCCCTGAAGTAGTTTCAGGCACAATCAGGGTGTACTGCCATCTGTTCACTCGAAGGAGATGAATTTCCATTGAATGCCGAGAGATTATTTTTTAAAGGGGGTGATAGGACACTCACCCCATCCTGGTTTATTCACCAACTGTGCTTTATTTCCAGCAGCATTTGATTCTGTTTTATTTTCTCATTTCTTGATGTATTTTTTTTTATCTGCAAACATGCAACTCTGCAAAATCCTTAAGTCTGTTTCTTAAGAGTATTTGTGAGGCTCATAGAGGAGGAGGAGGATGTGATTTGTAAGACTGGGGGAGGCAGGACAGGAGGCAGATAACACATTTGTGGCCCCTGATTTCAGGCCAGGTTTGGGAAGTCTTCATACTGGTAGAAGTGAGTTAGGGGAACTCAAACACTGCCGTCATCTCCATTGGCTCATTACTAAATGAGGGATCAGAAGAGGCTAGAAAGGGCAGGGCAGGGGGCACAGGAGACAGGCTTTGCTGTTCAAGTCAGCTGCTCAGAAACTGTGTCTCCCACAAGGCCAATAATTGGAGAACCTCGATCATTGCATAGTGACCTTTACTTCTTTTTTTTTAATATAATTGATGCACCATGATTTATAAGACCGTGGGTGACAGTTCCATATCACACCTCCACCAGAGTGTCAGCATCTCTCCAAGAGTGCCCCAAGTCATTAGTAGGTTCTGCTCCACAGAGCAGAGCTAGGTTTTGTTGCCTTATTCCATGCTATTCCCTTTCTACACGTTTTTATATGGACACATACATTGTCTATCTATCCTCCTTCTGACTGACTTGCTTCATATGAAACCCTCTACTTGCTTCCATGTCGTGCATTACATAACCTCATTTTTCTAGTGATTGAGTAATAATCCATTGTATGTAATGTGTGAATCTAATACGTGAACATACATATTCACATTTTATGTGAATATATAATGTGTAATATATAATGTAATATAAATAAAATATAATATATAATCAACATATAATGTGTGAATTTATGTGTATTTACATAATCCCCATTTATTCGTCCAATCATCTTGTGTGTGTGTGTGTGTGTGTATGTGTGTGTGTGTAGTCTCCTGAACCTCACCAGAAGTGATCCCTCCCTGAGCACAGACCAGTCAGTAGTCAGCCCTGAGCACCAAAGTGTATGATCCCAACACTCCCCCCAAAATATCCTTGCTGAAACAAACCTAAACAAATGCTTTGTGTGCTCACTCACAGGCCTGTCCAATCTCTCCATTGTCCTTCTGCACACCCGAAGGCGAGACACAGTCACGCACCCCAGTTCTCTGCGGGAAAATCTCATTGCACCTTCTGTGCACAGCCTTAGGCTTCGGTCAATGCATCAAAGAGGGAAGGTGATGAACAGAACCGAACATCCAGAAATTAGCTACAGCTTCTCCTGGTACCTTCCTGCTCAACGATTGTCTCTGAGGGCACCATGAACCAGGGGCCTGGAAGAGAAAAAGAAAGAACTCAGGGAGCATTGACCATGCAGGAAAAGAGCCAGTGGTGTGTATTCTCATAGCTTATAGCTAGAATCTGTAAATCAGCAATCCTTGGAGTAGATCATCGTGCAAACAAAGCCACCATCTGTATAATATAAATATAGCCAAAGTACAGAGCTGAATGAAACATCAATATTGCATGAGCACCTATGTGCTTTCAAAAAGTTCTACAGTCAAGTGTTTATTCTCATAGACATCTAAAATCACCAGATCATTACTGGAGCTGCTTTTAGAAGAATTCAAGAGAAATTTGTAGTCTAGAAATGCACTGATATAATTACTTCAATTAGCTTACAAATGTGAAAATTGAATAGTCTCCTTGGATTTCTCCCACCCAATAGCTAATCAAATTATAATCCTTCATGAAAGATCAGAAAAATGCTTAATAAGATTTCAGTGGTGAGACACAAGAAGCTTGTAATTAAATTCACGAACATGAAGGTCATGGGCATTATCCTTTCTTATTAAACTAATTCAATTAGACAAGCCAAAATTTATAATATCTATGCACTGAAAAGACAGGACATACAAGTTTCCGATTTTGTCTGAATATTTTAATATCTAAACGACATTAACCAAGAAAGTATAGAGAAAAATGTAATTTGGTACTTTAGCCAATTACTGAATAAATTGACTGAGTAGAATGAATTTTTAATATTGTAAATCATAATTGAGGAGAAAACAAAGTAAAATAATTTGTTACTTTTAAATAATAATATAAGAAGTAAAAATATCTACATCTGTCTAAGAACTACATATGGAGGAAACACTGTAAAATGTTACTGGGGATTATTTAAACTACTACCTAGAAAGGAAAAAATTGTAGACATGTAAAAGAAATCTAGTAGCTTGAGAGCATCCCAATAAAATACCATTTTATTGTATTATTATTTATTATTCCATTAATTTGAGCAATAATTCATTTGGGTTTAGGTTTAGGGGTCACCCTCATCTATGCTCAGAGTTTATTCCTGGCTCTGCTCTCAGTCCTGGGGATCCAACTAGGTCATCCATGTGCAGGGCAAGCGCCCTACCTGCTACAGTATCTCTTGAATATCTGAAAATCATTTTTAATCTTATATGGGAATATAAATGAGTCAAAAGCAAGAAAAATTCTGAGAGAGGAAGCTGAGAGACAACTTGCTTTGGCAAGTGAAAACTCAGTAGAAATTATTGTAATGGAAAGAGCTGAGCATTAAAGGAGGAAGAAGAAATACGTTAATTGGCAACTGGAAGCAATTAGCTCTTAAAATAGAACTAAATGCATAGGTTCATATAATGCTTTAGTAAAAATGGCTTTGCAACCCATTAACAAATTATTTGGTAAAAGTTAGCAGTTTCATTTTGGGGGAAGAAGAATGAAGACATAGATTCATAATTCACAGCATCATGAAATAAATACATAGACATGCTACCTGGCCGGGGATGGTTTCATGCTGCTTTATCAGTGAGGTGCTCCTTCCTCCCACCAGCCAGCAGCTGCTCCAGGAGGACAAGTCACAGCTGAGAAAGCAGCTAATTTAAGAGGGCAACCCAGAACCCCTCCTAGCAAAAAGGCTTCGAGGGAGCTAACAAATGCTAAAACTGGTGTTAGGGGAAGTCTAGTCCACCATTTCTCAGAAAACTCATGAATATGCGGGTCCTGTTTTATACCCAATCAAAGATAGTTCCAAAAGCCCCAGTGAGAAGGAGGAGCTATTGCACAGTGGGGAGAGCATGTGCCTTGCCTGTGACTTGCCTGGGTTTGATTCTTGGCATCCCATAGCATCTCCCGAGCGCCACCAAGAGTGATTCCTGAGCACAGAGCCACGAGTAACCCTTGGTGTCGTTCCAAGACAAAACAAAACTAAGGCAGGCACAGACACAGACACAGACACACACACACACACACACACACACACACACACACACACACGCACACGCACACGCGAGCGCACACACACACACACACACACACACACACACACATACACACACACACACACGCATGCACGCACGCACAAACAAGCCCCAGTGGTAGTCTACTGGAAAGCCAGCAAGCCCCTCCCTGGCCCCTCCTGGCCCCTTTCCTGGGCACAGCCCCTTCTAGAATCATCCTTGCTGCATTTTTGTGATGTGTGTGTGTGTGTGTGTGTTTTCTATCCAGAGGAGCACGAGTTGATTGTTCTCACATTCCATTTTAAGAGTGAGGTAAGAGGGGCTGGTGTAGATGACTGAAATGTAGAAGCACCCCTCAGAAGGAATGGAAACAACTAGAAAACAATGATATTGTGGAGACTGCTAGTTGTCGGGTTCTTGATAGTGAGGAATGCAGTGAGGGCAGAAAAGGGAGCACCGTGGTAATGAGAGTTGGGACAAGAACTAGAGATCTGGGTGCTGAAAGGAGGGAACGTGATATGCATGGTATCCCTCAGTAACAATAGTGCAAACCAGAGTGTGGAAAAGGAAAAAGGTAGAGGGAGGGAGAGAGAAGAAAAATGTCTGCCATTGAGGCAGGCAGGCAGGGAAGGGAAAGAAGAAAACTGAGGACACTGGTATCAGGAAATGTGCTCTGGTGAAGGGTGTTGGATATTGTATGACTAAAACTCAATCATAAACAACTTTGCAACTGTGTGTCTCAAGGTGACTCAAGAATATATTTATTTATTTATTATATATTTTGGTTTTTGGGTCACACCCGGCAGCACTCAGGAATTACTCCTGGCTCGGGGGACCATATGGGATGCCAGAATTTGAACCACCATCCTTCTGCATGCAAGGCAAACACCCTACCTCCATGCTATCTCTCCAGCCCCTAGAGATATTTATTTAAATAATATTTATTTTTAAAATTATGCTTGCTGCCTTCTGTGCACATGAACCCAGAGCACAGTGACTCATTATATGGTCTCAGGCATTATATGAAAAACTTGAGCAAAGATCACAGGGGTAGGCCAGGCAGATGGTCACAGGGAAGTTGGGAAAAAAGAACCATAAACCTCTATCTCCTCCATCAGAGACCAAGCAGTTAGTTTGACCCCAGGAACTTACATGGCTCTTCCTTTGTACACTCGGATGTCCTTTCCAAAGGCAAACTGGGTCCATCATGCACAGCCAACCCCATGAAAATAGCTTCTACCAGAGAAATATTGGGTGCCAGAGTTTTTACCTCTTGGCAGTAAACTTGCTGGCACTGTGGAAAGATGCCACAAAATGAGAAGGCGGCGTGTGCCTTGCAAATGTGACCAATGGTCCAGCCTCTCCTAAATAGCACCCCCCCAGACCACTCTCCTCATGGTACCTCTATTGATGTTGGGAGCCCATGAGTCTATTTCTATATGTGAAACCTGTCCCAGGGGCCTGGAGATAGAGGGATCCAATCTAGGGGAACCACCTGGTCCCTATGGCACGAAGATGTGTCTCCCTTGGGCTTCCAGAAAACTGCTGGTGAGGAGCAGAGCAGATGGTGGGCAGGAGTAGTGACCTGAAGAAGGAGGTGCAGGATCCGCCCTTGGAGGGCCCAGTGCTTGCTCAGGGTTACAGAACTGAGATGTATATGAATCTATAGGGTCTCGCTGTGCCCAATCTCTGTTGGTTTTGTCGTTCTTTTTTAACCCCAGTTCAATTGAGTGAAGCCAAAAATTGCATTTCTATTTTGAAAATAAGAATCACATTTTTGTTTTGTAAAAGTAGAAGTCTGTTCCCTTATGTTAGTCACATCATAATCTGAAGTTTAACTTCTGCATCCAAGGTCAGGTTAAGTGGACATGACATGGCTGTTTCCTTGCTCCTTCACCCCTAGGAATCTCGCCCACAGGACTGGTCCACCTCACATGCTGCCAGCTGCTTCCACTCTCTTCCCACTGACATCGTCCTTAAGTCCCTACAATCTGGCTTTCCTGCCTAGCAATTTTCTACTCAAAAGACCCAATTATTAAAGCCAAAAATATGTGGAAAAACAATGCCTGAGCCCTTTCCTATGTCTCTGGCCACGTTCTCTACAGCTATTTACAGTATGTGAATCATCTGCCTTCTTCTTCACCTACTTTGAACTATTTACAACGTTCCCATCCGCTAGTATCACCCCCAACCATTTAGCCATTATCTAAAATGTCAGCATTCATGCCGGATATGTTCTTGCAAAATTCTTATTTAAAAGAGAAATGTCCATTTAGCCAAGAAGGAATTCAATGCCAGGAGGAAAGAAAGCAGAGAAAGTAGGAAATTGCTGCTAAACTCTGACTCTTTTGTGAGCTCTTTTTCTGTCTTGTGTGGGACAGTATTTGAGTGTTTCTTGGTCTCTGTAAGCCAGTTGGATGTTGTAGAGCTTTGAATTCTTGTTAAAACGTTATTTTTAAATTTCAGAATGTATAAAGTAGTAATCAGGACCAATAATAACTTTCTAATTAGGTATGTCTAACTCAGAGACTTCCAGAGGTTTTAATATATCTTCATCTCAGTGCCAGAGTGATGAGTCTAATAAAAGGAAGGATGACTTGCAAGTCATTTACAAAATGGAATCTACCATGTTTACAGTTCTGTGCTAGGCATTCTCATTTGCCATAGACGTGAGACATAGCATAATATTGACGGTTCAATTTTTTGATAAAAGATCTCATTTGTGTGTGTGTGCGTGTGTGTGTGTTTTGAGATTACAACTGGTGGTGCTCAGGATTTACTCCTGCCTCAGTGCTTCGGGGTCATTCCTGGTTTGGGGGACCATTTGACATGGAATGGAATATAGTTAAAGGTCAGCCTTAACCCAGTGCTCACTCTCCAGCCTACTCAGGCTTCATTTAATTGAGCTCTTTATGTGAATTTAGACTATTTAATAGACTTATCAGTACCTAAATATATTTGTCTTTGGGAGAACAACTCTGAAAATCACAAGACATCTGTAAAACACTCATGGGTTTCTGTCTAAAATAGATCTCACCAATCTGTAGGTAATTGGAGACATAATAGGACCCAAGTAGACTGTCGCTCTGGGCAGACACAAAGTCTTGGAGTTCAGGAAATATTTTTTATATGATTCTTCATGTGACTTTTCTTTTTGGTTGGCTCCATGGACAAACATGACTTGTATTTGTTGCTTTCTCCTCTGATTAAAAAACAAAAAACAAACAAACAAAAAACAAAAAAAACCCACAAAAGCTGAGTCTAGATGTGAAGTTGAGTGAGTGTTGTGTGTGGTTCCTGGTCCAGAAAATGAGAAAAAATTTTTCTTGGGTGTTTCCTCTTGGGGCCTCTCTTCATCACCTGGGAGAGTCCCTGTGGCCTGCAGTGATGGGGAAGCAGCATTAGAAGGGGCCAGAAGGGGGAGTAATGGGGTGATAGTCATGATGGAGCAAGGAAGAGCAATGTCAGGATGGGAGTGGCTTGAAGGGGCAGAGCAGGACCCAGAACAGAGAAGTCTGGGAGTTCCAGTCTACTCTATAATCTACCAACATGTAGATGCTTGACAGGCCTGAAAATTCCTCCTAAGGAACAGAAAAAAGAAAAATTTTCAGCTATGGACCAAAGTTTCAATGAATGGCATTTTAACAGGGATAAAATAAAGAGCCTTAAAATAAATCATTTGGATAATTGGAGCATAGGAGCTTTGAGAACTGTGCAAGCTTTCCACCTCCATCATTTCACATTGGAGGGAAACCCATCATCACCAGCCCTTGGAAGAATGTGGAAAGCCCAGCTCTGCCCATGGGTTCTTCTCTGGGTTTGACTAGTCACGAGAGGAGAAAGACTCCCAAGAGCTTCTCAATTTGTATCTGCATTTTGACTGAGAGGAGGAAATCTGGCCTTTCCCATTTTTTTCACCCAGGGTACTGATTTAAGAGTCTGTGTCCCCATCTCAAGGGGGACGACAGATGCTGTTTTTAGCACAATGATGAAGGGACAGCAGTGATGTCACTGGTAGACCATTTAGACTCCGGGTAGGAGCCCAGTTCTGCAGCTAATTTGGACTTTAGACAAGTGTAACCTGTTGGTACCCAAAGACAATCTGAGTCCAAAATCATTTGAATTTACCTACTTTTATGGGTCTAATAGTCAAGATTAGGAATCTTATTTTTGGGAGAGATAGCACAGAGGTATGAAGTTTGCCTTGCATGCAGCCAATCCAGGAGGGACCCAGTTCAATTCTCAGCATCTCCTATGGACCCCAGCCTGCCAGGGGCGATTTCTGAGTGCAGAGCCAGGTGTAGTCCAAACACCAATCAATCAATAAAATAAAAAAAGGAAATCTTATTTTATATCCATATAACTACAATATATAATGTGTAATCTTATTTTATATCTGACCATATATCTACATATATACAACATAAAATTTTATTTCATGTCTTGCTCTAATAGTCAAAATTATAAATTATAAATCTTATTTCTATGTCTACAATGGCTCTAATCATCAAGATTAGAAATCTAATTTCTAAGATGCTAGATGGGTAGGTTGGCATAGGCTCTGCAAGGGCTTGGGGTCTTTTTCTGTTCCTGTGTGTCCCCCCCCACCTCTACCCTGCCCTCCATGACCACTGCGTGTAGCCACAAAGGCCCCCAGCACTACCATATGTGTTTCTTTAGGAACAAATTAGAAAATGGATTCCTGCTCCAAGCTGTGTTACCTACTGTTTCATGCCATTTCTTTTTTTTTTTTTTGGTTTTTGGGCCACACCCGGTGACGCTCAGGGGTTACTCCTGGCTATGCGCTCAGAAGTCGCTCCTGGCTTGGGGGACCATATGGGACGCCGGGGGATCGAACCGCGGTCCGTCCGAGGCTAGTGCAGGCAAGGCAGGCACCTTACCATTAGCGCCACCGCCCGGCCCCTTCATGCCATTTCTTCCCCTCTGCCCATTGAGCCCATTGGAAACATGTTCTAAAGGTCAGAGACATAGACCCATCCTCCAACCATCCTGCAGTCCAGACCCTCATCCCTTCACCTGCCTTCTACCTTCATCCTACCTGACATCCCACTCTGACATTCTCCATCACTCAGTTCTCTGGGGCCAAGTTCTGGCCTTCTTAAGTGGTGCCTTCCACCTTCCTCCTTGTTACAGGACAAATCCTGAAGCTTCTGATATTGTGGTTTTCAGGTAATTTTACTATGCCAGGGTGGCAGGGCCCTTTTCTTGGATCTCCGTTCTCTCAGTTTCCTGGTTAGTTCTGCCCCCCTTTCCTAATAATCCTGAGAAAAATCTTGCTTTGTTGACTTTACTAAGGTTGCAGATCTGGATCCCATTTAATCAACTCTGGAAGAAGCCATGTCTTTGTAGAGATTTCCATGAAATTGTAGTCTCTGTATCTCTGTCTTTAATTTCATGAAGGGGCCTTGCCAGGGTTTCTTTTCATCCTGATTCTCTTGTTAAGCTCCAGGCCTCAGGACTAAGTTTTCTGCCTCTGATGTACCCTTTACCCTTTCCCCTGTGCCTTCTAAGAGCTTTCTGAGACACATGCATGAGATTTCTTAATTTCTCTCTCTTGATTCTCTGTCCCATTTCTTGACTGCATTTTTGCAGTTTAATGGCCTTTGATATGAGTTTGGGCTTTAGAATCACTTTAAGTGGGGCTGGAATGGTGTCACAAGTGGTAGGGCATTTGCTTTGCATGTGCACTAACCTAGGATGGACCACAGTTTGATCCCCCAGCATCCCATCTGTTCCCCAGAACCAGGAGCGATTTCTGAGAGCAATAGCCAGGAGTAACCCCTGAGTGTCACCAGGTGTGGCCCATAAAGGAAAAAAAAAGAATCATTTTAAGTGCAGAGAATTAGCTTTATTTGCCACTTTGCCAAAGTGGGTCTCATTCCCTGATTAATATTTTCAGGAACATTTTCTGAGGCATCCTCCTTTCTTTAACGTGTTTCTAGGAACCTGCGGCATCTCAGGTAGGATTTAGCTAAAAGCTAAATTTCCTCTGTTGGGGCCTGACAACTAATGTGGGTTTATGGAGCATATTTAAAACAAACAAACAAAAAAAACAAAACAATGCAGTCTCCATGTTTGAACTAAACCAGCTCCATAGAGTCACCCTTTTCTCAAGTGAGACATAAACCAAGCTGTGAAAGATCGTGGGTACACTGGAACACACAGCAGAAAGTTGGTCAGCTTGGAGGAGAGGTTAGCCAGCTCCCACCGTGTCGAAGCCAGGCTTGCTGCCTGCGTCATCCAGAATTACTGTTTCCCTGATGGCCCTGACCCACCACTGACCGTCCACAAATCCTTTCAGGAACACTGATCTGACCACACTTCAGGTATGCCAGTTTGGGGACTCATGACACTAGGGCTTTTGTAATGACTGTGGGTACCTTCCCCCTATATCTTTCTCCTTCCTAGAGGTCTGACAGCTGAGTATATGCCCCTAAAAGCCATATCATTAATAGTGCTTTGAAGTTCCTTTTTTTTTTTTTTTTTTTTTTTGGTTTTTGGGCCACACCCTGTGATGCTCAGGAGTTACACCTGGCTATGCACTCAGAAATCGCTCCTGGCTCGGGGGACCATATGGGATGCCAGGGGATCAAACCAAGGTCCATCCTAGATTGGCCATATGCAAGGCAAATGCCCTACCACTGTGCTATAACTCTTGCCCCGGTGCTTTGAATTTCTGAACAACTTTATTTGTTTGATGCTATCTTTGCTTCTTTGTTTCCCTAAAGAAACACCCCAACTTAATTAAATGGACAGCTAATACAACAGCTTTCTAAACCTTGCCATTATATAAATGACTTCATTGTAGATACAATCATTTTCAGAAATGTGTTTGCTAATGTGCTTTTTCTTCTTTTCATTATTTTCTTCTCTTCCATTTTGTTTTTTCTTTCTTCTTTATTTTCTTTTTTTAAATTTATTTAAACACCTTAATTACATACATGATTGTGTTTGGGTTTCAGTCATGTAAAGAACACCACCCATCACCAGTGCAACATTCCCATCACCAATGTCCCAAGTCTCCCTTCGCCCCACCCGACCCCCGCCTGTACTCTAGACAGGCTCTCCATTTTCCTCATACATTCTCATTATTAGGACAGTTCAAAATGTAGTTATTTCCCTAACTAAACTCATCACTCTTTGTGGTGAGCTTCCTGAGGTGAGCTGGAACTTCCAGCTCTTTTCTCTTTTGTGTCTGAAAATTATTATTACAAGGGTGTCTTTCATTTTTCATAAAACCCATAGAAGAGTGAGACCATTCTGCGTTTTTCTCTCTCTCTCTCTGACTTATTTCACTCAGCATAATAGATTCCGTGTACATCCATGTATAGGAAAATTTCATGACTTCATCTCTCCTGACAGCTGCATAATATTCCATTGTGTATATGTACCACAGTTTCTTTAGACATTCATCTGTTGAAGGGCATCTTGGTTGTTTCCAGAGTCTTGCTATGGTAAATAGTGCTGCAATGAATATAGGTGTAAGGAAGGGGTTTTTGTATTGTATTTTTGTGTTCCTAGGGTATATTCCTAGGAGTGGTATAGCTGGATCGTATGGGAGCTCGATTTCCAGTTTTTGGAGGAATCTCCATATCGCTTTCCATAAAGGTTGAACTAGACAGCATTCCCACCAGCAGTGGATAAGAGTTCCTTTCTCTCCACATCCCCGCCAACACTGTTTATTCTCATTCTTTGTGATGTGTGCCATTCTCTGTGGTGTGAGGTGGTATCTCATCGTTGTTTTGATTTGCATCTCCCTGATGATTAGTGATGTGGAACATTTTTTCATGTGTCTTTTGGCCATGTGTATTTCATCTTTGTCAAAGTGTCTGTTCATTTCTTCTCCCCATTTTTTTGATGGGGTTAGATGTTTTTTTCTTGTAAAGTTCTGTCAGTGCCTTGTATATTTTGGAGATTAGCCCCTTATCTGATGGGTATTGGGTGAATAGTTTCTCCCACTCAGTGGGTGGCTCTTGGATCCTGGGCACTATTTCCTTTGAGGTGCAGAAGCTCCTCAGCTTAATATATTCCCATCTGTTAATCTCTGCTTTCACTTGCTTGGAGAGTGCAGTTTCCTCCTTGAAGATGCCTGTAATGTCCTGGAGTGTTTTGCCTATGTGCTGTTCTATATATCTTATGGTTTAGGGGCTGATATCGAGGTCTTTAATCCATTTGGATTTTACCTTCATACATGATGTTAGCTGGGGGTCTAAGTTCAATTTTTTGCAAGTGGCTAGCCAGTTGTGCCAACACCACTTGTTGAAGAGGCTTTCCCTGCTCCATTTAGGATTTCCTGCTCCTTTATCAAAAATTAGGTGGTTGTATGTATGGGGAACATTTTCTGAGTATTCAAGCCTATTCCACTGATCTGAGGACCTATCCTTATTCCAATACCATGCTGTTTTGATAACTGTTGCTTTGTAGTACAGTTTAAAGTTGGGGAAAGTAATTCCTCCCATATTCTTTTTCCCAATGATTGCTTTAGCTATTCGAGGGTGTTTATTGTTCCAAATGAATTTCAAAAGTGTCTGATCCACTTCTTTGAAGAATGTCATAGGTATCTTTAGAGGGATGGCATTAAATCTGTATAATGCCTTGGGGAGTATTGCCATTTTGATGATGTTAATCCTGCCAATCCATGAGCAGGGTATGCGTTTCCATGTCCAAGTGTCCTCTCTTATTTCTTGGAGCAGAGTTTTATAGTTTTCCTTGTATAGGTCCTTCACATATTTAGTCAAGTTGATTCCAAGATATTTGAGTTTGTGTGGCACTATTGTGAATGGGGTTGTTTTCTTAATGTCCATTTCATCCTTATTACTATTGGTGTATAGAAAGGCCATTGATTTTTGTGTGTTAATTTTGTAGCCTGCCACCTTGCTATATGAGTCTATTGTTTCTAGAAGCTTTTTGGTAGAGTCTCTAGGGTTTTCTAAGTAGAGTATCATGTCATCTGCAAACAGTAAGAGCTTGACTTCTTCCTTTCCTATCTGGATTCCCTTGATATCCTTTTCTTGCCTAATCGCTATAGCAAGTACTTCCAGTGCTATGTTGAATAGGAGTGGTGAGAGAGGACAGCCTTGTCTTGTGCCAGAATTTAGAGGTAAGGCTTTCAGTTTTACTCCATTGAGGATAATATTTGCCACTGGCTTGTGGTAGATGGCCTTCACTATATTGAGAAAGGTTCCCTCCATTCCCATCTTGCTGAGAGTTTTGATCAAGAATGGGTGTTGGGGGCCGGGCGGTGGCGCTGGAGGTAAGGTGCCTGCCTTGCCTGCGCTAGCCTAGGATGGACCGCGGTTCGATCCCCCGGCGTCCCATATGGTCCCCCAAGAAGCCAGGAGCAACTTCTGAGCGCATAGCCAGGAGTAACCCTTGAGCGTCACAGGGTGCGGCCCAAAAACCAAAAAAAAAAAAAAAAAAAAAAAAAGAATGGGTGTTGGACCTTATCAAATGCTTTCTCTGCATCTATTGATATGATCATGTGGTTTTTATTTTTCTTGTTATTGATGTTGTGTATTATGTTGATAGATTTACGGATGTTAAACCAGCCTTGCATTCCTGGGATGAAACCTACTTGATCGTAGTGGATGATCTTCTTAACGAGGCATTGAATCCTATTTGCCAGGATTTTGTTGAGGATCTTTGCATCTGCATTTATCAGTGATATTGGTCTGTAATTTTCTTTTTTGGTAGCGTCTCTCTCTGATTTAGGTATCAAGGTGATGTTGGCTTCATAAAAGCTATTTGGAAGTGTTTCTGTTTGTTCAATTTCATGAAAGAGTCTTGCCAAGATTGGCAGTAGTTCCTCTTGGAAAGTTTGATAGAATTCATTAGTGAATCCATCTGGACCTGGGCTTTTGTTTTTCGGCAGACATTTGATTACTGTTTTAATTTCATCAATGGTGATGGGGGTGTTTAGATATGCTACATCCTCTTCCTTCAACCGTGGAAGATTATAAGAGTCCAAGAATTTATCCATTTCTTCCAGGTTCTCATTTTTAGTGGCGTAGAGTTTTTCAAAGTAGTTTCTGATTATCCTTTGAATCTCTGTCATATCAGTAGTGATCTCTCCTTTTTCATTCCTGATACGAGTTATCAAGTTTCTCTCTCTCTTTCTTTGTTAGGTTTGCCAGTGGTCTATCAATCTTGTTTATTTTTTCGAAGAACCAACTTCTGTTTTCGTTGATCTTTCGGATTGTTTTTTGAGTTTCCACTTCGTTGATTTCTGCTCTCAGCTTTGTTATTTCCTTCTGTCTTCCTATTCTTGGGTCCTTTTGTTGAGCATTTTTTAGTTCTATTAGCTGTGTCATTAAGCTACTCAGGTAAGCTCCTTCTTCCTTCCTGATGTGTGCTTGCAAAGCTATAAATTTTCCTCTCAGTACTGCTTTTGCTGTGTCCCATAAGTTCTGAGAGTTTGTGTCTTGATTGTCATTTGTTTCCAGGAACCTTTTGATTTCCTCCTTGATTTCATCTCGGACCCACTGTTTATTGAGCATGAGGCTGTTTAACTTCCAGGTGTTAAATTGTTTCTTCTGAGTCCCTTTGGAATTCACAAATAATTTCAGAGACTTGTGGTCAGCGAAGGTAGTCTGCAAAATTTCTATCCTCTTGATATTATGGAGGTATGTTTTATGTGCCAGCATGTAGTCTATCCTGGAGAATGTCCCATGTACATTGGAGAAGAATGTGTATCCAGGTTTCTGGGGATGGAGTGTCCTATATATATCCACTAGGCCTCTTTCTTCCATTTCTCTCCTCAGGTCTAATATATTCTTGTTGGATTTCAGTCTGGTTGACCTATCCAGTGTTGACAAAGCCGTTTTAAGGTCCCCCACAATTATTGTGTTGTTGTTGATATTATTTTTCAGATTTGTCAACAGTTGTATTAAATATTTTGCTGGCCCCTCATTAAGTGCATATATGTTTAGGAGAGTGAATTCTTCCTGCTCTACGTACCCCTTGATTAATATAAAATGTCCGTCTTTGTCCCTTACAACCTTCCTGAGTATAAAGTTTGCATTATCTGATATTAGTATGGCCACTCCAGCTTTTTTATGGGTGTTGTTTGCTTGGATAATTTTTCTCCAGCCTTTTATTTTGAGTCTATGTTTGTTCTGACTATTCAGGTGCGTTTCTTGTAGGCAGCAGAAGGTTGGATTGAGTTTTTTGGTCCATTTAGCCACTCTGTGTCTCTTAACTGGTGCATTTAGTCCATTGACGTTGAGAGAAAGAATTGTCCTGGGATTTAATGCCATCTTTATATCGAAATTTGGTGTGTCTTTTGGTTAGTCTTGTCTTAGATTAGGTCTTTCAGTTTTTCTCTTAAGACTGGTTTTCTGTCTGTGAAGTTTCTGAGCTGTTTTTTGTCTGTGAAACCATGTATTCTTCCGTCAAACCGGAAAGTGAGTTTTGCTGGGTATAGTATTCTGGGTGAAGCATTCATTTCATTCAGTCTTGTCACAATATCCCACCACTGCTTTCTGGCCTTGAGTGTTTCTGGTGACAGGTCTGCTGTAAATCTCAGGGAAGCTTGCTTGAACGTGATTTCCCCTTTTGATCTTGCTGTTTTCAGAATTCTGTCTCTATCTGTGGGATTTGTCATTGTGACTAGGATGTGTCTTGGGGTTGTTTTTCTGGGGTCTCTTTTGGTTGGTACTCTTCGGGCATGCAGGATTTGTTCACATATATTCTTTAGCTCTGGAAGTTTCTCTTTAATGATGTTCTTGACCGTTGATTCTTCCTGGAAATTTTCTTCCTGGGTCTCTGGGACTCCAATGATTCTTAAGTTGTTTCTGTTGATCTTATCATAGACTTCTATTTTCATCTGTTCCCATTCTTTGACTAATTTTTCCATTGTCTGCTCATTTGCTTTAAGTTTTTTGTCCAATCTCTCCTGCTGTATGGAATTGTTATGTATCTCATCTTCCACAGCACCAAGTCTATTCTCAGCTTCTGATACCCTGTCCCAGAGCTTATCCATTTTGTCATTCACTTCGTTTACTGACTTTTTCAGTCCTGTTAGTTGACATGTTATTTCAGTTTGGAGTTTTGTGATTTCTGTCTTCATATTTTCTTGGTTCTTATTAGTGTTCTGTTCAACTCGATCCATGTTTTCTTGGAGTCCATTGAGCATCTTCCATATTGCTAGTCTAAAGTCTTTATCTGAGAGGTTGATTAGTTGGTTGGTCATTATCTGGTCCTCAGAATTGTCATCTTCATTCTCTATGTCTGATGCTGGCCTGCGTTGTTTCCCCATTATCACACTTGTATTGTGGGTTTTTCTACGTGTTGTGGTGGTATTCATTGTCTATATGATGCAGGCAGCACACTCCTCTGGCTCCTCCCTTTCTGGATGGGCTGACTTGCCTCTAAGGGAGGGGAGTCCTCCGTGGATGAAGCCTCACACTGGGTCAAATCTTAGGCCCAAGCATGCAACAGAGAAGACAGTCCGTAGAGAAATGTTTGCTTCGGTGATATAGCGCCGTTCTTAGTGTGATTTTTCCTTCTTGTTGTAATGGAGTTCTTTCCTTAGAAAGAGTGCACAGCCGCGTAGCGAAGCGGAGCGGCCATGCTCCGCTGGAGCCTCTTTTTGCCCCACTCGCAAGAGTTTCACGCAAGAGGACAGTAGACAGACATAGACAGGTCACACTCACAGTTTTTCACAGTTGGGCCCCACTGGGCCGGTGTACTTTCGCGCATTTTCCCCGCCTGGTGTCACACACAGGGAGCCGGCTTTTGCAAAGCTTTGCCGGTTTTCATGCTCTGTATTCCCTCCCTGAAAATGGCTTCTGGGCGAGCGAGGTTTCTGGAGCCTCTTTTTGCCCCACTCGCAAGAGTTTCACGCAAGAGGACAGTAGACAGACATAGACAGGTCACACTCACAGTTTTTCACAGTTGGGCCCCACTGGGCCGGTGTACTTTCGCGCATTTTCCCCGCCTGGTGTCACACACAGGGAGCCGGCTTTTGCAAAGCTTTGCCGGTTTTCATGCTCTGTAGTCCCTCCCTGAAAATGGCGTCTGGGCGAGCGAGGTTTCTGGAGCCTCTTTTTGCCCCACTCGCAAGAGTTTCACGCAAGAGGACAGTAGACAGACATAGACAGGTCACACTCACAGTTTTTCACAGTTGGGCCCCACTGGGCCGGTGTACTTTCGCGGATTTTCCCCGCCTGGTGTCACACACAGGGAGCCAGCTTTTGCCTCTTCTTTATTTTCAATAACTTTGCTTTCAATTATCTGGAAACAAATGTATTATGATCAACTATGTCAACTGTGATGCATTTTCTTTAAATAAATAAATAAATAGGGACTAGTTGCTGGAATTTTGTACCTTTCTCCTTCAGTTATCACGTAGGCAGCCTGTGATTAGTTCTAACTGACAGAACTTCTGGCCTCTGTCCCACATCTACACCTGCATAGTCCACTCCCCCCAATCATCTCTCTGTCACATCCCATCCACTACATCAACTGTTTTAACTGCATCTCTAGAATCTTCCTCCCTATGCCTCAATATTAGAATACTGGGAGATCTCACAGTTGACCTGAGGTTTCCTAGTTCTGTATTTCTTACCATGAGCAGAGAAGGTGCCCACTGCTGTCTGTGCTCAGCACTGTCCATGTGAGGGGGCTGCCCCTCCCCACCCCCATGCCTTTCCTCCAGCCCCACAAGTCACATGTGATGGTTTCATAGACTCGGAGCAGCATCTTCCCAACACTTGGTTCCAGAAGAGAATCTGAGATAAATGAGAAAGTGGGTGCTCCAGGCTCCTCTCATCCATTCAGGGATGTCCCCAACCCAACCCAACCCACAGTCTCAGGTGTGCCCTCACCTGCATCTCTCTGGTGCAATGTTGACCTGGTGCAACTGTGATTTTGATGGGCTGAGTGTCACCATGAAGTGAAAGGAAACTATTTATTCTCGAACTTTCTTGAATACACTCACCTGCGCATGCAGGTAGAAGAGTCTGGGTGGGCACAGGTGTGGCACTTTGGTCCTACTGAGTCAGCTGTGTCTGTAGAACCTGTGACTGTGCATTGTGTCAGAACTGGGCCCTTTACCATGAAGACACTTTAGGGAAGGAAAATGCTCCAGGATCTTCACCAACAGTTTTACTACGGTGGTTTCATCTCTGTTTCAAGACTTGATTATATTCTAAGAAACTATCCAGGCTCGGTAATTCTTTCTCTTAATTGGGGTATTATGCTCTTTGACAACTTTATGTTTTGTTCTAAGAAAAGCAATCTGTTTCGATTTTTCCATCTGCCCCGGAGTACCGTGTTGTCATTTCCATTTTCATCGATAATAGCTACGGCATGTACGTATTCTGATTTATGTGAAGTCGAGTAGGTTTTTCACTTTCAAAAGTTCTGTTATTTACTCTAAGATATGAACATACACACACATATCAGCCTGTGTGTGCATATCTGGATGGCCATGATTTTACACAACAGATCATACATAAATGTGTCATTTGTGTGAAACATGGATGTGTATGTGTCTGGAAACATTTTGTCTGAGTAGGAACATTTCTCCCTTTTTCTTTATTAAATTTTTTATATTTTTTCACTTATTTCAATGATTGTATTTCCTTGGAGATGTGTATAATATATGAAACATACATATTATTCATAGGGTAAAGTCTCATCCCCCACCCAATCTTCCTAGGTAACTTGACCTTACCTGCAAGACCTTGCCCATTCCTGGGAGGGGTCTTGGAAAAGGTAGATAAAGCCTTTGACCCAGGGGATTAGGTTCTTTTGATCTTTGGCCAGCATGGAGGTCAAAGGGAAGATGGCTGACAGGAGTTAAGATGCAGGGCTAGCTAAGAATGGCTGAATGCTTGAAAGGTTATGATAAAGGCCACACATGTGGTGGTTAGGGTATGAATAAAGCTGATACTTCTTGATGCCTGTCTCTGGATGAGTCTGATTCCGCCGTTCACCTAAACCTGGGACCCACCAGCTGAATGGGGATTTCGGAGCCACGTGGCCTGGGATGGCAGAGAAAAATTCCTCCATCCATCCACCTCCATCCAGCTCCATCATTAATTATTTAACAAAACAATAGGGTAGTATATATATTAAAGAACCAGGGTTTGTATATTTGAGGGTTTTTTTATTTTATTTTAAGTTTTGCTTCTTATTTAATCTTTTTCTTTTCTTTTTTTTTTTTTTTTTTGGTTTTTGGGCCGCACCCTGTGACGCTCAGGGGTTACTCCTGGCTATGCGCTCAGAAGTTGCTCCTGGCTTCTTGGGGGACCCTATGGGACACCAGGGGATGGAACCGCGGTCCGTCCTAGGCTAGCGCAGGCAAGGCAGGCACCTTACCTCCAGCGCCACCACCCGGCCCCTTAATCTTTTTATCAGTTGTTTTTTTATGCCTTTTTAATTTTTTTCAGTTTTTTTTTTTTGGTCTCAGCTTTGGCTGAATTTTTTTCTCACTAATTTTGTGATTTTTAAGTAGATCAAGAATTTAAGCTTGCTATTTTTTTTTCAGTCCCACTTAGTACATAATGTTCCTTGCTCAGGCCGTATCTGATGGACTTGCAATTACCATTACTCAGTGCTCTTTAGAGACCTGCCAGATTTTCAATAGGACTAACAATTACAAAGGTGGAATATAGTTTATTTTTCTATGCTTTGTGATTGCTAAGCTTTTGCTTGTGCTATGATGAAATGCTTCCAATCAAACTGGTGTTTCTAAGTTTTTTCCTTGGAGTCTCACAGATGGCTGTTTTCTGTAAATATTCTTCGGACATTTAAAGGAGAAATCAATCTCCAATGTTTAGAATATAAAGGATGATGTATTAATGTAACAGAATTCCAAGTTATTAATCCTATGCCCCTTTCCTCCTCCACACAACCATATTTTGAATCACTAAGGCTGGGAGATATTTCACTAAGTTTGCTTTCAGTCGTTTTCTAATCTACTTCTGTTAAAGTTGCTTTTTGAGATGCAACATTGGAATCATATGATTTGCATCTTGGAAATCCATCACTATTGCTGTTTTATTGTCAGTAATGTAGACTAACTGTAGGAGGGGGATTTTTATCTGGTTTGAGCTTTAAAACAGTATAATATGTCCCTGTTTTCACTTTTCTTTCTGCTGTATTTAAACACCATGGTTACAAGGTTGTTAATGATATAGTTGGTTTTTGTTTCATAGATAACGAAGTTATTCATGATTATTGAGTTTCAGTCAATAATGTCTAACAATGTCTAACAATCTTCATCAGAGCAAAATTCCCACCATCAATGTCCCCATTTCCCCTCCCACCTGTCTTCTTCTAGGACAGACTTTCTCTTTCTTTCTCTCTCTCTTTCTTTCCCCTTTTAGTTTTTAATATTTCACATACTGTTGTGTGCAATATTTTTACAGGGATTATCACACCTATTACTTTATCTCCTTTCAGTACTAAATTATTTTCTAAAGTGATTATTTCACTCTCCTTGTCAGGTTGGTCCCTTCCTCCCTCCCCACTTTCACTTAATTACACGATCCTAGTCCAGCTTTGCCTCTTTCTTATTTTCAGTTAAACTTTCTGTTCTATGATTTTCACATCACTTTAATTTGGGTCTGGCTCTAATTACTGGAACTTATTTTTCTTTATTTGGGAGGAGAGGGCCCAACAGAAGGGTCTTTTATCACACCTGGCTGCTTAGGGCATTATTGGGGCTCTGTGATCAGGGATCACTCCCAGTGGTGTGTCAGGGATCAACCCCAGCTCAGCCACATCCAAGGGATGTACCCTACTTATGGTGCTGCCCCTGAAGCCAACTTTAATTCCTATCAGTGAGCATCTCTTCAGAATCTTTCAACTTTCTATTGTGCTTTCATGAAAAGAACAGGAGGAAGGAGACCATGCTTCTAGATCTTCTTTTCCTGACCGACTCCGGACGGTGCTCCTTGGAGCACTTCTTGTGATATCATCCCTAGAGCTATTCCTCATGTGGGCAATGGCTGCCCAGTGCTGCCAGGCTTTCTGTGAAAGTGAAAGGGCATCCCCAATGCCCTCCAACATGGCATGTAAAAGCCAAAAATGGTTGAGAAGAAGCTTGATGATGCAAAGCTGGTGAATATAACAGGGTCCCCCTTCCTCTCAGTAGACTGTGGGGCCTCACTCCACATAGAGAGGAGGAAAGTGATGCTGTCAGTAACGAGGGTGGAACAGTGTGGAGAAACTGCTGAAAAGACACCATGAAAGGCCAAGGTAGCTTTCTTAGGATATTGCTGAGCAGTGCTCACTGAGTCTGGAAAAGAATACCCATTTTTTTTCTGGACTCCAGAGAGAGGAATGAGACATTGAAGACATTCTGGGTACAAGCAGCAAAGAGGAGCTTGAGCTCAGAGGTGAGCTCTATGGTCTTTGACCAGCTTCATGCCCTGAGCATTGCATGTATCCATAGGGGTGTGTGGTGGTGATGGGGTCAGGGCCCACTACACTTTCTTTTAAAAGTGGAACCCACTTTTTCAAATTTGAGTCTGTTATTCTGTGTTGTAAGTTTTAAGTGTATTTGAATATGGAAGTAGACAGCAGAGAGAGGATCATGAGAAGAAATAAGGGAAGGGGAAGAGAATAGGGGAAGAGGAAAAAGGAGTGGAGAGGAGACCCTGGGACCCGAAACTGGTCAGAAGGTGGGTGCAGCATTTCAACCTCCTCATTAAGACATGGGTTCTTTTTTCCCAAAGCGCCTCTCATAAAATTGTTTGCAAAAAATAAATCAAAATTCCTTTTGCCTCTGATAATTTGTTGATAATTCTTGAGTAGTCTAGCACGCTTTTTTCTCCTGAATTCTTTTCCAGCTCCAATATGTCCTGCTTCCAGCTGACTGAATAACAAAAAAGAGATGATCAGATCA
The DNA here is from genome assembly GCF_024139225.1 of Suncus etruscus. Lineage (NCBI taxonomy): Eukaryota > Metazoa > Chordata > Mammalia > Eulipotyphla > Soricidae > Suncus > Suncus etruscus. The sequence continues at coordinate 103,021,537 of NC_064859.1, read as the reverse complement.
AGATATTACTGGATCTAGTTTTGGAATTGGGCTTCTGGATGGGCCTCATCTCTCTATACGTAGTCCTAGGAAGATGCCAATGCCTCTCTGATCAATGTGAGAATTTATTTGTCAAGGTCACAGATACCTCCTTCCATCTCCTGACACTTTCTCCTGGCAAGATTCTAGACTGCCCCGTTAAGTTTGAATTTCAAAATATAGGTTGTGTCACCTGCAATAGGTGATATGTTATCAAGTGTATTGAAATGGACCCCTCCTGTGTTCATCCTAATCTCTTCCCTCCCTCCCTCCCTCCAAACAGGCATCCCATCACTCAAATGTGCTCTTTCCAGTCTAATGAGATCGGCCCCTTGTGTCATAATCACAGAATTTCACAGTGCGTGGTTCTTTGTGTGGCTTCTTTCACTCAGCAGAAAGCTATTGAAATTCATTCTTGGTGGTGCACTGGAAATTCCTATCTATTAATAAGTGAATTGTATTTTGTGGGGCAAATATAGCATAATTGATCTATTTAAGCTTTGATGGATATTTGTATTGTTTCCAAGTTTTTGCTATAGGGCATCAAATCACACTGAATATTCATAAACTCACTGGGCTGATACAAGATGGTAATTTTCTTGGAAAGTTTATGTTTAAACAGATAAAAAAAACTTTAATGCTTTTCCCTAAATTTTTATCTTCCTTCCAGTTGGTTGTGAGAATCTTAGCTTGTACATTAAATTGCTTTCATAGTCTGTTATTCATCTATATACTACAAAAAATACTCCCAGATTTTTCTACATAGTGCTTGAAAAGCTCTCTGTACATACTATATGTAGAATTTGTATGTATTGTATATGATTTATGTTATTTATGCATTAAGCTCTTTGAGGTCAGGATATTATTTTATGTTCATATTTACTTATAAGATCAATTTTTAAACATTTACTGAGTATACATATCTACTGGCTTACTAAAAGAATACATAAAAGAGAAAATGTGTTGGGCCAGAGACATAATATAGTGGATAGAGCACTTGCCTTGCACAGAGATGTCCCAGGTTTAATCCCTGAAACACGTAAGGTCCCTGAGTTTTGTGAGGAATGAATCCTGAGCACAGAATCAGGAGTAAATCCTGAGCACGTTTGGGTGTGACTTCAAAATTAAAAAAGAAGACAATGAATTAGATTGTCTATGAATTAGATTCAATGAATTAGGAAAATGCCTCTCTGTTGTGGCATTTTATAATAGAAGTTATAGTAAATATTAAGCTATTTTATGGGGCTCCAATAAATAATAAATGTGTTGGTACATTAAAAGGACTTAGAATAAGATATGGGGCCAGAGAGTGGGTAGTGGACAGGACATTTGCTTTGCACATGACTGATGCTTGTTTTATCCCAGAGCTACATACCTGAGCAGTGTCAGGAGTGAATTGACACAGAGATAGGAGTAAGCCCAGAGCATCGCCAGGTGTGGCCCCAGAAGAAACAAACAGAAGTTTTGTGCATAATTACCTGCAGTAATGTTGGTGGCACCCCCACCATCATTCATCACAGACACTTGGACTCCTATATCACACACACATTTTCTTTATAACTAATTCAGAACATGTCAAGTTCTACTGGACCATGAATATAGCCTTTAGCTTAATATTAGAATCAGCTGTGAGATATAGACGTCAATAAAAACAAAAAGAAATGATAAAAAAGGGAAAGAGAGCTAGATTAGTTTTTGTATAAGAATTCCTGTGGTGAACTTCTCACCTCGCTTGAACCCAGGTTCTTTCGTTTATCACTAACTGTGATCTCATATAATTATTATTATATCTAATATTCCAGCTCTGGGTGGTGGAGGGTCAGCTTTCTGGACCTCTCTTAGAGCATGAGTAGATCCATAGAAATGTGTCTCCAGCCAACTCACTGACTTGTTACATGGCTGATATTTCATTTGGCATCCTGGGCCTCTCTGTTTTCCAAATTAGATCTTCTCTCTTATTTTAGTCTGCATAAAAGGTTAAAAATCAAATTAAAACTTGTTTAATGAATTTAGGTGGGCCTTGGTAGTCATGAGTATATCAAGTGAGCCGCACCAATGAGATTAGTGCTATTTATAATCCCAGGCCTTGGCATGGCAACACGAAGACAAGCCGTAATTTTATCTCGCTCAGCTTGAGAAAATCAAGCTCCAATCTTGGCTTGTGTTCATGCCCCAGAGAAACTGCAAGCAAACCCATGATTGAAACAGGAAGCTCTGTAAAAAAAATGGTGAAGATGTCACCCCCTCATTGGGCAGTGCCCCTGGGTACTTTACATTTTTTTTTCCTAATCTCAGATGGAAAGGGGGCATTTGAAAAATAGTAACCCAGTTCCCAAGAGCATTATAGAGTTGTCTTGGATGATAGCTGGCACAGATGTGTAGATCAATAGTCAGGAATCCTCCATGAAACAGAGGAGAGTCTGTGGTAGAATAAAGAATAAGAGTTAGTGATAGAGCCAGAATCAATAGGCCATGATACCTCAGTCCTCCTATTTATCTTATACTTCCTCTTCAACTAATACATTAAATCATGCTGGCATAACTGGGTTCACACAGGTATTATGTGTAGGTATCTAAACAGTATCTAGTTCATTTAGTTGTTCCAATAGTGTGGAGATCGATGTAAATAATATCCATGTGATTGTTATTACTATCAATTAAATGTGACTCTGAAGCTTCCTGTGTGACCATTATACCACCGACTAGATCCATTTAACTCTGTCTAAGAGCAAGTGTGAATTCAGCAGCAAAGCTGAGATATTCTTTTAGGGAAATAAAAATGTCCTCAGACATCCTACTTCAGACATCATTTTCCATTTCTAAGCAACACATTCCTTAAATACAGGTAGCATCTAACCTTTCTTCATCACTGATTGCACAAGATGGCTCGTGATGTCAGGCAGATCAATGCGACCCTGACATTACATTCAAGGCAGTAATGTTCCGAGTTGATTAATGCATTGGAATCACTTGTGACCTTCTATATTGATTAGTATTTATCACAAGGCTGATGAAGGCAATCTATGCTTGAGTACTCCTCCAGATGTTTTTAATTTTAGTTATTGCATGACTTATCCAATTCCTTGATGAAGGAATCCTTCAAACCCCACATGAATATGTCTTCAGGATATCCCTTCAGAACACACCCCAAATTCACTAACACTATTATCATAATTCAAGTTTATGGAACCATCATCTCTGACTTGAACTTCTCAAGTTTTTTAGGCAGCTACCTGGTTCACCCATAATCCCACAGCAGAAGGGGAAATTCTATTCTACACTCAGCCTGGTCAAAGGAACATTGGACAGATTTGCAGGAGAAAAGATGCTGCCAATTGAGTGATATAGGCACTAGAAATCTATCTGAGTATAGGGATGAGGTGAAATGGGGGATGGTTCAGGGCTTTTTCCTAACTCTGCTTAGGTATCACTCCTGGCAGTGCTTGCTTGGGAGACCATATATGATAGAATCTGGAGGCAGCCACTTCCACATGCAAAGCTTGTTAAAGACTTAACACAATCTATAGACATTGCATGGTCTCTCTTACTGCTTACAAACGAGGGAGATGTACCAAAGTTTCTGCCAAGACCCAATGTGGGGCTATTGATCTGAACTCTGCTCAGTTTCCAAAGGGCTTGACTGAAGTTTTCTAGAAAAGGCACCCATCATGGACCATCAGAGTGCCCTGTATGATTGATCCAAGTGCAAAGAGCTGACCTCGCTTTTTTTTTGCAGGGAAAGCTTCCCCTTGGAAGACATGGCTAAGCTTCAAGACCATGTCCTGCCATTCCTGCCCATCTGGATCAGTTCCTTTCTGAGATAAGATCTTCCTTACAAAACCACATCCAAGGCTTTGAAACTTAGAATATTTCCAATGCACAGCCCATATGGGGCAGAAGCTGAACATTGCAGAGGGTAAGAGCAACAGAGCCCAACTCAGCAATGAGCCCATGACCAGTGGCTGCTAAACATATAGAAGATGGAGGAGGAAGTGACCCATGAAAAACTTCCAGCTTCATTAGAGACTCATATAAACCCCACCATTTACTATTGCCATGGCACCCCCTGGAAGCACTGAGATCTGGCTAGAATCTATATGACACCTTGATTTGAAGACTCCTCATCCCAAAGTCCTCCCTGTCTTGGAAACAGCACACCTGTTCCTCCCAGTGCTGTTGTATTGTGCTTCCATATCTCATATTTCTACCATCAAATATCTTGTTCCCAACGGGGCTGCTCTTCCTTCTGAGTCTGCTTGACTGTACTTGGAGTCTGTGTACAGCTCCCAAGTGTTGGGGAATAAATTTACGATACTCTATTTCTCTGCTTCCTTCTTAACTTCTTTCCCGAAGGAGAAAAATAGACCCGGTGCTCAGATCAGGGTGTAAGGTCTTTTGGCTCCTGCCAGGCTTTTCCTGTAATGCAACCTCAGGAGAAGCTCAGGCCCAAATCATCTATCTACCAAGGTGCTTTTAGGAGCGTGACCTTCATTCACAATTGTCGGGGCCAGGTCATTAATGTTCATCATGAGTGATTCTTGTCCTTACAAAGACAGCTAATGCATGATCTCTTTCCCCAAGAAATCCTCTTTTCTTGTAAATGTTTAGCATTTAGCTTGTTTTTCTATAAAATCCGCTCCTTAAGCAGATCAGAAACCAGTCACTGGGCAGAAGGAGAGGCCTTGGCTGACTCTGGGTGTTGTACCAATGAATTCCCTTCTGTGTCTTCATATCACAGTAACGACTCAAAAGTCATTGTTTTGGGAACTCTTGGGATTGTTTTTGCTGTGAATACTGCATTTTGGATGGAAAAAACCCGGGATAGGATCAATAGCAATTGAATTTAAAAGCAATCGGTATTACCTTCATTTTTGGAGAGATGCTTCACTTTCTTTCTGGCCTAATTTGGATTTTCTGATTTTCCAAAACCAAGTAGTTAGTTCTGAGGGGGCTGGAAAATGTAGGCAATGGGTGGTTGCATACTTCAGTGGTATTATGTGTGACTAGGGAAGAAATAATAATTTTCCTCTCTCTTTTTCAGGTTCTTGGTTGAGAACCCCTGGTTTTAAGAGGTCAACAGAAGAGAAACAAACAAAAGTGTGTCTATCTCCATTAAACTTGGAGAAATTGAGGGAAATCAAGTCAGACTTACACAACTCATTCACTCACTCACTTACATACAGAAAACCAAAACACCCCCTTCAATAACATCTTCAACTCAAGACAAAGGATGTTGGGGATGGGGAGACCCAATTACAGGAAATTATAGAAATATAGTGAATGAGGTTCAGCAGTTAAGATTTAAGTCTTTTTCCCCTTTCACTGATACAATTTCTAGAAAGTCCCCTCTGCCTTTCTTCCTTGTATTGACCAGGCACTAACACAAATGGAGATTTTTCTGTATCATGTAAACCTCATTAAAGGTCTATATTATATAAGAAATAGATTTATATGTTTATTTGCAGGATCCATGCCTAAGGGTGCTCTGGACTCACTCCCCACTCTGTGCTCAGGAATCACTTTGGTGGGGTTCAGAAGACCATATATGATGCCAGGGATCAAACCCCGTACCTAGTATGTTACCTCTCTGGTGCCTAAAAGGTGTTTCCTCATGTTTCAGAGCTTTCTTCATTTCTGCTGCGCCTTAAAGATGTGCTCAAAAGGATCAAAGAGACATAATGGGGAATAACTTGCTCCCCAGAGCATCTGCCCATCACAAAACAGGTTATTCCTTGTGTCTCCCAACCTCATCACACCACCAGTTGCTCAGACAAATTCTTAAATTTGTGATCTCTGGAACTTATGTTGGTGAATTAAATGGAATATTTTGTAGCCAACAATCTATTAGACAGGTTTTATTAAATCTAGAGATAGTACTTAAACATAATGTTCTGGTATTGAAAATATTTAAACAGTCAATAATTTGAGTGGAAAGCTATACTAATATTTCTCTTCTGTCTTTCTTATTACATCTGCATATTTTATTTGATTGTCAAGATAGCTTCCACGGTCTGTTTCATATTAATTGCTCATTGATCCTGAGACATTAATTCTTATTATAGAAATCAGTTTTCTTCTCTGAGTGTAATTCATTTCCAGTCCCCTACCATTTCATGTAGTTTCCATCTTAATTCAAGATTGCTATTTCTGACCTGCTGGGACAAACACTAAAATGGGGCATATATATTTTTCTACAAGATATTAAATTAATGCCTTCAGACAGATTAAGAGAAGGTGTTTTTGTATGTACCCACATTTCATTACTTAATAGAAATGTTATTAAATATTCTTGATTCCTACATTTTCCTCATAATGACTATGAAAATTCAATTTAGAGGCTTTTTTCTTTATCCTTTAATACAGGAAACAAATATTTAATTCCAAGTGATGATGTAAGTTATATGTTCAGGTATGTTGTTTGCTTCTTTAGCTAAGAAAAAGATAGATCTTATGGAGAATTAGCTCCATAAACTGAGAACATATTTTGCATTCAGGAGGCCTAGGATTCAATTCCTGACCCTGCATAGTTCCCAGAACCTCATAAGGAACAAAACCTGAGCACAGAGCAGGAGTAGCTCCTCAGCATAATCAAGTGGTTCCCAAAACATAAAGGAAAAGCAAATATAAAAGGTTCCAGAGCGACAATATAATAGGCACAGTATTTGTCTTGCCTGTAGCTAACCCAGATTTGACCCCTTGCACCCTGTATGCTTTGAGCCCTAAGAGTTATCAGAAGTAATTCCTGAATGTAGAGCCAGGAGTAATCTTTGAGCATGGGATTGGCTCCAAAACTGAAAAGGAAATGAAAGAAAGGAGGGGAGGGGAAGAAAGTGGAGAAGGAAGGTGATCGGAGGGAAGGGGAGGAGAAGAAAGTGGAAAGGAGGAGAGGAGGGATGGGAAAGGGGGGGAGGAAAGGAAGGGGAGTGTAGGGGAGGGAAGGCTGGAGAAACAAGCATAAAGGAGGATGACTAAAGACATTACAAATAGCAAAATGAGAACTGATGTGTAAGAGAAAAAGGTACTGAGAGATAAATGTGAAAATTTACTGCACAATTTACTAACTAGAAAATGATAAATAGGATTTGAGCATGATCACCCTAATATTCTCCACATCCTGCACATTTTTTTTTTTATGCAGCAAAGCCCAGAGAAGAGGACGGCTCTGACCATGCAATTACATGGTGTGTGTAGTTCATGGCCAATGGCAGTCACGGTGCATTCAGTGAGTGAGTCACACAGGTCCCAAGCTCTGAACTATGACAGGCTTCAGACCATGAGTTAGCTCATCAAGAAAGGCTATTTTGTCCCTAGACCTACTAGCGCAAACAATACAATAAAATGGCTAAAACAACAACTTGACAAAACAGAGCAAGAGTGCAGACAGATTTTTATCTCTTGTCATTTGTTAAGCAAGATCATTTTTATTGAAGGAAGGCATGAGGGGAGAGAAAGAGAAAAAATATATTAAAAAGAGATACTTCCTTTTTGCAAAGAAAAATGCTATTTGCTCTGAAGCATGTTCATTAGTGCTCATTGCTTATCCTTAGTGCCAATATGAGGTGAGATGGCAACTCTATTAACACCCCACAGACTTCCCAAGACAGGAAAAGCTTAACCGAATCCCATGCCCTCTCTTGAGGGGAATGCCATGAACACAAAGCATGAATCAAGTGTGAGATGTACATGGTATGGACTCTGTGCTTAATAGCCTGTGTGTTCATAGAGTCCCTGATCAAAACTTCATTGTAGACTAAAACTTTGTAAGATACACTTCATGAGAGTAGAAAATGAATGCGCAGCTTTGTTATAGGACATTATTATTGGATATGGGGCATGGTAGGGCTTCTTTGTGGGGGACTGAGGGCAGAATCAGATGGGAATCGAGATACAACATGGAGAGATATTGCTGTCCACTCCTTTGGGCAGGTACAGGGTCTCTGAGCAGCAGCATCGAGAAGGACCCTCAGCACAGTTTTTAGGGGATTTGTCACCCCAAACAGCAGCATGTTCTGGGAATAAGAAAAATGTATCTGTCCTCCAGCATCTTTCTTCATCAACTCAACTTCTCTGTCACCAAGATTCTCCATCATTAAGGTCCTTCCACTATCAAGATTCTCTACCATCAAAGTTCTCCATCATCAATTCTCCCCTGTCAAAAGATTGTCGTCCACCATCTAGAATGTCAGCCATCAAAGTTCTCCACCATCAAGTTTCTTGAGGGTTTACTCCTGCTCTACACTCAGGGATCACTCCTGGTAGGTCACCAGGGACTACATTGAGTTTTAGGGATTGAACTTGGGTTGGTCACAGGCAAGGTTAATGCCCTCCCTGCTCTACTTTCACTCCAAATCCAGCCCTTAAAGATCTTTTATAGTGAAAGAACCATTTTAAGAGCCTAAATTTCACTAGTTCCTCTCAACACGGCAATTAAAATGATAAGAAGATATTTTTGACCTACTATAGTGAACATAAAATATGACACTTCCAAGGTTTACAGTATTAAATGGATCATAGCAGCTCCTTAATGCTTTGAGTGGGAATGTTATTAATTATCAAGTCTCTGAGTATCATCTGCCTGGTTTATACAGAAGCATCCATACAGAAGTGAAGATGAATAAATAAAACATTGCCAGGAGCACTCATACTCTGAATATCAAATACCATCTAAAGTAAAAAATATGTCAAGAAAACCAAAGGGGCCGCAGAGATAGGAATGATATCTCTTGTATGATATAGCAGGTATGGCACTTGCCGTGCACCTGGCCCACCAGTCATGGGCACTGGCTTCCTGAATGGTCTGCACCCCATCAGGAAAGACACGTAAGCGACAGGCACAGAGTAATTTCCAAGCACTGCTGGGAGTGCTCTGTCCCCAATAAAAGAAAATCAAAATGATCAGAAAACCATTCATATGAGATAAATCAAAAATGACAAGGAAATGATAAACAACATTCAGAATAGATGTATCGGTGAGGGAGAGGTTGCAATTCAAAAAGATTCAGAGGAGGGTTAACTGTTTGAAGAAGGTAGAAAAATCAGTGTGCAAAAAGAAAATTAGCTTTATTTGCAGGAAGAGAAAGCACCCATGTTCAGGTGTGAATGAATCTTGTCTTTCTCAACAAAAAATTTATTTAAATGATCCTTTTGTTCTGCTGTTGGATCTTGCATCTCATTTCTGACCCTTCCATGTCAATACTTCCCAAGATGATCGGATAGATGGTTGCTACTGCAAAACTTGCTTGCCATCTGTAACCTTCCCTGTCCATCACCCCAAACTCAAGGATTCCCTGTTCTCTCTTGCATGAATTCTATTACCACTTTATATTCTAACTCTTAAAAAAGTCCTCAAAGAGTGCCTGCTATTGAATTTTAAATTTCCTGTCAGCTTCTATTTTCCAGAAATGACAATGGCATTTCAGAACAGCCCTTTCCTAATAGGAGCACTCGCTCCAATTCTACTTCTCTTCAAATGCCATTTAACTCAGATGAAACTATTGAGATTTATTTGGCTATAAATTGGGCATTAGCTGCTGACTTGAGCAGGCTGGTTAAACAACTGGGAATGATGACACTAATACACTTGAGCTAGCAAGAGTAGGAAGAAATTTCTGCAGCAGAAGAAGGCAAAGGGTCAGAGCAGTGGTCGGTGTGCCTGTCCTTCAGTCCCCTGTCCATGCTCTCTTTCCTCAGGATGGGTTTTGCAAAACATTAAAGTGAGTTTCCAGCTCTTGCTGTCCCTCTTAAATCGGGTCCCTTTATTATACTAGTTCTTATGCCATAATGTTTACTGCATTTTCATCAACCTGATCTCTCTCTCTCTAAATTTATCTCATACAAGGGGTGGACATGATTAAAGTCAGTCTCCTGTTAGGCAAATTCTATCTTGCAACATACAATAGCTCAATATGTGTTTTACTAACTCAATACCTAACACACATAGTCACTGGTACTTTTCAGCTATTTTGCAGTTTATTCGGATCACTTTCCCTGGAGCTGAGTAGCCCTGAAGAACTTGATGGTTCCTAGGCCTCTAAGTCTCAACCTGGGATAATTTCATGCAATAGGTCAAGGAGGGTTCTCGGTAGTCTTTTCTCTTTTTGAAATAAGCAATCATGGGATTCTTTTTATCAAAGACATTTGAGAGGCATTGGTAAAATATATCATTATGAATATTATTATAGTCATTATCATCAACTGTCTAAAACTTCAATGCATTCACTCACTTTTGTACATCAAATCAAGACATTTAAAATAAAACTCTACTAAATATTTTTGGACAGTTACAATTTACTCAGAGGAGTGGCGCACAGAACCCGGGAGAACTCTATCTCCTCACTGGGCTGTCAGACCAGCCTGGTTTCCTTGGAACGCATGCTCTTGACTATACAAACCTAATCTGTCACACTTTTATAGTTCTGCCACTGAATTTGGGACGATAAGAGGAAGTGATTTGCTTATGAGTGTGTAGTGGGGTCAAGAATGATATAACTTCAAGTTTAGAATCATTGCATCCTCTTCAAAACATTTAACCACAGAGACTAGAACAGAGTATTGAATGAGTTAGTTTTCTCATCGCTTTGCATTGTTAAAATATTTGACACTGAATTCTTACACGGTCCCCTATAAAAAAGAAAAATTATCTATAACTATGGAGAAGTTTATCAGCCACATTTGTACTTGACTTTGGAATACACTGAAGTACAAATACTTATTTGTAAACCGCCTGTGGGTCCAACTGAGAATTGGGCAAGGAGGAGAGACCCAAGGTGCTGCCTTTAGTGGTAAAGCCATGTGAGGATCAAATACACTAAACATAGCAACGTTTACATACGTTGAGCACGTAAAGAGGTCAAGATCCTCTGTCTACACTGATATATAATCAATTCAGCTATCTCTGTTTCTTGTCAATCTTCTCAATGGAAGAAAACAGCCAATGCCATCACTAATGTTCTACAACAGGCTTCTTTTGTTTTATTATCTTTGTCATAATCTTTCTGTCTCTTTGTTGTTCAAACATATGTGGTCCCCTATGCCCTGTCAGGAAGGACCCCTGAGTTCAGAGCCAGGACTCATTCCCAATCACTACCAGGTGTGTCCTGAAAACTAACTAACTAACTAACTAACTAACTAACTAACTAACTAACTAACCTACGACGCAGTTTCCATTAGAGAGACAAGACACAGACCACTCATTTTCCAGGGCTTTTACAAAGAAGGTGGTTTCTGTCTTGAAATCTTTCAAATCTAAAAATAAAGCACAAAAGATTCGCTTCCATGGTCCATTAAACCCAAACTGAGCATCCTGTATTCAGAATCGTGAGAGGTGATGGAGGAGAGATGATGTATCAGAGAGAGGCAAGAAACAGCGTGGGTTGTGGATCTCTGAGTTGGGCAGGAGCTGGTGAGAGAGAAACGCAGGTTTTCTTAGGGTCACAGGGAGGAAGACCTGTTGGGCATCACTGGCCTGGACTTAAAAGTCTCTATTCTCTGGACTATACCTTCTTTTTTCTTTTTTTTGGGGGGGGGGCACACCCAGTGACGCTCAGGGGTTACTCCTGACTATGCACTCAGAAATCATTCCTGGCTTGGGGTGATATGGGGCGCTGGGGGATTGAACCTCGATTCGTCCTGGGCCAACCATGTGCAAGGCAAATGCCCTACAACTATACCACCTCTTTGGCCCCTGGACTGCACCTTCTTTATCCATAGCTGAATCTGGTGCTTCGTGGAGGAGGAGTGGACACTTGGCTGTGCTCTCAACCGACCTGATTCATGTAATTTAGGGGTATCCTGCCTCTCACTTTCCCTCCTTTTAGCACCCAGTTTTTGTCCAGAGTGGTCTTTTCCAACTCTCTTGTCACAGTGCTTCCTTCTCTGCCCTCGCTGTCCTCCCCTGCTCTTTGTGACAAGCTTCCTCCCATGGCCACTTTTCAAGGCCTCACAGAGTTCTTGCATTCCTCTGCATCGTTCCTCTGTCCTTCTGCTGTCTTGTCCCTTCCGCATTGGTGGATCTTTGGCTTCTCTCTTCTCACAGCACACCAGGGGTGAGCCTGGATGGACTTGTTTCTTGAAGTTCATTCTAGAAATCCGCCCTTGCCCCTTGGATTAGGAGTAAAGAACATTTTTTATGCTCTTGATAATTTCATTATTAATGAGACTTCACAGAATTCAAAACAGCTGAACCAAGGTTTTTTTTATGTTTCCTAATTCCCCCATGAAAAACTTTTCAGAATTTATTAAAAATTGAAGGGAAGATATATCATTATGGAAAAATGGAGAGGGGTTTGTCCAGGAGTGCCAGAATTGATGGTCAGCATGGATCGGGCCTGTGGTCAGTCTTTGAGGACTGTCAGAGGAAAACAAGAGCCGAGGCCTGAGGCCCAGTGAAGGTAAGTTCAGGCTCCACTCTCCTGACCCCAGTCCTTTCTTCAGGGAGCTGTGAGATCTCAACTTACCAGGGAAGTGGGAGCTGGCCACTTGCCTCTGAGACTTCCCAAAAAATAAAATAGAAGCAGTGAAATGCAATTCATTTCAAGCCTGAGCCATGGCACAGCAGTAGGGCATTTGCCTTGCATGAGGCTGACCCAGAGCGAACCTCAGTTTGATCCCCAGGCGTCCCAGATAGTCTCCCGAGCCAGGAGTGATTTCTGAAGTTCAGAGCCAGGAGTGACCCCTGAGCGTCACCGGGTGTGGCCCAAAAACCAAAACAAGGGGGGAAAAAAGGGCAATTAATTAATTTATAGCTAGGTACAAAGCAGGTGCTGCTTTCCCACATGAACATTTGAGTCCTGAATTTGGGGGAGAGGGGCGTCAGCCTGCAATTTGCTAACAGATGGGTCTGGAAGCTTTTGGAATAGGTCCCTACAGAAGGCTCCTGTGTTTGATCAGACAGGAGAAACACTCATTCTCCTCTACATGGAAGGGAAGGAGGTTTTGTCCCCGAGACAAAACGGACAGCCCTCTGCCCTCTACCGGCTTCCCTCCTGCTTCTGCCCCTGGTCTGGATTCCCCACCCCTGACCCTCACATGGTAAATCACGGGTCTCCCAGGAGATTCTGGGATCATCACAGAATTTCTCACTCTTGGATATATATCCATGCATGAACCTCAAATTCCTATTGGTTTATACTTAGGCTAGATTGTTTTCCCCCCACAATAATAAATCTTTGCTCAAATTTCTAATGAGTTTTGAAAAATTCTCCACTGGGGAATTGGGAAAACATTAAAAACTTCGCTTCAGCTGTTTTTAATTCCATGATGTCTCATTAATAATAAAATTATCAAGAGTATAAGAATATTATCTCCTCCTAGGAAAGTTTGGTTCTCCAGGGTGAGCTGGAGGAAGTGGAGGACAACCAGAGAGAAGCACACTGCAGACCTGGTGGGAGGGGACAGGGAGCTATCTGCAGCTCAAGGAACTGAAGGGATGCTGGTGTGGGCTGGAACTAGAATGCAGAGTGCAATGTCAAAAGAAGCAGTTGTCAGTGGTTTGAAGGAAGGAAGGACTGTCCCAGCCTAAATGTCCCAGGATGCAGAGTCCTCTGGTAATGACCCCCATGTCTGTCAGAGACAACTGACAGGAAACATAATAGAACTCAAGGTGACCTGGAAAGAAATGAAATAACTCAGGAACTTTGTAAGTGATTCGACTTGAAGCTCTCTCTTTTCTTCTTTTAAATATAGCTTCATTAAAGCACCGTGGTTACAAATTAGTTCATGATGGACTTTCAGTCAGGATATCCACCACCCTTCACCAGAGCACTTTTCCCCCCACCAAACCCCCCCTTGCTTTTAGTCCCAACAGTGCAACTGGGATCTCTGCTGGAGTTGGTTTTCTATGGATGTGACTAAAATGTCCTGGCCTATCACCCCTGAGAAAGAAACCAAGAAAGAAAACAAAATCTCAGTAAAAAGAAAGACAAGGAATGACACAAAAGAGTGACCCAGAACTAGGGGAGGGACAGGCTGCACTGTCTTTGGGCACAGGGTCTCCTTCTGAGGGAGGAAGAGGGGCTGGGTGCCTATGATGTTGGGAGAACAGGGCCCAGAGGAGTCAGGGGAGGCCCTGTGTGATGAGTCCCTGTGGACTCGCTCTCACTCTGATTTGTTTCTCTTTGCTTTGCCTTGAACCCAGGGAAACTCATTTCAGCCCGACTGAGCCTCAGCGGTCGGCTCTGGGCAGTGCTGAGGAGGGTGAAGGTGGAGGGAAGCTGGCACCGTGGGCAGGAGTGGCAGGGAAAGGATGGAGGGATCCTGTGATCTGACCACGCTGTAGAGGAGGTGTTGGGAAAGACAGAACAGAGTCAGAAGTGGGTCCTAGAGTGAATGGAAGCACAGTTCTGGCCAAGGACCCCAGACTTGGACTTCCAGTGTGGACGTCACAGTGTAGACACCAGGTCTGGATCGACTGCTCAGACTGGGCCAAACTCCTTATGCAAAGAAACGAGGAAGGCAAACTTAGCAACTCTGGGCTGAAGAGATGGGACAGCAGGCAAGGCATTTGTCTTGCATGATGCTGGCCTAGGCTCTGCTCCCACCACCACATATAATCTCCTTGCTCCTGAGTCATCTCTGAGCACTTGGCCAGGAGTAAGTAATGAGCAAAAGAAGAAAGAAAGAAAGAAAGAAAGAAAGAAAGAAAGAAAGAAAGAAAGAAAGAAAGAAAGAAAGAAAGAAAGAAAGAAAGAAAGAAAGAAAGAAAGAAAGAAAGAAAGAAAGAAAGAAAGAAAGAAAGAAAGAAAGAAGGAAGGAAGGAAGGAAGGAAGGAAGGAAGGAAGGAAGGAAGGAAGGAAGAAAGAAAGAAAGAGAGAGAAAGAGAGAGAAAGAAAAAGAAAAGAAAGAGGAAGAAAGAAAGAAAGAAAGAAGAAAGAAAGAAAGAAAGAAAGAAAGAAAGAAAGAAGAAAGAAAGAAAGAAAGAAAGAAAGAAAGAAAGAAAGAAAGAAAGAAAGAAAGAAAGAAAGAAAGAAAGAAAGAAAGAAAGAAAGAAAGAAAGAAAGAAAGAAAGAAAGAAAGAAAGAAAGAAAGAAAGAAAGAAAGAAAGAAAGAAAGAAAGAAAGAAAGAAAGAAAGAAAGAAAGAAAGAAAGAAGAAAAAAGAACCATAGAAACTGCTGTAAAACTTCATGATTAAATACTTTGGGGTGTTTGGGCTGACACATGCCTAGGGTGAGTATACCGCAGGGATTGTGCCTTCTTTTCTTTATTCCCTTGCCTAAAAGCCAGAAAGCAATGTTGAGTGCAATAATATATGTAAGGTGAGACTAGCCACAACCCTAAAGTGTTCCCCCAACTTCCTCTTTTCAGTAACCTCTTCCTTTGATATGTAAAAGCCCACCAGAGAGGACTTGTGTTTCACTCAAGCCTCCCCCTCCTGTATGGGGAATTGGTTTGAATAAAGAAAGGAGTTCTGGCTTTTAGCTTGAGAGGGAGCAAATGGCAGAGAGAGGCCATGAAGTGAAAAGCAGACTGACTCTGATTTATCTTTTCCTGACTGCTTGGTGTATTATTTCTCCACCGCCCCCCTGCTTTGTCAGACCCATCCACCCACCTAAGGAGTTAGAAACATGGCATTTGGGGCGATCTCATCATTCGTGGATTTTTATTTTACAGATATAGTCATTTCTAAAGTCATCAGTCATCAAAATAATTGAAGTTTTAATTTACATAACTAGGCTTTCTAGATCTATGATAACTAGTTTTATGTTAGGGATATTAAAAACTATCACAGATAACCTCATACACTTTTGTATTTTCATTTTCAAAAAGGCAAAAATGTGGTACATATATTCAGTGGAATACTACATCGCTGTAAGGAATGATACCATCACACCATTTACTGCAACATGGATGGAACTGAAAGCAATCGTTAAATGACACCGTAAGCCAGAAAAAGAGGCAGGATAAATATAGGATGGTATCACTTCCATGTGGTATTTAGAATAACTGCAGGAAGAAAGACAATGATTTAAAAGGAGGTTGTTTTGAACACTCTTGCCCAGAGTATAGTGAGGAGAAGGAAAGAAATGGAATGGAGGACGAGAAAGACAGATGTGAAATAATGGGGATGGGGTCAAGGGGATTCAGGGTCAAGGGATGTTAAGGAAAAAATGGAGCTAAATATCCAAGTCACAGACTCAACAACTCTGAAACCATGAGACCCAAACCTGGACAACCAAACTTAAAAAGGGGCCTGTTATGCTGGCAGATTGGGGTTGGGGGAAGGAATGAACGGACTCTGGAAACATTGGTGAAGGGATGTTGACACTGGTGGGATTGGTGCTGAAACATTGATGAAACATTGAGAGTCTAAAACTACAACTGTGAATAACTTTGTAAATCACAATGATTTAAATTTTTAAATGTTGATAAAAAAAGAAATAATAAGAGAAAGTTTTTATATTTGATGAAAACCATATGCCCCCAAATCCATGATTAATAAAATCTAAGTATAGGAAACATGAAAACAAAACACAAATGATTTTCTTTCTTGTTCTCTTGAGGCCACATGAGTTATGTTAAGTGGTTAATCCTGACTCCTATCGGGGCTCAGGGGACCATATGGGATGCCAAGGATGGAACCGGGGTCAGCCACTTTTAGGGCAAGTGCCCTCTCCACTGTACCATCTCTCCTGCCCTAAGAAGAATGATTGTTTTCAAGTTGGCAATCTGCCTTTCTTTGCAGTCTTTTGGGAAATTCTCAGTAGCCTTAGGAATGCTTAGCTTAATGCCATATATCTTAATATCTGAGATATAAAATTTGTAAAAATAAATACTTGTGAGAACCAATTCAATTGGGAAAAAAGGCTTACTTATGCTAAAAGAAATGTGAAGAAAACATAAATACATTTCCAATTGAATTTATCTATGAAAGTGTGAATTATCCATCTTGCTCGAAACAGGCTAAGTTATTTATTTCAAGCACCTTACTTTCAAAATGGAATGAGCACAAAATACGATGATAGATGCAAACAGAGACCAATATTGGGCAAAGCATATGCAACGGGGGGCCCCTTTCTCTTGCAGTCAGTAAATGAATGAATGACCACTTGGATGCTAAAGAAGTATGTTTATTTTATTTTATTTTTTGGTTTTGGGTTCATACCCGGCAGCACTCAGGGGTTACTCCTGGCTATAGGCTCAGAAATCGCCCCTGGCAGGCACGGGGGACCATATCGGATGCCGGGATTCGTACCACCATCCTTCTGCATGAAAGGCAAACGCCTTACCTCCATGCTATCTTTTCGGTCCCTAAAGAAGTATGTTTAGAGATGAGGAGCTCTTCTGAAACTGAGGCTACGAAGTTAGATTCACTTGGCTTGTACACTGCTGTAATCATTCATGTGCAGTCCACTAACCCAAGACCTGCTTCCCAGTAAATGCTGCTTTCCCAGTTAAAAGCCTTTACCATCTTCCCTGACATTGCTTTGAATAAAAGGTATGAGTCCTCAAGAATTATACATTCTTTTTGAAAAGGAGCTAAATCTAGCTTGTTCAGTAGCATTTGCTCTGTCAAGTATTATTCTAGGTTCTGGAAAAAATGGAGGAAAACAAAAGGCCCAGCTTCACACAACCAGCCCAAAGGCAGTGCCAGAAAAGAAAGTCTGGGTACAGAGATTTTTCTGTGCTGCAGCAGTCCCCCTGCACAGGCCTCTGTCAGCCACAAGATGGTTTATTCATTCAATTTTTCAAAGCCTTTGATATGCTGAGTAGGATCAGACCCTTACTTGGACTGGTTGGGGTGCTCAGGGGTTGAAGACCTCAGGGGCCACTGTGTTGAGTGTTTACTGTCTCAGGACTTTCAATGCCCCCAAGTGTGGGCTTCTGGTCCTTGAATGAAAGCATGAACTTTTGGGCTCCGTTCTCTGCTACATACATAGGCAGAGGACAAGTAGCCCCAGCCCAGGGACAGGGGAGAGGAAGTCTCAGCGGTCAGGACTCAGAGCAAAAATTGCTCTGCCATGGTTTTGGCATCGCCAAAATAGGGGTGCACAGGAGCTGGATTGGGGGGCGCTGCCCTGTGAATGGGGGCAGAATCACAAGCCAACCTCCTTGTGCCAGCACGGAAGGGATTCTAGAGAGGCACCCCTCCATGCTTCATGCCCATGGCCAGAGGGCCGAGTTGAAGCTGGGAGATTTCCAGAAAAAGAGAAATGGTTTCATGGAATTTCTGGTTCTGGTCTTCTTCCCATTCATTGTACCTTCTCTGGGTTGCATTGTGAGATCCTAGGCTGCTCGAGGCCTCTGTCCAGCTGTCTTCACAGGAGCCAGACACTCAGAATTGAATTTGGAGCAAGCACATTTATATACAATTAGAAAAAGCCACTGCTTCTACAACAAGTTCAATGTGATTTTCTGTGACCACTGGAAAATGAATGATGATATCCACGAGGTGCATTCATGCTGGGTGCCCGGCTGTGTTCACAAGCAAATATATCTCCACATGGAGCAAGATGGAAGGACGGAGGAGGAAGGATTCATCTTTATTAAATCCAACATTCAATGTTCTCAAATCCCCACTAGAGTTGTTCCTTTGGCTGCACTGTTCGAATGTTAATATTAAGTTATGCATATTATATTAGAGGGAGGAAATCTAGCCAATAGTAGTCATTTCTTTTCATCTTATATAAGTTCAACAGAGTTAGTGGTTATTATCTTGAAATGGTACCAGCTGAGTCATGGAAAATGCAATCAGAAAGCCGATTCTAATGCCATTAGACAACTGACTGATCTATAGTTTTCTTATGGAAACAATAATATATATTAATCAGTTCATTTTTCTGATTGAAACACAAAAATGCACAATAATAAATTCACACAGTTTTGTGATTGAGATAAAATAATACACGATACTAAATGTATAGTTTTCTGATTGAAATACAATAATATACAATAATAAATTTATAGTTTTCTTTTTTCGGGGGGTCACACCCGCCAGCATTCAGAGGTTACTCTTGGCGCTGCACTCAGAAATCGCTCTTGGCAGAAACTGGGGACCATATGGGATGCTGGGATTTGAACCACTATCTGTCCTGAATCTGCTGCGTGCAAGGCAAACACCCTACCTCTATGCTATCTCTCCAGCCTCATCTATCTTTTTTTATTGAAACACAATACACAAGAATAAATCCATGCAGTTTTCTTATTGAAACATATTAATAAACAATAAAAAATCAACAGTTTTCTGATTGAAGCAAAATAATAAATCCATACTTTTCTTTGTTTGTTTTGGGCCACACATGGTGACGCTCAGGGGTTACTCCTGGTTATGCACTCAGAAATTGCTCCTGGCTTGGCGGGCTAAATGGGATGCTGGGGGATTGAACTGTGGTCCGTCCTAGGTTAGCATGGGCAAGGCAGATACCTTACCGCTTGTGCCACTGCTCAGGCCCCAAATCCATACATTTTTACTGAAACACAATTCTCAGTGGATTGTGTTCCTGTTTCCTGTACTGTTAGTTGAGAAAAGTCATCATAATCTCAAGAGTTAAAAAATGGAGTTATCGGGGCAGGGGAGATAGCGTAGCGATAGGGCATTTGCCTTGCACGAAGCCAATTAAGGATGGGCAGTGGTTTGAATCCCGAATTCTGACGTCTCATATTGTCCCCTGTGCCTGCCAGGAGCTATTTCTAAGCACAGAGCCAGGAAGTAACCCCCGAGTGCTGCCAGGTGTGACCCAAAAACAAACAAACAAAAAACATGGAGTTATTCTGTTTGCCCTTCTGGGTTGTTCCAAGATAGTTGTGACACGTGGTATATTGCTGTAGTGACTGCTGAAATAATTGCTCTCTTCATTATATATTATTTTAGGCCTTCAAGTTTTGCTTCACTCACCATAATTCACAGTACTGTCAATGATATCATATCATGCATAGAACTTTCCAGAATCTCACCCTCTATTAAAATGTCCCCCTTCCCTTCACCATTGTCCCAACGTCTACTCCCCATTCTATCCCTCCCCACTATAGTAAATGTCCTACTAAGACCAGTTCTTCATTTCTGTTGTCTTGAAGCATTTGTTATTCCCTACCATGTTTCTTTATTTATATCGCACATATAAGTAATACCATTCTGTGTTTTTCCCACTCAGCATATTTCCATCCATGTAGTAGAAAAGGTATTTAATCTTTTCTTATAGCTGTATTCTATAGTATTCTATTGGTTATATGTATCATAATTTCCTTTCCCCAAAAGTATATACATGTATAGTTTGAAACAGGATATAATATAGGGTCGGTAGGTACTTATCTTGCCTGGGAACCAAGCCAGTTCTATCCCCAGCATCACATATGTTCCCTCTTGCTTAGTGAGAAATGACCCCTGGGCACAGAGATAGGAGTAAGCACTGAGTACAGTCAGATGTGGTCCCCAAATAAACAAACAAAAAACAAAACAAGAATAATTGCTCTCTTTTTTTTTCTTTTGAATAATTGCTTTCTTAATGCTGCTTGAAACTAACATAATAATATTATATCATAACAACATAACACAACACAAAATAACACAACATAACACAACATCATAACACAACATAACATAGCATAACATAACACAAACATAGACATAACATTCCTAATATAAAAATCTTTAAGTCTGCAGGCCACAGAGTTAGTACCGCAAATAGGGCATAGGGCATTTGCCTTACACTCAGCTGGCCCAGGCCTCCAGCAGCCCATATATCCTCTAACATAATGGAATCTCCATCATGCCCTATGGTCCCCTGAGCCTGCAAGGGGTGATCCTTGAGCACTTCCAGGTGTGACCTCTTCCCAAAAAACACAAAAACAAACCTATAACAGCGATATCTGTTTATGTAACTGTCTTCTCTATAAACTGTGAGAAGGGACTGTACATTTTCCTTTTGCTCCTAACCAAAATACACTTGCAGTTTGAAGCACCCCTTAAGAGCTGACAATAAAAATGAGATGGGCTCCTGTAAAGTGAACCTAGGTAAAAGCCTAACAAAGGCCCTATTTCCTAATGTCCAGTTTCCCTAACCTCTTTTTTTGATATGTAAAACCACCTGGATTACGGGGCCTTCCCCCACCCCACCCCAGCGGGTGGGGTTCTGAATTAAAAAAAAAAGTGCTGGGTTTTGGAAGAGCTTGGCAGGAAAAGCCCACGGCTTAGACACCAAGGCTGGAAGAGCTCGGCAAAGAATGACATGACCTGGCAGAGAGACTCATGGCAGAGAAAAGCCGTAAGGAATAAAGCAAGGTGACTCTAATGAATATCTTTCTGACTGCTGTGTATTATTTCTCCTACGATCTTGCTTCATCAGACCCGTCTGCCTGAGGCGTTTGAAACATGGTGCCTGGGGCAGCCTCACCCAACTGCTGGACTTTATATTTTATATTTTTATTCTCCAGGTTTAGTCAAAGGTATTTGGAATAGAAGTTTTAATGGAAGGTGTTGCCTTTGGGAGGGATTAGGATGATTAATTCTGAATTTAAATAGCAAAGAAGGGAAGGTTCTGCTGGTCCACTGCAGGCAGATTAGGAAGTAGGCAGCAGGATCAGTGTGATTTGGACCTCAGATCCCAAGAACTCTGTGAGGAAGGGCAGGGACATGGTTCAGGTTCACTGGTGCATTTTATCCTAGAATTACTTTTTTTTTGTTTTTTTTTGTTTGTTTGTTTTTGGACCACACCCAAGCAGCACTCGGGTGTTACTCCTGGCCTCCTGGCTCTATGCTCAGAAATCTCTCCTGGCAGGCTCAGGGAATCATAAGGGATGCTGGGAATTGAACCTGTCCTGGGTCAACTACTTGCAAGGCAAAAGCCCTATTGCTGTGCTATCTCTCCAGCCCCCTCGTGCCACTTTACATTCCTTTTCTTCTTTTGGTCTTCCTGGTTCATTTTAGGCTATAAATATTGTTGAATTTTATGGAGAACAAGAGAGTGAATGTACTAGCAGCCTTTTACCACTTAGGGAAAGACACGAGAAGAATGTCCAGGGGTAAGGAATTAAAGATTAGGAATAAAATAAGTGTTGGTCATAACAGGGTAGAAAAATATTGTAGGGGTCAATGACTCCAGGCAGCAGTCTCAGAACACCAGAACAAGTTTCTGTGTGGGCAGAGATTGCTGTAGGATTGGCTTTTAGGGTGCATAATTGGCTCATAATGCAGACTGACTTTTCAAGGTGATTTATTATTTAGTTTATTGAAGGAAAGACCAAAACTTGATCAATAACTTTATATCAAAACAACATCTATTCTACCTGCAGGTCTGTTCTGGTCTCTGGGCTGGATCAGCCAGGTTTGAATCTGAGCTGGACCATTTATTTGATGCAATGGACTGTTGAGTCAGTAACTCAACTGCTGTTTGCTTCTGTTTTCTCATCTGCATATTTTATGGCATAAAATAAGTAAGTTAGTAAGTTTTGTGCTCAAGAGAAGCCTTCTCAATAATTGATTCTTACCTGATTAGAATCAGTGAGTTGCCCTGCAAATAGAAAATTAATCCACTGAAATGAATTATCATTTAATTCCAATGAAAATTAAATAAGAATAGACACCTCACAGATACATATAAATAGACAAAAGTGAAACCTACCTCATGTCACATTGAAAGCCTTCATAAAAATCAAATGCATGACCTCTTGCAAATCCAGTTGAGTCATTTTTCATTTAAGTGCTCAATAGAGTTGGTTCCACATCTGTTCTCATAAATCAAATGTGTTGTGTGTCCCTGATGATTTTTGATTTGGGCTCATTTAAAGTAAAGAAAAAAATAAATCAAAGGCATTTGTTAAACAGTCTTACTACAATGCCCTTCTAGATGTTTATAATCTCTGACTCTCTCTCTCTCTCTCTTTTTTTTTTTTTTGGCCACACCTGGCGTTGCTCAGGGGTTACTCCTGGCTCTCTGCTCAAAAATAGCTCCTGGCAGGCACGGGGGACCATATGGGACACCGGGATTTGAACCAACCACCTTTGGTCCTGGATTGGCTGTTTGCAAGGCAAACGCCGCTATGCTATCTCTCCGGGCCCCTCTGACTCTCTCTTACAGTGGGCTTCTTCTCCAGCAAAAGGGATTGACACTCTCTCTCTCCCTTTCTCTCCTTCTCTCTCTCTCTCACTCCTTCTCTCTCTCCCTCTCTCTCCCTCTCTCTCTCCTTCTCTCTCCCTCTCTCTCTCCTGCTCTCTCTATCCCTCTCTTTCTCCCCCCCCTCTCTCTCCCTCCATACCCCCCCTCTGTTTTTGGATCACACCTGGTGGTGCTCAAGGGTTACTCCTGCTGGCTCAGGGGACCATATGGGTTGGGATGCCAGGGGATCGAACCTGGGCTAGCCACATTCAAGATAAATGCCCTCCCTGCTGTGCTCTGACCCTGTAGGAGTGATTCTTATCACTTTAATTTCCTTTGAGCTGACTCACACTCACCAAGTTTTCCCATGCTGTGAATTGCCAAGAACATACACCATTTTGCAAACATATGTCATTTGGTTGCATTCTTTTTTAATCAAATGTGTATTGATATTAAATGATTCCACAAATCTGAACATGTTGGGAAACCAAAGTGGGCTCTGTCCAACAACCTGTTTTGTGCTGCTGGAGGATGCTTTTCCACTGGGGACAGGGGTCATCATGGAGGTAGGGGAAGGTAAGCCTATTGGGTAGAGCAAGTTAATATCATTCATGGAGTTCTAAATCTCCCCATTATGATGTGCTGTTGTTGTTCTCTTCCATGTACCAACATCCCAGTGGATCACACTTGACCTCTTGGATGATTAGGTGAGACTAAGCTGAGGCCAGACCAATAAATAATCACATTATTCCAATTGATTTTGAATTTGATTGCAAGTAGAAAATATATTCTTCTCAAAGGGTCCTTGGATGTTGGCAGGGAAAATCTGAGTTGAAACTCTTTAAAGAGTATCTGGTAGCCTTTGGAAAGTCTAAAATGAGGTAGAGGGAAAAAGGGCATAAAACACTGGCTTCACCAATCTGCAGAAGAGAGCAAGGCTTGGCTTTTCTTTTACAAAATAACTAATTTAAAAGTTTTTATGAAGTCTGCTGGAAAAAATTTCCACCACCTAGTATTCCATTATACAACAAACCCCAGACCATTTGGCATGTAGAACCTGTCTTCATGCTCCCAAGAAAATTAAATTCTAAGCCGAAATCCACTTTCTGTCAAAAATAGGTTTGAAATGTTTGGAAGATTTAGAATCAAATCAGATTGTTGACTCAGAACTATCATCTGGGTAACAGTGTCGGTAGCTTTGCATAGTGAAATCAATCACTCAATCCTGCCAGCAAGGGCAGAGTATCAAAGACTCCCCAGTGCCCAGCGAGAAAAGATTTGTCCAAGCACTCTGTTCCTCTGGGTCATCTACTTCTCCCTTCTTTCCTTTTTATGGCAGACCCTTATTCAAGAACTGGAAAAGGTCATTGGCAAGTGGAGGGGCATAAGGGCCCTGAGAGTTAACAAGGAGAAAAGATGCTGGGGAAAAAAAAGAGATAAAACAGTTAAGAGGGAAACTTAGGCAAGTGACTCATAGAAAAGAGGTAACATTTCTCCACGGTCAAGCAGGGGAACCCAGGGATGAAGTACTTGCAGTCCCCTGTCAATTATGGGTGACTACCTAACCCTGAAAGGGGGGGATTGAACCTGGGGAATGGCTATTTCCATGGAGGAAAGAAAGTGGGTCCTAAAGCATTTCTCTGACCCCACCAGGGTCTGAGGGAAGGGGACTATGAGTGTGTGGTCATCATCTGATTTGGAAGAAGCAGACATATTCCTTTGAATGAAACATCATGTTCCTCTTTGAGAGTCATTGGAAACTCAACCCCTCTTCCCTGCCCTTTGCTAGACTTAGGGCTGGGCTGAGACACCCCCAAAATATCTTGAGATGACTGTTCTATTACTATTTCATGTGATTCATTTGGCATCTTAGGCCAGTGATCCATGAGCTCTTCTGCGTAAACCACTAGATATGTCCACACCTGGCCAGCTATCTTGTCAGACTGTCTCACTTTGGGGTTCCTCTCCATGTACTCTCATATCTTAAGGCTCAGTTCTGACCCACTACAGGCAGCTGTTAGGTATGAAGACTAGAAACTTCTTTTTTTTTTTTTTTGTTTTTTGTTTTTTGTTTTTGGGTCACACCCGGCGGTGCTCAGGGGTTATTCCTGGCTGTCTGCTCAGAAATAGCTCCTGGCCGGCATGGGGGACCATATGGGACACCGGGATTCGAACCAACCACCTTTGGTCCTGGATCGGCTGCTTGCAAGGCAAATGCCGCTGTGCTATCTCTCCAGGCCCTAGAAACTTCTTTACATTAGCATCCTAAGGGGAACTCTCAACCCCTATTTGGACCATAGTCCTTCCCTGTTAGAAAGTGCCTCCAACCTGTTCCCCCAGTCTCTAGCAGAGGTTGAGAGCAAGGTTAGGAGAGGTTGGAAGAGGTTGGAAGCCCCTAGAAGTGGTTGGATGCAAAGACCCAAGGCTGCCTGAGCTACAGGACTGTACACTGCAGAGGCCCAAGGATTACAGGGACCCATGGGATTTGGCTGCCAGGTGGGGCCTTGTGCCCACCCAGGGATGCCCAAGTGTAGTGACTGCCCACCCAGGACTAAGAGAGACAGAAGAGAGAAGTAGAAACCAAGTATATTTTTTGTTCCTCCTGGGATCTGAAGCCTGCTGCCACCTGGGGGTTTCTGAGAAAGAGGGAGAGGGGAGATAGATGGAAATTCACAGGCCAGAGGTGGCTGGGGGAGACATGGTACAAAAAAGAAAGGAAAAGAAATAAATACAAAGCAGGCAGCATCTCTCTGATGCTTAATCTCTGCACCACCCAACCCCTGAGGACAATCAGGTGCTTCTCTGGTCACTATTATGTGCCCCTTGCAACTGTCCAAGTTTTTCTATTTATGCCCAGCATGACAAGGGGGCTTGTCCAATAGGCGTGTCCAGGAGTGTGACAACAGTCATTACAGTGGGCTTATCCAAGGGGCATGTTTGAGTCCAACTGCCATACGTCAACAGTTGGAAGTAAGACCAACTTCCTGCCTCTGTTTGTGCTGGACGTGATTCAAAGAATTGTTCATTCTATCAATGTCTTTACATTGCAAAGCAAGTTCAAGTTCAGTGAGATAACCTAGCTTTTAACCACTCCAAGGACAGGCGACACTCATGCAATTTGTAAATGACTGTGATAAAAAGCATCAGTATAGATGGCAGTTGGATGCTTAATACAATTTTGCATGATCTTCTACAAAGAACTACCCACATGCTTTCTAAATTCCAATGGTCACAAAAGACCAATTTTAAATAATACAGAATATTCGTTCAAGTGATATTCCAGTACCCACTATTTACCAGACGCTATGCAAAAAGCTGTATTCATCTAAGAGACCAGGAAGAGGGGGGAGAAAGAGGGAGGGAAAGGAAATGGAAACATTCTCTAAGTGAATAAAAGATTGAAAAATAGCAACACGATTTCAGACAGAAGAGCACATTTTTAAAAATTTGGCTTTTTAAACAATAAATTTTAATACTTGTCACTGTTTTAATCTCTAAATTACAAGAAAAATTCACAAAGTGTAGCGATGAAATCCAAGTTAAAAATAACCTAAAGCATAGATAAATGAACTGTAAAGTATTAAACTTAACCTTGAAATGCTGGTTGAAAGAGCATGAGGAAATCATAAAATATTTTAGAACTCAATTAGTATAAATTGGGATAAATGAATTTTATGCACATTAGCTTCCTGTATTTCCCTTTTCCCACTCATCTTTATCTAAGTGTGAGCAATTTTAGCCACTCTCTCTGTCATTCTCTCTCTTTTGGAATATATTTCTATTTGGGAGAAATGGTCACCTTCAGGACTCAGGATCATGGCCAGTGATGTTTAGGGTTGCAGGGTCCAAGATTGGAACCCAGCATCTCTCACATGCAAGATACATGTTTCGTCTGTGTCTTGAGCCAAATTTCAGGTCCCTACTTATCTAGGAACCAGATGTTCTCTGATGGATTGTACATCAGACATTTCACTTATACTTAAAGGAGATTATTCTCAATCTGATTCTGATCTATAGGCCTGGTGTCCAAAGTTCAAAAACATCTAGAGACACACAAGGACTCTCAAATGATGATGAGGGAGACAAATCTTAGGAGCAGTGAATGTGATCGTAAGTGGAAATCAGTGAGTTGTGTTTCCAGAATTATTTTGACTCCTTGAAGTATGATGTGGGTTCCCACTGCCATGGGTGAGAGTTCAATTGTCCAGTGGAAGCAAAGGCAGAACCTGGACTGGCCTCCTGATGGTCACAGCAGAGGACATGCATGAATGTGACTGAGCAGGTGTTCATCCCACCAGGGGTTTTTCTGTGGTTGTCCAGTCTGGGTGAAAACTGCCTTCGTTAACTCACTCTAGAGATTTGTGGATGATCGTATCATCTGTGGAAGAAGAGATGGAAGGGGGGGGTGTCCATCCGAGAGAAATCAGTTATAATCCCATCCCTGATATCACTGTCAATGCACTTAGAACTGCTTTGGAATAGCTTTAGGAAATAATGAGTGTCCCATGAGCTAGACTGACAGTAACACAGATTTAGAAGAATTTCTGGATTAGTATTTAGGGGTGGGGTTATCCTAAATGATACAAAGGGAGTCTGGGGGCTCCTCCCCATGATTTTTAGCCAAGCAAGATGGTGGTTCACCTTGAAGGTCAGAAAGTGTGATACTACTTGATTCCTTAGGGCAGTGCTTCTCGATTATTTTCTGTCATGCCCCCCTAGGAAGAATAAACATTTTTGTGCCCCCTGTGCAACTGTAAATAGTATCTTTATTAAAAAAATTTAACCTGCAAAAAATACATAAAATAATTCGAGCTGATTTTTTCATCAGAGGTGATGTCTGGATGAATGGCTCCAATGAGCACGTTTTGCAATGCGTAGCTTTTCGATGCGGGGTTTGAAGCAGGACACGGCAACTCTCAGCTCCACAGACATACAGAGACATAAACACGGGGCTTAGCTTGTTAGGACAGTGTTTGCGAGGTCAAACACGCCTCCCTTTACGGAGCCTCACGCGCCCCCCCCCGGGGGGGGCATGCCCCACTATTTGAGAACCACTGCCTTAGGGCCAGGGACAACCCAGGCCATTTCAGTGCTCAGTGGTCACCAGGACAGCACCTGCAAAGCTGGGGAGACAATGTGGTGCTCAAGAACTGACCAAGGTAAACTGAAGATGAGGCATGCACCTAAACCCCTGTGCTCTTTCTCTGGCCCTGGCACACCTGTCTAGAGGCAAACAAGAAGAAACTTCCTTAGATAAAACGTGTAGAAAAAGGACTAAAATTTCAAAGCTTCAAGTCCTGATTCTAGTCTCATTGCTAATGTGTTCTGTCATGCCACTTCTAGCTTCTTGAAAGAATATTCTTGAAAGAATAGTCAAGAGGCCTAGGAAACATTTCATACATGAGCCATCTCCCAACATCCAATTTCCCTTCATGCTTTGAAAGACAAGAAGCAAAGGCTTGGTCATTCCTCAAATAAATCCAGAGTAGTTGTAGTATGGCCCAGTCCTGAACTTTAGTCAGCAGCCAAACCACCCCATGTGTGCCTGATCTCTATTACTGCATTGTTCCACTAGAGAATATCAAACACACAAAATCTTCTTCCCTCCACATTGGGGGCTGCTGGTTTGGGATAGTAAGCGGGGGCTCCCAGAGCATTTAGAACTTAAGAGACTAGATATGATTGAGCACCTCATGATATTTGCAAAAGGAAACACTGGGTAGAGGATCTCCGAGAGCAAGATCTCTCATGGCTCAGTGGCTTGGAGTCTCCCATCGCTTTGCATAAGCTTTTGTGATTAGTTAGAAGATACTTGATGGGCTCTAACATCAATCCTCCAAAGAGCACAGTCATGACAACACAATCACAAGAGACCAAAGCAGTGGCCAACTTTTAGAAAATTACTCTGAGACAATGACTGTCCATCTCCAGGTCTCAATAAATGGACTTGGTAACAACTACCCCTTTCACAAAAATGTAAACTGATATTATGATGAAAGGATCAATCTCTCCAAAACTGTACTGTAAACCACACATTGCATTTAATGTTTCTAACAACCCAATTAGGCTTAGTTGTTTTATTGCATTTAGCAAGTGATAAAATAGATGGAGGGTTTGTGAGTGGTTGGGGTTCATTCCCTGGATGAATGGCAAGGTTGGAGTTGAAGGATGATTCTCTTGTAGTCAATAACTACACAAATTACACATCATACACTTTCCCTGTGGGCAGGTGAATGAAAGGAAAAGGAAGCTTCTGCAAGTATCTACCTTCTGTTCCCAGAGGAGTCTTCCTAGCAGTTGTCATTCTCAGGTCAGGGTCAGCCAGATTCTCAGGGCAGAACAATGATGGTATCAGCAAATCAACTTCAACAGGTTAGCATATTAGACAAAACAGGCCCAGATGCCATGTTCCTCAGTGTTGTGTTATCATTTCCACATTATGAGTAGTTTTAACAATTTTAGAATAAATAGTTTAATATCTTAGCATGTGGACAGGCAAAATCATTCTTATAGCAATTTCTAGAAAATGCACAATTTAAAAGATATGACTAATATTTTTCATACTATGTGCTTATCATTCATGGCAGAAAATGACCCTCAAAGGAAATATTTTCTCCATAATACTTGTTATAATTTTTATGAATAAAAACAAGTCATGGTTTATATATTTTTTTACATTGGGAACTCAGCTCAGAGTGAGGGACATATTTAAGCAATAAAATAGAAATTTTGAGGATTAAGTATATTCCAGAGGGCTAAAAAATTGAGGGATTGTATATTTATAAAGAGAAAAATCTCATATCTAGAGAACATTCTGTGGCTGCCAAGACTGGCCTGAGTCCAAACACAGTTCATTTACTCATCTTAGCTCAGTGGTGCCCAATTGTTTATCTCTTCGGCTTTTCAGGATGTTGTGAGTTTTCAGCAGAACAGAGGTGAACCCTACTTAGTAACGCAGTGTGTGATATGTAATGAACTCTTTCTAAACATTTGTGAATGATTGAGTAGGCCACAGAGTATAGAAGATGCGATGACGAGTCATTTCATCTAGCTGCAGCAACTGAGTTTGCTTGTGTATGTTTTTTTTCTTACCTTCCCATGGTGTTTTGTTTTACCTTAAACAGAGATTTTTATTTTTCTTTCTCCTATGGTTAGTGCCATGGGTTGCAACAGGTAAACTCAGCAAGGCTTTTGGCTATGTGTCTTTCAAGTGGGAATAGAGGATGAATCTGGTTTTCGTACCGTATCTAGACAGGGATGACTTTTTTTCCGGAAATGGGAAAGCATGTTAAAAAGAGCAGCACTGCACAGAAGAGCAAAGGACCATTTTGTCTGACCTTTTCACAGTGGAAGCATCTATTAAAATTCAAGGATGGATGGTAAGTAGGCAGCAGGTGGAGGAGGCAGGGTGCGAATGAAGGAGTCAGGGTTACAGAGGGGCTCTTTAGAGTGAATCAACATTTGGGTGGCATTTAGATCCCTAGGACTCAGGGACGTAACACTGGAAAAGAAGACAGACTAGATGGGGGAACTTCACTGTAATATGTGTTAGAGCAAGCAGAATGAGCTCCCTTTTTCCTTCTTTCCAAATCCCTTCTCCAAATTCTATATCCTGGCTGTGACGAAAGGGATTGGTCATACCTACCACTACCTCTTCATAGCTGTTCAAATGGGTGACTGGTCTATGATTACTAGCTTGCAAAAACGTATAGAAATTTAAAGGATAGTATAAGAAATGCATAAAAAATATGGTCATGCATTTAATACATTGGTTCATCCAGTGGTTTTAAATGCTCTACATACAAGGTGGCAATTTTTCACATTTTGTATTAACTTCTTCCAAGCTAGAAATGTAAGATAGAACATTCTTCCAAGAGAAGAACATTTCTGCTAAGATAGATGACTGGAACATCCTTCCCAGATAAGAACATTTCTACTCAGCTGCTACGACGTAAACTAGGTGGTACTCAAGTTAGGTCTACAATAGAGGGAACCCTTGTGAATCCTGAATCTATCTTTTAAAATTAAAAGTTGTCTCTTTATCACCGTGTTCACAAACCCATTCCAAAATACTGACGAATTAGAATAGTTTAGTTTTAAGCAAACTTTGAAAAATTTGGTGGTACATAAAAGCATCTCATTCTTTCTCCATTATTATAAAATTAAACATAGTTCCAGAGTTAACAAAGAATTCACTAGTCACCTATTTGACCAGGTACTTGGAAACAGGTTGCTCAAGGAATTTTACAGGTGGGGGTGATTTTTTTTTTTTAATTTCTACATGAACTAGGAGGATGGTAGGCACATAAGAAAATGAGTTGTCTGTCTAGTGTTGTCCAGAAGTTATTTGATGAGATATGGAGGTGAACTTCCTGGTAGACAGTCTCCAGGCTCATCCAACTAAATAAAAGCATCAGAAGTATTTTCACTAGAGTAACACCCATAGAGCCTTGCTCTTAAACTCTCTGTGATAAAATTATCATCTGCCTTTTTTGAGGAAAAAAAGATGTAGTCTTGTAGCTAAGACTTAATCAATGCACACATAAGTCATAAAATAGCATTCCCATATAATATTGGCATTGGATGTATGCCTTTGTTAAATTTTATATGAAATTTAACTCTTTTTTAAATTTATTTAAACATCTTGATTACATATATGATTGTGATTAGGTTTCAGTTATGTAAAGAACATCCTCCTTCACCAGTGAAACATTCCCACCACCAATGTCCCAAATCTCCCTCCATCCCACCCCACCCCCCACCTGTATTCCAGACAGGCTTTCCAGTTCCCTCATTCATTCACATGATTATTGGTAGTTCTCTGTGTAGTTATTTCTATAATTGCACTAAACCACTCTTTTGTGGTGAGCTTCATGAAGTGAGTTGGAAGTTCAGTCCTCCTCTCATTGTCTCTGAGGATTGTTGCAAAGATGACTTTTATTTTTCTTAAAAGCAATAGATGAGTGAGACTATTCTGCATCTCTCTCCCTCTGACCTTACTTCGACTCAGGCATGATAGACTCCATGTACATCCATGTATAGGAAAATTTCATGACTTCATCTCTCCTGATGGCTGCATAATATTCCATTGTGTATATGTACCACAGTTTCTTTAGCCATTCGTCTGTTGAAGGGCATCTTGGTTGTTTCCAGAGGCCTGGCTATTGTGAACAGTGCTGCAATGAAATATAGGTGTGAGGAAGGAGTTTTTGTATTGTATTATTGTGTTCCTAGGGTATATCCCTAGGAGTGGAATAGCTGGGTCGAATGGGAGCTCAATTTCCAGTTTTTAGAGGAATCTCCATATCGCTTTCCATAGAGGTTGAACTAGACGGCATTCCCACCAGCAGTGGATAAGAGTTCCTTTCTCTCCACATCCCTGCCAGCACTGATTGTTCTCATTCTTTGTGATGTATGCCAATCTCTGTGGTGTGAAATGGTATCTCATTGTTGTTTTGATTTGCATCTCCCTGATGATCAGTGATGAGGAGCATTTTTTTTCATGTGCCTTTTGGCTATTTGTATTTCTTTTTTTTTTTTTTATCAAAGCGTCTGTTCATTTCTTCTCCCCAATTTTTGATGGGATTAGATTTTTTTTCTTGTAAAGTTCTGTCAGTGCCCTGTATATTTTGGATATTAACCCTTTATCTGATGGGTATTGGGTGAATAGTTTCTCCCACATGGTGGGTGGCTCCTGTATCCTGGGCACTATTTCTTTTGAGGTGCAGAAGCTTCTCAACTTAATGTATTCCCATCTGTTTATCTCTGCTTCCACTTGTTTGGAAAGTGCAGTTTCCTCCTTGAAGATGCCTTTAGTCTCAATGTCATAGAGTGTTTTACCAACGTGTTGTTCTATATACCATATGGTATCAGGTCTGATATCAAGGTCTTTAATCCATTTGGATTTTACCTTCGTACATGATGTTAACTGGGGGGGTCTATGTTCGCTTTTTTGCAAGTGGCTAACCAGTTCTGCCAGCACCACTTGTTGAAGAGGTTTTTCCTGCTCCACTTAGGATTTCTTGCTCCATTGTTAAAAATTAGGTGATTGTATGTCTGGGGAACATTGTCTGAGAACTCAAGCCTATTCCACTGATCTGAGGGTCTGTTTTTATTCCAGTACCATGCTGGTTTTGATAACTATTGCTTTTGTAGTACAGTGTAAAGTTGGGGAAAGTAATGCCTCCCATTTTCCTTTTCCCTAGGAGTGCTTTAACTATTCTAGAGTGTTTATTGTTCCAGAAGAACTTCATAAGTGTTTGATCCACTTCTTTGAAAAATGTCATGGGTATTTTTAAGGGGATCACATTAAATCTATATAATGCTTTGGGGAGTATTGCCATTTTAATGATGTTAATCTTGCCAATCCATGAGCATGGTATGTGTTTACATTTCCTTGTGTCCTCTCTTATTTCTTGGAACAGGGCTTTATAGTTTTCTATAGGTTCTTCACGTTTTTGGTCAAGTTGACTCCAAGATATTTGAGTTTGTAAGGAACTAATGTGAATGGGATTGCCTTCTTGACGTCCATCTCTTCCTTATCATTATTGGTGTATAAAAAGGCCATTGATTTCTGTGTGTTAATTTTGTAGCCTGCCACCTTGCTAAATGAGTTTATTGTTTCTAGAAGTTTTTTGGTACAGTCTTTAGGGCAGGGGTCTCAAACTCGCTGCCCACAGGCCGCAAACAACCCTCCGTAAAACATTTTGTGGCCCTGCCCTAGAGGAATCTTTTTTTTTTGTTTTGTTTAGTTTTAGTTGTTTGGGTCACACACCTCCCCCCCAATGTTCAAGGCTTGCTAATGACTTTGCAATCAAGGGTCACCCCAACTTTGCCTCCTGCAGCCCCAAGGTAAATTGAGTTTGAGACCCCTGCTTTAGGGTTTTCTAAGTAGAGTATCATGTCATCTGCAAACAGTGAGAGCTTGACTTCTTCCTTTCCTATCTGGATTCCCTTGATACCTTTTTTCTTGCCTGATCGCTATAGCAAGCAATTCCAGTAGTACGTTGAAGAGGAGTGGTGAGAGCGGACAGCCTTGTCTTGTACCAGAATTTAGGAGAAAGGCTTTTAATTTTTCTCCATTGAGGATATAATTTGCCATTGGATTGTGGTAGATGGTTTTAACTATATTGAGAAAGGTTCCTTTCATTCCCATCTTGCTGAGAGTTTTTATCAAGAATGGGTGTTGGACCTTATCAAATGCTTTCTCTGCATCTATTGATATGATCATGTGATTTTTATTTTTCTTGTTGATGTTGTGTATTGTTACTCCACCCTGAATTTACGTGTAGCAACCTGAGACCCACCCATTTCTTTTTTTTTTTTTTTTTGGTTTTTGGGCCACACCCGTTTGACGCTCAGGGGTTACTCCTGGCTATATGCTCAGAAATCGCCTCTGGCTTGGGAGGACCATATGGGACGCCGGGGGATCGAACCGCGGTCCTTCCTTGGCTAGCGCTTGCAAGGCAGACACCTTACCTCCAGCGCCACCTACCCGGCCCCGACCCACCCATTTCTGGGAGGGGTCTTGGGAACCGGATAATAGGTGTGACCTTACCTGCAAGACCCGGCCCATTCCTGGGAGGGGTCTTGGAATAGGTAGATAAACCCGGAAGCCAGGGGATTAAGGGGCTTTTGCCTTTTCGGCCCTGCTGAGCTCGCTGGCTTTTAGACCTCTGTGCTCTGGTCTTTGACCAGCATGGAGCCCAAAGGGAAGATGGCTAATAGGGGTTTAGATGCAGGGCCAACAATAACTAGTGCTTAAAAGGTTATGAGATTAACTAGTGCTTAAAAGGTATGAATAGGCCACACACATGTGGTGAATAGGGCATGAATAAAGTTAATGCTTCCTGAAGCCTGCCTGTGAGTGAGTCTTGATTACGCCAATCACCTGGGCCTGGGACCCGCCGGCTGCATGGGGGATGAAGCCACGTGGCTGGGGCCTAAGCGCAAAGGCCTCCATTCATCACCATCCAGCCCCATCGTTAATTATTTGACACAACAGTGTATGATGTTGATAGATTTACGGATGTTAAACCATCCTTACATTCCTGGGATGAAACCTACTTGGTCGTAGTGTATGATCTTCTTGATGATGCATTGGATCCTATTTGCCAGGATTTTGTTGAAGATCTTTGCATCTGCATTCATCAGGGATATTGGTCTATAATTTCCTTTTTTGGCTGTATCTTTGTCTGGTTTTGGTATCAAGGTGATGTTGGCTTCATAAAAGCTGTTTGGGAGTGTTCCCGTTTTTTTAATTTCATGGAAGAGCCTGGCTAGAATTGGTAGTAGCTCCTCTTGAAAGGTTTGAAAGAATTCATTAGTAAATATATCTGGGCTTGGGCTTTTCTTTTTGGGCAGATGTTTGATTACAGTTTCAATTTCCTCAATAGTGATGGGGGTGTTTGATATGCTATCTCCTCCTTACTTAACTGTGGAAGGTTATAAGTGTCCAAGAATTTATCCATTTCTTCTAGGTTCTCATGTTTAGTAGCATAAAGTTTCTCAAAATAGTCTCTGATTACCCTTTGGATCTCTGCAGTATCTGTTGTGATCTCCCCCTTCTCATTTCTAATACGGTTATCATGTTTCTCTCTCTCTCTTTCTTTGTGAGTTTTGCCATTGGTGTATCAATCTTCTTTATTTTTTCAAAGAACCAACTTCTGCTTTCGTTGATCTTTCGGATTGTTTTTTTGGTTTTTCACTTCATTGATTTCTGTTTTCAGTTTTGTTATTTCCTTCTGTCTCCCTATTTTTGGTTCCTTTTGTTGGTCATTTTCTAATTTTATGAGCTGCATCATTAAGTTATTCAGATATGACCCTTCTTCCTTCCTGATGTGTGCTTGTAAAGCTATAGATTTTCCTCTCAGAACCGCTTTTGCTGTGTCCCACAGATTCTGGCAGTTTGTGTCTTCATTATCATTTGTTTCCATGAAAGTTTTGATTTCCTCTTTGATTTCATTTTGGACCCACTGGTTGTTCAGTAGCAGGCTGTTTAATTTCCAATTGTTAAAGTTTTTCTTCTGTGTGGCTTTGTAGTTCACATCTAATTTCAGAGCCTTGTGGTCAGCAAAGGTACCCTCACGATTTCTATCCTCTTGATTTTATGAAGTATGTTTTATGTGTCAGCATGTGGTCTATCCTGGAGAATGACCCATGCACATTGGAGAAGAGTGTGTATCCAGGTTTTTTGGGGTGGAGTGTCCTATATATATCTATTAATCCTCTTTTTTTCATTACTCTTTTCAGGGCTAGTATGTTTTTGTTGGGTTTCAGTCTGGTTGACCTATCAAGTGTTGACAGGGCCGTGTTGAGGTCTTCCACAATTATTGTGTTATTATTGATGTCTTCTTTCAGATTTGTCAGTAATTGTATTAGATAATTTTCTGGCCTCTCATTGGGTGCATATATGTTTAATAGTCTGATTTCTTCCTGTTACACATATCCCTTGATTAGTACATAGTGTCCATCTTTGTCCATTACAACTTTTTTGAGTATAAAGTTGGTGTCATCAGATATTAATATGGCCACCCCAGCTTTTTAAGGGTGTTGTTTGATTGGATGATTTTTCTCCAGCCTTTGATTTTTGAGTCTATGTTTGTTCTGACTATTCAGGTGTGTTTCTTGTAAGCAGCAGAAGATTGAATTCAACTTTTTGACCCATTTTGCCACTCTGTGTCTTTTAATTGGTGAATTTAGTCCATTGACATTGAGGGAGATGATTTTCATAGGATTTAATGTCATCTTTGTAGGTAAGTTTGCTGTTTGTTGGTCTCTCTTGTCTTAAAGTAAACCTGTCAGGTTTTCCTTTAAGGCTGGTTTTTCATCTGTGAAGTTTCTGAGCTGTTGTTTATGCATGAAGCTATGTATCCTTCCATCAAACCTGAACGTGAGTCAGGCTGGGTGCAGTATTCTCGATAAGGCATCCATTTCATTCAGTCTTGTCACAATATCCCACCACTATCTTCTGGCCTTGAGAGTTTCTTGTGATATGTCTGCTGTAAGTCTTAGGGATGCTCCTTTGAATGTAATTTCCCTTTTTGATCTTGCTTCTTTCAGTATTCTATTTCTATCTGTGGGATTTGTCATTGTAACGAGGATGTGTCTTGGGGTGTTTTTCTTTGGGTCTCTTTTAGCTTGTACTCTTCAGGCATGCAGGATTTGATTGCATGTAGTCTTTAATTCTGGAAGTATCTCTATGATGATGTCTTTGACAGTTGATTCTTCCTGGAGATCTCCTACCTGGGCCTCTGGGACTCCAATGATTCTTATGTTGTTTCTGTTGAGTTTATCAAAGACTTCTGTTTTCATCTGTTCACATTTTTGCAGTACTTTTTCCATTGCCTGTTCATTTGTCTTAAGTTTCTTTTCTAATTTCTTCTGCTGTGTTGAGTTTTTCTCCATCTCATCTTCCAGCATGCCGATTCTGTCCTCAGCTGCTGTTACCTTGCTGACGAGGCCATCCACTGAGTTTTTCAGTTCAGATACCATGTTTTTCAGATCTGTTATTTCAGTTTTGAGTTTTATGATTTCTGTCTTTGTGTTCTGTTCAGATCTATCTATGCTTTCTTTGAGTTCTACAAATTTGAGTTCTTCCATATTATTATTCTAAACTCCTTATCCGAGAGGTTAATGGTTGGGATATTTTAGGTCATCCGAGCTATCATCTTCATTCTCTGTGCATGGTGTTTGCCTGCGAGGTTTCCCCCTTGTCACGCTTGTAGTGTGATTTTTTTCTGCGTGTTGTGGTGGGGTTCATTGGTTAGAAAGAGTGTGCAGCTGCAAAGTTAAGCAAATTAGCCATGCTCTTTTGGAGCCTCTGGGAGAGCTATTTTTCTGGGCCCTTTTTGGCCCACTCCCAAGAGATTTTGGAGACAGAACAGTGGAAAAATATGCACAGGCAACACTAACAGTTGGGAATCACTGGGCGGGCTAGATTTTCCCAGCTGACGTCACAAACAGGGGACTTCCTTTCCACAGAATACTGCGGATAGCCGGTTTTCATGGTTAGACACAGTTCCTTGGCGCTCCGGCCCTTGGATGAGCCTCTGGGAGAGCTATTTTTCTGGACCCTATTGGACCCACTCCCAAGAGGTTTCGAAGACAGGACAGTGGAAAAACATGCACAGGCAACACTCACCAAAATTTAACTCTTAACAATCTGAGAGTATAGATTTAATCACATATAAATTCATTACTAAACATGGGTTCATTCAACCCATTGTAAAAGACAAAAGACCCAGAAAATCTCCCAGATTAGCCAAATTTCTGAATTGGTATTACTTGAACTCAAGACCTATTTATTAATTACAATCAATAATCAAGACATTGTGATACTGAATAAAGAGTAATAGACCTCATGAAGACACATATAAAATTCCTTCACAAAATGCTAGCAAGCAGAATTTCATTGAACAAAATTTTAATCTTCAATGTCAAGAGAAAGTATAGTATTTATAGTCAAGAAAATAGACTTTTCATGGTGAGTATAATGAAGATACTATCGTGCAGTCTAGTATAGTCTGTAGATGTGATTTATAATGATGTCTGTAAGAAATTGTCTCCCAAACAAAAAAAAAAATTCCAAGGTCAGTGTAGTCCCCTGAGAAAAATAGGTTTAAGTCTTTTAGAATAAAAATTGGGCTGCAAACATATTCCCAGGAAAGAATAGAATAGATAGTGGAGCAAGAAAATGTGTGTCCAGGAAAGAAGAGACTCAAACACTTCAAGGTCTTCTCAATCGAGAGGACAACAGAGGCACAAATGGAATGAGGGCTTGTTGCAAATGGAATAAAGGACTGTCTTGGCTTTCAGTCACCTGCTGATTGGCCATGGGAAATGTCTCAGCCTTTGCTCCTAAAGTACCCCCTGAATTTTGATGTACTCCCTAATTGCCATTAATATCTCAGTCACCATAAAACAATGGCTCATATGTTGGGAGCCAGAGTGGGGTGCAACATTGTATGAAATAAATGGTCAATCTGTGGGCTCACTCATGCTATTCAGGCAGCCTAAAAGCCTGGATAGTCCTTGTGTTTTTATTTTTCTCTTTTTGTGTATTATTTTTCTCTCATTCCCTGCTGCAGAACCTCACTGGAATGGGGGTCAAAGGAACAAATGTGACTGGCTTTATTGTGGGAATTTGTCAGAGAGGTACACCTGACATCTATAGAATATTTATTTGATCAATATAATGTTATATCAGTATAGCTTTTTAAAATATATTTGAAAATTCATCTTATCACTTTGTCAGTAAGTGAACCAAGAAAAATTACATGCCCATTTAAGATACATAAATACATTTGTCATTATGCAGAGAAAGTTATATGTAGCTACGTTGTTCAAAATTATAATTTTGTTACTGCGATCAACTCATAAATCAATATAGTAATATAGAAAATTCAGGTCTACCAACATACAAATACAGCCAACTGAATTTTATGAAGACCAAATGAATTCAACAGAAGAAATATACTCTCATAAATGGTGCTAGTAAAATGAGATTCATAAAGGTAAAAAAGTTAAACACCTTATATAAAATTTTATTTAAAATAGATTAAGGACTTAAAAGATAAAATGTTTGAAATAATGCTAGAATAAACTCTTCATGAGCTAGTGTTAGGCAACGAGTTATTGAATTTGACACCAAAACACAAACACTAAAAGAAGAATTAGGCAAATTGGAACCCATCAAGTATAAACTTTGATCCTAGTAAGAGAACAAATAATACAGAGACTAGGAAAGAATACTGGTGAACTATAAATCCAACAAACTCTCCATATCTAGAATTTAGAAATAACTCACAGAAACCATACAAATGCAATCTACATGACTAGATCTGTGAAAAAGCTATAGAGACATTTCACCAAAGAAAAGATACAATTGCTATTTGGCATATGGGAAAATGTTCATCATGGTGAGGCAATAGGGAAACATACCTCCAGGCCTTGGGAAGACAAGTCCATATGCCCATCAGAAAGTGGGCAACAGAGAATTAGTCCAGCACTGGGTACCATATTTTGACAAGAATGCAAGGAACCAGGATGACTCACGAGTATGAGTATAATAGGGGATAGTCACTTTGAAAATTAGTTTGACATTTTCTTAAAATAAACAAAACTTTCAGTTCTTATAGGACCACGGGCACAAAGCCCATAGAAATACAAACTTATGTTCATAGAGAAACCTACACATGAATGTTTATTGCAGCTCAACTCGAAATTGCTCCAAACTGGGAGCAATCCAGAGAAACTTCAATGCTTAAATTGTTCAATCTATGACAAATCCAAACTGTTGAAAACTTTTCAGAAAAAAAATTGTACATGCTGTTGAAATATGGCATATTTTGAAAGATGGTAAAGAATTATCCATCGTTTTTTATCTAGAGAGTTAGTTTTTAGCTTATGTGAATACAAATTCTCCTTTTCTTAACAAACTATGAAATTCAGGTTATATGGCATTCCAAATTCATCCATCACATTTCATTCATCAAACATTCAGCATTGTCAAACATTTAGATTATGATTTATGATAACTGATGGATACCAATAATACTACTGAGTTTTCAATGTTTAATTTATACTTTTATATGTAATTTAACTTATTGTTGGTTTTATCCTTAATTATGTGTGATTCCTAAAGAGATAATCAATCCTCTTGTCTCATTTTATAGCTCACTACTTATTTTCTCACTTCTTTGGTGCTACATACATAGTAAAAAATATGATTAAATAAGGAAAATTCATGCTTTACTTTCAACCAAATTTACCTCAAAAATCAATGACAAAATTTGTTTTAAAATTGACCACATCTACATATGTCAAAAATATTTTTGTTGTCTACTCTTTACACATATTGATAATTTTGGCAACAGGCTTTCTATGCTCTTCGTTTATTTTTCTCCTGATAGAGTCACATGTACCCACCAACCAAATCACAAATTTACTAAATCAATAATCTCCCTCAGAAATCAGTAGGAGAGATCATTGACAACTCTCTGATGGGAGGATCTCTTATTCAAATTTTATTACTACAGTATTAAAAAGAAATTTACTATTCAATTCTACTGAGACCATTATTTTTCTTCTAATGGTATTCTTGCACTTGTGACTTATCTTCCGACATCAATTCCTCCATCTAACAAAAAATCCAGAGGCACCAAATTGATCCTATGCCATTGTGTTTCACTCACCATTTCTCATTGTTCTATCAGACCAAACTTCAATTTGAGGATTAATCAGTATTTTAAAACTCTCCTCCTTCCAAACAGTTGGTATATAACTCTAGAGAGCAGTACACTTGCAAGACTAGAGCCATTCAGTGTCCCCCGCAAACTCCTTTATTTATTGAAAATTCTTCTGTATGATCCTCAGTAAAAAGCTTCTTAGATTTCAGAAAGCGAAAGTTTGAATGGAATAAAACATGAAGGCTTCATTTTCAATCACTTGATTCTCATCTCCCACTACCAATGGATAGTGAGAAAGACTGTGTGAATCTCATGGGGTCTCTAAAATAAAGCTGAGAGATGCCTGTTAAGGAACCCCATGTTAGGGTCATTGATACCCATTTTCTCCAAGGAATCCACTGCTCCCCTCATAGGGAACCTTCCCAACTCATGGGTGGAGGCTTGTGTTGCATTAAATAATTAACGATGGGGCTGGATGGTGGATGATGCCATCCAGCCCACATGGCTCTGCAACCTCCATGCAGCCGGCGAGTTCCAGGCCCAGGTGAAATTACTCACTCACACGCAGCCATCAGGAAGAATCATCTTTATTCATGCCCTTGCCACCACAGGTGTGTGGCCTATGTCAACCTTTCAAGCACAGCTATATTTTGCTAGCCCTGCATCTTATCTCCTGTTAGCCATCTTCCCTTTGGGCTCCATGCGGCCCAAAGATCCAAAAGCCAGGAAGCCAAGCCGGGCCAAGAGAGAAACGGCAAAAGGGCCGAATCCCCTGGCTCAGAGGTTTATCTATCCTTTTCCAGACCCCTCCCAGAAATGGGAGGTCTTGCAGGTAGTTACACCTATTATCCGGTTCCCAAAACTCCTCCCAGATATGGGTGGGTCTTGGGGTACACCACATTTCCCCCTTTTTTAAATATTTTCATGCGCCAACGTAATAAAGTGAAAATTAATATACCAGCCCTTTTCAAAAACATATTATTTGCAAAATATACTTTACACCTGTAACCTAAAATTCTATTAATGCTTTTTTACCAAGCACTATTTTGGAACTTTCATGTTCCTATACTTTTAAACTATATTGGGGGAACTTCATTGTTCCTATAACTTTTCTATACACAAGTACTGCAGCATACATGCATAACATACATTTTAAAAACAGGCTAAGTACATTAAAATACACAGTAAAACATTTTGCAATTGAAAATATTAACTTTGAAAGACAACAAAACACATTTAAATCATAAAGAAAATGACTAAGACAAAGATGCAGGTGGTTAGAAATTAGATGTTAAAATGGGCTAATCTGTATTACCTCCCTTATATTTTTATTTTTTAACCACTAACTAATTAAAACTTATTCCATCACCAACTATGAGTAAAATATTACTACCCACTAATTTTGTACACCTAAAACCATAGTTTAGATTAATTTGTCCCACGCTGATCTCACCACGTGGCTTTTGTAAACTTTTAAAGTTCAGATGTTGGTTTGTCCCACGCTGATCTTACCACGTGGCTTTCTTCCGTAGTTCCAGGCTCCGCTGCCGGTTTGTGATCTGGAGCGAGGATTCCAGGTTTTTCGCTTTTCCGGGCAAAGCTGAGCCCAGCCAAGCCGATCCCAGCCGAGCCGAGCCCAGCCACTTGGAGCTTTTCGCAGCTTTTTTTTTTCTTTGGGCGCACTTTGCAAGCAAGTTTTCGGCCACTTTTCTGATGCTGGAGGGGCTTCACCGCTGCCTTATTTTTCCCTCCAGGCGCACTTTGGAAGCAGCTTATGGATGTTCAGAGTTTCAAGTGATTTAAACTAAAAGTTCAGTTCGAAATTTTCAAAGTCGAAATCCAAATTCAAGCCAAAGGTCATTTTTAGAAAATTAGTCCACTTTAAATACAGTCTTTTTTCTCCTCCGTTTCCAATTTAGACTTTTAATAAGTTTTTGAAGAGGCCGAGGTTTTTGGTTTTTGTAACAAAGTTTTAGTTCTGGGCCTTGGCCAGAGGTGGTGCAAGCTTTCACCTCTCTTGTTTTAATGGCCTTTGAACCCCCAGATGGGGTGTCGGCCATTTTTAAGAATGGTTGCACGTGGCCCAGGGTTTTGGGCTCAGTGCACCCAACAAGAGCCAAAATTAAACTGAAAAGCAGAAATGTTACCATTGTTGCTGATTTCTTGGGTCCAGGATTCAGGTCAAAGTTCGGAGCGCCAGATGTTGTGTTAAATAAATAACGATGGGGCAATTGAAAATATTTTAAAAAGGGGGAAATGTGGTGTACCCCAAGACCCACCCATATCTGGGAGGAGTTTTGGGAACCGGATAATAGGTGTAACTACCTGCAAGACCTCCCATTTCTGGGAGGGGTCTGGAAAAGGATAGATAAACCTCTGAGCCAGGGGATTCGGCCCTTTTGCCGTTTCTCTCTTGGCCCGGCTTGGCTTCCTGGCTTTTGGATCTTTGGGCCGCATGGAGCCCAAAGGGAAGATGGCTAACAGGAGATAAGATGCAGGGCTAGCAAAATATAGCTGAATGCTTAAAAGGTTGACATAGGCCACACACCTGTGGTGGCAAGGGCATGAATAAAGATGATTCTTCCTGAAGCCTGCGTGTGAGTGATTTCACCTGGGCCTGGGACTCGCCAACTGCATGGAGGTTGCAGAGCCACGTGGACTGGGATGGCACGGAGAGAAATCCATCGCCATCCAGCCCCATCGTTATTTATTTTATGCTACAGCTTGAAGTTCTGAACTCTTTCTCCTTGTCCTTCATTGTACTGAGGAAAATTAAGAAAAACATTAGAGAGACAAGAATCAGAGCTGTGGCTCTGCATCTGGCAACATTATGTAACCGCCAATGTGCTCACAGTGTCCTTGACATGGTCCCAGCCCCACTTGGTTACTGGAAAATACTCCAAATATCCAGTTGTCCTTGAGATAGTTTTGACCGTGCTTTGCAAATGACATGCTTAAGATTTTCTGCTTTTCCGCTTTCCCAACAGCTGCTTGCATATGGTCTTTCCCCTCATCAGATGCCCCATCATG
This sequence comes from Suncus etruscus, assembly GCF_024139225.1. Taxonomy (NCBI): domain Eukaryota; kingdom Metazoa; phylum Chordata; class Mammalia; order Eulipotyphla; family Soricidae; genus Suncus; species Suncus etruscus. Next base: position 102,977,276 of record NC_064859.1, on the reverse strand, counting down.
AAACCTCTGAGCTTGCTCAGGGCCCAGTATTGAGTACATGAGCTCATCTGGGTTTACCACTTGCCTAGTGAACATAAGACCTTACAATTCTCAGAGCATGCATCTTGCTTTATCTCTGGATGGTGGTGAGAGTTTCTGCAACCATCTCACCAGGGTTACACTGGGTAGCAATGTCCTATGTGTGCACATCAACACAGAAGTTCCCAAGAGGCAAGAGCCTGTGCTATCCCCTGAGCACCTGGGAGAAACGACGGATATCTAACAGCAACTCCACAAATGCTGTGAAATGCTGAAATAAAAGCAGTGGGATAAGCTTTCCTCAGTCCTCCATTGCAGTAGGCTCCCACTACATCCATGTCAGCTCTGACAACGACAGCCAGAACTCAGGACAGGAGTTCTGAAAGGCATGCCATTCTGAGGCTTACACCAATGTGCATATGTTAAGTAGGCCGGAGGTGTCCCTACTTGTTAATCCCCTTCCATTAACTCACTCTAGAATGAGTGAGTTACAGGAACGTTGAACTTGAAAATCATGATAAGGTTTTCAACTTGGAGCAGCATGTGCTGTTTGTGCTGTTGCTATTCCAGTATCGGCTGCTCTCTCTGGCTCTTGGTGCCAGCCAAGGCTTCACTCCCTCTATTGCACAGATGTGGGCTGGTTCCTCGCTCTCATCCTGCTGCCCTTCTGCCTGAGAGTGAACAGGGATCCTACAGATGTGGGCTAATTTCCTATTGGGTCCCTGCCTATAACATTGTTCCCAAACTGCCTGGTAGATAAAACCCTGTAGAGCAACTGTTATGGGGGACCACTTTGAGCAACTGTTCCAGGATTCTCCTTGAGGCAAAAGCTTCAGAGACACAGCTCCAGAGGTGTGGAAGTTCAACAACACAAAGAGGGGACTCTTCTCCCCATAATCAGAGGTCACTCTCAAGCTTTACTCTGTGCCACCCTTCTTACCTCACAGAGAGCTATGTAGGGTAGATAGCTAACAGGAGATATTAGGTCTTTTATTGCCCACTGTGCTGCTTCCAAAACATTCCTAAGCCCCAGTGTTTGTGTATGAGAGCATCTTCCTGTTTCTTCACCTCCCACTGGCTATGCTTCTGCTATGTCTTGCCACCCTGCATGTATCCCAGTTTCTCTTGCCCTATAGAAGCATTGTTGGAATGGAATGAAGTGTTTCTGGTCATCAGTCTGGGACCTGTTTCTTCCTGGACATCGTAGGGGGATCACACCTCGGTCCTGAATGCACTGGTGGGATGGAACAGTCAACCTCATTCCCCACATGCATCTGGTTCCTCTCCCTGAAACTGAATAGGGCTCAGGAGTGGGAAGACTCTCTCCATAACCCCTGTCCAATGATTCTCACTTGGCACTTATGAAGTCAAGAAAATACGTTGACAAGAAAGTGTAGATTAGGACATGTCATGAAAAGTTAAAGAAATGACAACATAAATGCTATTTGGTAGCACACTGGACTCCCCATCCTGTGAGGGGTTGCTGACAAAGAGAACAGCACAGATAATGTGCCACAGGCTCCTTCTGACTCCAGCACCACTCAGAGATACTTGGTAAACATCACGCTTCTGCGTGACTCAAAGACATGAATGACTCGCCTGCAAAGTTCAAGCCCAGAGGGGGGCTTGCAGGATTGGCAGCAGCTTAAGTTTTAGCCCCTGGAGAGTATCTTGTTGTGATTCAGCAGACATGGAGGCTGGCAGTGATGGGGCAAGAAATGGATTTGGGGAGCGAACATCTCCTTAGCTGTGAGCTGACAGAGCCATGAAGACAACTGTTGTCATCAGCAACAGTATCAAAGGAGACTTCATACCTAAAGGAATGAGTGCTGTCTCCCTACAGCACTCAGACATGAGCTGTAACTAGAACAATACCTTCAGGAAACAGGAGACACAGAACTGACCTTAAGACTATCAGTGTCTAGAAAGGGGATCGGGCAGGGATGTTTTATTTTCCTTTCAGCACCTGTCATTCATTTCCCTCCCGAGGTCTCAAAGAAAGCCCAGAATCAAATAAAAATTATATTTAAAAAAAAAAAGAAAAGAAAGAAAAAAGAAAGCCCAGAATCTATTCAATATATACCAGAAAGAACATCTTCAAGTGACCACTGTGGGTAGGGACTATCCAATATAAAGAGGAAAAGAGGGCCAGAGAAATAGCTCAATGAACTGGAGTGCATGCTTCAATGCAGAAGACCTCATTTCCATGACTGGCATGACATGCTCCTCGTCCTGAACACTGAGATGTGAGTAACCCCTGAAAATAGCCATGTGTGGAGAAATTAAGGAAGGAAGTAAGGAAGGAGAGGGAGGGAGGGAAAGAAAGAAGAAAGAAAAATAAAAGGAATGTAAGAAAGGAAGGAGATGGAGATAAAGAAAGAAGAAAAGCAAGTAAAGATCGAGAACATTGGTGAAATGTGTGTTCTTTAGGAAATCCAGATTCAATGTCTCAGTTGCACACATGCCTCAGTGACCCGGGAATACTCATTTATCTCTCACTAGCTTCTGTAGACCCAACATGCTCCCAGCCAGCTGGTTGGTCCCGCAGGGCTTCCATAATGTGCACCCTGGGATGGCGGAGACGGTTCAAAAGGAATCACTACTTGCCGTGAAAGGGGAGCCTGCCTGGCGTGGTGTGTCCCAGTGCTCATGTCACCTCCTGCTGAGATTCTCCAGAGTGTGGTGATCGTTTAGAGAAACCTGATGACAGAATCGTCTGGCTTCGTCTGGCCTTCATGACATGAAAATAGTTGCTCAACACTTCCGCTGTCAGATTGTCTCAAGCAAACATGCCACTATTTTTGTTGATGTGCTGAGATGCGAACACAGAGCCTCATCCACATGACCATGTATTGCATCATTGTCCCAGATTTCCCAGACATACCTTTAAACACTGATCCCTAAATCCTGCACCTAACCACTGAGTCACATCATTGGCCCCCCAGTCTGTCAAAATGTAAATAACTTTTCTTCAAGCCAATCAGAGCCAGGTTGGAACCCAGTTTATTCTGACCTCAAGTCATTATTTTCCCGAGCCCCAAAGACTCCCACGTTCCTTCCCTTCTTTGGGCAGATTAGCACAACCTCCTTTGTAGAGTCCATCAGAGAGATTTACTGCTGGATGAAGAATGCCAGAGTGGTAGAACGTTCAGTCAGTTTTCACAGGAACAGAGTCAGTGTCCTAAAATACAAAACAAGTATGTCCAGGGGAATTTGAAGATTACTAGGACAGGTCTTGGCCTCTCACACCTGCAGCTTTAGCAGAATGTCCTCAAGTTGAAAGCTAATTAGGGATCATGGCTATGACATGTCTCACATTATTTAACCTTCAGAATCTGCCCATGAACTTTAAGCTCTTGTTAGCTTATAGTTTTTCCACAAATCTTGATGTCATCTGACTTGATTATAGACAGTAAATAACAGTGAATAAATGCTTGAGGTTAAATGAGTGCTATCAAAATGTTCTAGTCCCAAGTGAAAGGACCAATCTAGTCTTTGTGTTATTTTCTTTAAAAAAGAAATAAAAGGCAATTTTATTACACAGGCTACAATATTTTATTTGACTCTCAGAGGATACTAAATAAGCTGGGTTTTCTTCTTGTTGTTTGTTTATTGAGATTCTGTATGTGACCTCTCCTGGTGATATAAAAATAACTATTTTAATTGGTTTGGGGGACCCCAACTAGCATTGCTCAGGGTTACTCCTGGCTCTGCATTTAGAACTCACTCCTGGTAGGTTTAGGGGACTGTTTTAAGTCAGCCCTTGATGGGGTTGAATGATGGAGGGATGGAGGATGAGGTCTTTCCCCTCCAGCTCGGAGCACAAGTCTGCCTCCCTGTTCAGCCAGCGGTCCTGAGGTGAAGCGGCGGGTAAAAGGCTAACAGACAGTCAGGCTTGTGAAAATTCAGCTTTATTTGGAGGACAAGACTGAAGCCCAAAGCCACAGCATCAGTTCCAGCCAAAAAGCCCCTCACCTTCCACAGACCCTTGCTTTTATCCCCCAGAATCAGGTACCACCCAATGGTGGGAGCAGAATCAGGTACCACCCCAGGGTGGGAGCAGAATGCCAGGTCATGCCCTAGGGTCGGGCAGAATCACCGATCAGGGTAGGGTCAGTAACATAATAATCCCATTGAAATGTTTACATACACAACAGGGGACCCTATGTGATGCCAGGGATTGAACTCAGGTTGATCACATGCAAGGCAAATATCCTTCCTGCTGTGCTATCATTCTGGCTCCCAAAATAACTATTTTTATTGTATTTTTTAAGACAAAACTTCTGATATCCTGGACTCCAGCAGGAAAGAATCGACACAGAAAACTATTGAATAAACTTTTCAAAAGGAAATTTGAGAGATGAATCAGGAGGACAAAAAGCAGCTCTTACCAATATAACGCTGAGGGAGGAACGGCATGAGACAGTTGTCAGGGTGATGTTGTTCAAGTTTAGCATGCGTTCTCATTATCGCTGTCCTTACTGTCTGCCCCTAGCATGCTCGAGACACAAAGGAGACCAGATCCCACACAGCAGCTGAGGGTGCCCCGCCTGGGCAGCCTTGCTTCTTCCTTATCGCAGCCCTGGATGGTCCAAGAGAGATGCAAAAGTGCTTCCATACAGCTGTGGTGTTGTGGCTTCTAAGATTTCTGCAACTATGAAGGACTCCCCACATCTGCACCAGCACTTGTTGTTCTTGTTCTTTTTGATCTGTGCTAGCCTCTGTGGTGTGAGATTGTACCGCATTGTTGTTTTGATTTGCATCTCCCTGCATAGTTCAATGCTATTATTTTACACAGAAACCTCCGCTTCCTACCCCCACACCACCTCAGTTAAGATAAATGCATGAAAAGAGGCAAAAGGAAAATTTACAGCAGGAAACACCCCACAATAATTGTGGTTACCTCTGAACAGGAAGGAGTAGTTAAGACTGGAGGTCAAGATTAAAATCCACCTAAGTTAATTTTTTAAATTTTCCCCAAGGTGATTATAGTTATGTATTACTTGAAATACATAAATATGAAACTAGTGAGTTTCATATTTGATCAGGAGATCAACTTTGAGCCAAAGGAGAAACCAAAAGAAAATGCAGTTTAATAGGACTCACACTATTCAGTAAAAGAGTCAGTACAGGTGACTTTACTGTCATTGGAAGAGGAGGAGTATATTCTAGATGGTCTAGAAATAAATGTCTGTCTTCGTATCTTCCCCTTATTGTGTGATACACCCCGCCTCCAAATCAGTCTAGTAGGCATCTTGTCACTTCATCCGGCCAATGATGGTTTAAAGAGAGACAGTTGACTGAAGGGAAATCAGGTCAGAGGTGGAAAAAAACCCTTCTTTATTTTCGAATAATCAGATTAAAAAGGGAATGGCAATTTTATCCATCTGTAAGGAGAATCCAAATGAAATGGAGTTATAATAATGGAGTTGTCATGCTTCTCAAGAGTAAACAAAGAAAAGAGTTTCAAGCAGGCTTGGCAGAGAAGCAAAGAGAAGAGGAGATGAGAGATGTGTGTAGAAGTCTCCCCTACCTCTTCTCTTTTTCTTGTTCTGGCCTGAGAGCAGATGTGGTTATATTGCATACCCAGCTCTGGGGTGATAGTAAAGTCTTTGTGTCAGTCTGACACAAAGTAGACAGTAGACTACACACAAGGGAGATTTGTGCTTGCAGTTGGCATCTGCCAATTGTCAGAAAGGGAGAGAAAATCATGATAGGAACAAAGATGGTGCCCAGCACTGTCTCTCCACTAATCACACAACTGACATTTCATATTAAACAGGGTCAGGGATGATAGTGGATCAAGTAAGACGCTTCCCATTATCTTGCATGCAGAGTTGATCCTGATTTGGTCCCTAGTCTCCCTTATGGTGCTGAGAGCCCACCACGAGTGATTCCTGAGAACAAAGCTAGGAATAAGCCTTGGAGCACTTATGAGAGTGGTCTTCTCTCCCCAAATAAAACAAAAGCAATAACAAAAAGGACATTTCAAATGAGCAGACATCTCAGCTCTGCAGTTGAGTAAACAGGCTCTAAAGTTAAGGGAGGGACAGCAGCCTGAGTGTTTCTCCTCCTACTCTTGCTGCCTTTTCTATGTTTTTGGGAGGGAATGAACAGAAGCATAATAGATGCCCTCCTTCTTCTCTGTAAATCTGCCTGAGTGTCACAGAGAGAAAGATCTCTGGGTATTTCTGTCACTCTTCTGCTTTTCTCCTCTTGACAGCCTATAATTATCTGGAGAAACATAAACCAGATTGTTGGAAAGAAAAGGCTCCTTCCCTGGCTTGATAACCTTGCTCCCTGCATTTCTACTGCCCACTATCAGGGTAGAAGTCTTGGCCAGCCCTGCAGGCTGGCACTAGGTCTTGGGTGGAAGACATTGAATCAAAGCATCTGGGGCACTTACGTTCTTATGGGGCTACAAATGCCCAAGCATGGAACTTGCTCAAGGAATAAATACAAATGCACTTGCCCAACATCCCCAGGGAGAAGCCTGGACTCATGGTAGATAAGTCCCGAGTCCCATTCGTTTGCAAAGGCCAATGAGAGATGCGGAAACCCCACCCAGAAAGGGGAGAAACAACTCACCCCCAGTGTGTTGCTTCTACACAAACTAGACCCCAGGCAAGAACACCCCAGGAAAATACCACCATGTATTTCTGACACCCAGTAGAATTAGTACAAGTGTGAATAGAATCTGGCTGCTGTATCCTGGGTTGGCCAGAAGACAGTGATTGCTCCCATGAACTCAGGCATGTGGATCTTTTTCAGAAGATTTGCTTGGCTGGTACCCCAGAGTTTCCCACCTCTCTGCTTCTCAGCTCTCCTCTGGATGCAGAGCCACAGGTAGGAGATACCTCTCTGCAGGAGAGGCTGACATTGCAGGTGAATCTCCGAGACTGTCATCCAGCCCAAAGATCTGATGTGTGAGTTCACAGGATCTCCAAACCCCCAACTCTCCTGGGGCAAAATTTCCTGCATTATTGGAGCCTCCAATTCAAAGCATGAACTTGGACTCCTTTGCTTGTTCTGCAGAATATTGAGCAAGATGAATAAGAAGGAAGTGCCTGATCTTGTGGTGGGGATCTTTGAGGGCATCAGTCAGCCTGGTGGGCCATTCCTGCTGCCCAGTGCTGAGGGAACCATTCTAGAATTCCTCGTAGAGTTCAACTGAAAAGGGAAATCAGCCCCCCCCCACCAACCTTGGTGGGTGCCCCGCCCTTTAGGGAAGTTGTCACGGCTTTGGCCCCACCCTTAAGGAAGTCGTCACTGCCTCGGCCCCACCTCTACCCCTACCTCACGAATCATTGGTGTTATCGTAGCGGAAGTCCAGCCCTCAAGGACTCTTCTTCCCCTCCCACTTCCCATCCTATATAAGGGGGTGACGAGGGACCCACGAGGTCTCTGGTCCCCTTTCTATTCTGGGGGAACTTTGACCCTGGCCATTTGACTGGTCAGTATTAAAGCACTTTTTCAAAGCATCTGCTGGAACTCATCAGCCTCTTCATTTCTCTGCGCCGGGTAACTAAATTAGGACTTTCGAACTTTTCACAACAATTTCACATACTTGCCAGTTCAACATGACGTTGTTGGCCACTGAGATTAGGCCCACACACAGATTAGATTTGGCTTCTGGAAACCTTAATTTGAAAAAAAAATTGCTATTAAAACTCAGACTTAATTTGATGCCACCAGGAAGAGGTCATAGACTATGCACAGAGGTCATGCTGTCTTTGAAAAGGTGTAACAGTGACCTCGCTGTGGGTGTCTAGGCCACCCTATACTACGTGGTCATGGTGTGTCAGGAAGTCACAAATTATTTCTTTCAGCTGCTGCCTGAAAACAAGACAGCAAGAGTATTTCTGAAAATGATTTTCTTTACATTTTGAAGAACAGCATGTAATGGTAATACTAGACATCTCTATCCAGCTTTCAAGTAAGATGGCTCAAGGTATAGTTCAGACTCTAGGGTTTTGTTTTATTTTGTTTTGGGATCAGTGTCAGTGCTCACTCTTGGCTGTGCATTTGGAGCTCACTTCTGATGGACTTAGGGGACCATAGGGTGCCCAGGACCAATTCCAAGTCCCCACTTGCAAGACAAACACCTACAGGGATGTACTAATGCTCCAGCTGAACTGTTGGTCTGGCCACAGACTTCAGAATCTATTTACAACATTAAATTATAATGTCCTACTATGTTGTTATTGAGAAAAATACCACTATAATATTTCAAGAAATTGAAAGGCATACTTTTCTGTAGAGCATCAACTAAGGATCAGGAGCACGGAAACAATGATGAGTGATACAACACACAGACAGACATATACATAGACAAAGAAAACATCATGCTATATTTCAAAACCAGGACTAGTGAAAAGATCCAAAAAGAATCCAGAAAAAGAAAAACTAGTATATAAAGGATCAAAAGCAAATTGTCAGCCATATCTTGGTGTTTTGAACTATAAATTCAGTTTTATTTTGAAACTGTACTGAATTCAATACACGTTATATTGACCTACAAATGAACATAATGCAGTTGTTTAAATGTTAAGCCTGAAAATTGCCCAGAGAAGTGAAAACCTCAAGGCTTAAGCTTATCTAGAAGCATGTCAGAGTGTCCTGACAGTATGTGATCCTTCAGCTGAGATGCATGCCCAGAGGGATCAGAGCAAGTTCAAAGAGGAAGCCACTCAATAGTGGGTACCACCTGTGGATGAGCCATGGAACATTCCTTCTAACATGTCCCAAATCATTCCTCTGAGGCTCATTGTTTGCTGTTCGGAGCTAAAAAATATTTTCACTCTCAGACAACTTGAGCATGCATTTAAATATGTAAAAAATATTTTAATTTCTTTCTTCAATGAAAGATAAAGATGCCACGTTCTATATTGCTTCACTAGCATCATTCAGACTCCATTCTTTCCCACCTTTTGTTTATCTCCCTGCCCTCTTCTCTCCCCTCTTCTCTCTCTGACTTTAGTGATTACATGTTACCCCTCCCCAAAGTCAAATGTTAATCTTGGTGAGACCCTCCACAGCTTGGAGGGGTCTGTGCTTGGTAATTAAGAATGACCTGGGGGTGGGGAAAGGCAGATACAGCAGAAAAGCACAGCAGGAAGGAAATCAGAGACAGGTAGGATGCAGAGAGGCTGCTTAGCTTAGAGGCCATGTGAGGAATATGCACGAGGCGGTTAGGGCCTTGTAATAAAGCTGGATTTCTCCTGAAACTTCATCTGCACTGATATCCTGAACCAACAAACCCATGGGCCTAAGAGGCTGCAGGCATTGGGCAAGGTGGAGAAAAGCCTCACCATCCGTCCATGCGCCACTAGGATTTTATAATTAATAATTAATGCAACAATCACACAGGATCCAGATGGACCATTTCTCAACTTAAAGTGTCTTCATTTCACCTCATTTACAAATTCCCTTTATTTCTAATGTATATGAAATATACCCAAGAAGGTATTTATTTCATATGTCATTGATCGTTTTTACCATTTTTCCTATTTTCTTTGAAAGTTTATTATAGGCTATAATAATTCTGTGTGAAAGTCTGACTATGGAATAGTATGGTCAGGGCTACCATTCTTATTGGCATGTCATTTCCCGTCCTTCCATGCTGGACAGAAAGTGAGTTCCACTTAGTGTAGCTCCCAGCACCAATTTTCCTTTCCTGATAACAAATATGATGTTGAGGGGTGTGGAATTACAACTCATGTCCATAGCTTAAGTATTGTTAAACTTTGCTTTGTGATTGTAAACATACCTATGACTGACTTTATCCCTATAAAACCCCCTGCTTAAAAATGAAACTTGTCACACTCCTGCCAGAAGATTCATTGATCCCACCTACTTGTGTGTGGTTTCATGATTTCACATTTCATATTTCACCGCCCATGCAACCCACTCTCCCTGAAGTGGATTCATTGAAATCCCACTGGTGCTGTAAGACAGAAGCCGCCTCCAGCACAATACCATGCTGTTTTAATGATTATCACTTTGTAATACAGTTTAAAGTTGAAGAAAGTGATGCCTTCCATATTTCTTTTCCCAAGGATTGCTCTAGCTATTCATGGATGTTTATCATTCCAGATGAATTTCAGGAGTGTTTGATCCACTTCTTTAAAGAATGTCATGGGCATTGTTAGAGGGATTGCATTAAATCTGTACAATGCCTTGGGGAGTATTGCCATTTTAATTATGTTAATCCTGCCAATCCATGAGCAGGGTATGTGTCTTCAAGGGTATCCAGATAGGAAAGGAAGAAGTCAAGCTCTCACGGTTTGCAGATGACATATATTTACTATATTTAGAAAACCCTAAAGACACTACCAGAAAGCTTCTAGAAACAATAGACTCCTGTAGCAAAGTGGCAGGCTACAAAATTAACACGCAAAAATCAATGGCCTTCTTATACACCAATAATGATAGAGAAGAAATAGACATTAAAAAAAAAACAATCCCATTCACATTAGTGCCCCACAAACTCAAATATCTTGGAGTCAACTTAACTAAAGATGTGAAGTACTTTTACAAAAAGAACGACAAAACCCTGCTTCAAGAAATAAAAGTGAACTATCATTTTTAAAGTACATTAGTTGGACAGAGAATTATTTCTAGGAACTGAGTAAATATTTTGCCTGTGGGAGGACCGTGTTCAATTCTAGTAGTGTTGGATCCCCAGAACACGACTGGAGGTGATCCCAAGCACAGAGCCCAGAGCAACCCTTGAGCATCGCCAGGTATAAACAAAGGAAAAAATACACAGTAATGCTTTCCAACAGAAAATTTTCTTATTTGCTAAAGGCCAAAAGAGACTTGAGACCATAGACGAAGCCTTCAGATTTTCATTTGCTTGTGGCTAGGGGCTAGTGGGAGCTCAGGGTATGAGAGAGTTGGGCTCCAGGAGAGCAGGTGAGACTTATTTTGAGGACTCAGTGAGGATTTGTGGGTTGACCTTCGTCTTAGTATGGGGAACTGGCAGCTCAGACCTTTGAAGAAAAGCATGTTCCATATCCCATAGTGCTTTTCTGTTTGTGTGAAATGTTCTATTTGATCAAAAAGTAGGACTCATGGAACTTTACTCTTCTTATTAGAACAAAGGTGATTCTGAGTTACAAAGGAGAAGGTTACAACTCAGGGCAGCTTTTAACAACTAACTTCAAATGCAAAATAAGGGATTATTAAGAAGCAGAAATAAATCTAGGAACATGAGTCTTCACTGAGGTGAGCTCTATTGACAGGAAGGAGCCAAATCCCCTAAGGTGCAGTTCCCATTTCTGAGAAGGGTAAATAACCCAGGACCTGCATTCTGGCTATACCCTTGATTACCAGACACTGAGGCTGCAAGGACGTATTTAAAAAAGGGAAAATATATTGTCCTTTGATTTTAATGCTAAATATTATCCAGAAAAAAAATGGTCTCTTAGTAATCTTTGATGCTGTGATTTCTGAAAAGAATTTGATTGAGGCCGTATTTTTCCTGAGATTTTACAAAGAAGAGATAGCCAAATAATGACAGAAAATGTAATACCAAGCATGGATTTATCTCTTCAGGAATTCCTCAACTATCCATGCAGAGGAAACCCCATGGGAGTTATTTCAATTCTCCAAACCAGGAAAATCTGGGGATACATCTGATGTGCCTCCTGAGTTCCCCTAAGTTTATGCATGCCGTGGCAGTATAGGAATAAAGCAGACCCTCAGATCAGTGGACTAGACTAGAATATTCAGAGACTGCTCCCCAGATATACAATCAATTAATATTTGATAAAGGGGCAATAAATACAAAACAGAGAAAAGAAAGCCTCTTCAACAAGTGGTCTTGGTACAACTGGTCAGCCACTTGCATAAAAACGAATTCAGATCTTCATCTAACACTCTGCACAAAGGTCAAATGCAAATGGATTAAGGACCTTGATATCAGACCTGAAACCATGAGGTATATAGAACAATATGTTGGTAAAACACTCCATGACATTGAAACTAAAGGCATCTTCAAGGAAGAAACAGCACTCTCCAAACAAGTTGAAGCAGAGATACACAAATGGGACTATATTAAGCTGAGAAGCTTCTGCACCTCAAAGTAAATAATGCCTAGGACACAAAAAGTCACCCACAGAATGGGAGAAACTATTCACTCAACACCCATCAAATATGGGGATAATATCTAAGATATACAAGATATTGACAGAACTAAACAAGAAAAAAAAATTTAACCCCATCAAAAATGGGGAGAAGAAATAAACAATTTCTCAAAGAAGAAATACAAATGGCTAAAAGGCACATAAAGAAATGCTCCACATCACTAATCATCAGGGAGATGCAAATCAAAACAACAATAGGTACCATCTCACACCACAGAGACTGGCACACATCACAAAGAACATGAACAATCAGTGCTGGTGGAAATGTGGAGAGACAGGAACTCTCATTCACTGGTGGTGGGAATGGTGTCTAATCCAACCCTATGGAAAACAATATGGAGATTCCTCAAAGAAACTGAAAATTGAGCTCCCTTTTCATCCAGCTATATCACTTCTAGGAATATACCCTAGGCCAGCAATGGCGAACTTATGGCACACTTGCCAGCTGTGGCATGTGAAGGCCTTGCAGCTGGCATGGGGAAGGTCCGCAGTTAATAAATTTATAATATTTATAAAGAGTTTTTAGATACTAAAATCTTGTTAGTAAGGTTTAATTGACGTGCTGGCACTTTGAGGAAATTCTTTGGTTTTGTGTGGCCATTTGGGCACTCGGGCTCAAAAAGGTTAGCCATCACTGCCCTAGGCACTCAAAAACTCTATACAAAAATCCCTTCCTCACACCTATATTCATTGCAGCACTATTTACAATAGTCAGACTCTGGAAACAACCAAGATGCCCTTCAAACAGATGAATGGCTAAAGAAACTGTGGTACATATACACAATGGAATACTATGCAGCCGTCAGGAGAGATGAAGTCATGAAATTTTCCTATACATGGATGTACATGGAATCTATTATGCTGAGTGAAATAAGTCAGAGGGAGAGAGATAGACACAGAATAGTATCACTCATATACAGGTTTTAAGAAAAATTAAAAACATTGAAATAATTCCCAGAGATTAGGGCCGGAGGGACTGATTCAAGATAGGAAGCTCACTACAAAGAGTGATCTGTGCAGTTAGAGAAATAACTATGCTGAGAATTATCATAACAATGTCATTGAGTAAGGGATGTGGAAAATCTGTCTGGAATACAGGCAGGGGGTGGGCGAGGGAGAAGATGGGGGAATTGGTTGTGGGAATGTTGCACTGGTGAAGGGGTTGATCTTTTTATGACTGAAACTCAACTACGATTATGTTTGTGATCGTGGTGTTTAAATAAAGATATTATTATAAAATAAAATAAAAATGATAGCTCAATGTTTTACCAGAGATGTCATCATATTTATGCTAAGGTGACATCTAACCATCTCGGGTGCATTTGTGACTTTCCTACGTTGACCTTGAGAGTCTCCAGAGGGACCTTCTACTTGGCCCCAAATCTGAAGCAAAGCTGAATAAGGAAGCTCAGTTTCTACTCCTTATAAGAGCACTTTCTGCTTGAACTTGATATTTTTTTCTAGTTTTTTCCCCAAATCATTACACTGCCCAGTCATTTTGTCTCTCCAAATAAAGCAATGGTATTATTGTATGGTATTATTCCAAGATGACATTCTAAATCAAAATTATTATCATATCAAAGAATCTGTCTGAAAAATGTCACCTTTTTGTGTGATACTGTAAATTTTATAAATAATTCATAAAATTAAGGTAAATTGGACAAATCTGTTAAAAACTGTGAATCAAATTACACATGGGGGATGAAGATGAGGTAGCCTATAAACTAAATATAGTCAGATAATGAGTAGGCAATGAAGCTACAGACATAGATTATTGACTTCAAAAATTTTGTTTGAGTCTTCTGGGGACTGAGAGACAGTCCAGCAGTTGGGGTAGATGGCCAGTAAGCCCACAACTTGTTTTTAATCCACACCTGAGCATACCGCGGTGCAGCACTTGAGGCTACTGGGCACTGCTAGACATGACTCTGGAGGCCTTCAGTCCTGCTAGGTGACGAGTATTCCTGGCACCTCATGTCTTCAAGGCCTTTGCATTGAAGATTGCAGGCTAGGTTGGCTAAGCACCAATGGTGGCATCATTGAACCTCCTGAGCATTGCTTGGGATCTCCCAACCTCATTCACCATGAAACACAAGAATCTCCTGAATATAGCATTCATTTTCATTTCATATCTGAAAAGTGGACATGATGTCAACCTTTCTGTGAAGCAGCTGATGTGAGAGACTTATAACGTGATAGATGGCCCTTCAAAAGAGTCCAGTGATAATGGAATTCCTCTGTCAATATTTTTAATTTTCATGTAAGTAAAGAGATTTTGTAGAGTCTATAAAATCCTGAAGAACCCTATAGTTTTGTGAAGTTGATCTCTCCCTTGATGTTGGAAAATCTTGGAGGTTAGTTCTTTAATATAGGAACTTTAAAGATCTCTCTCTCTCTCTCTCTCTCTCTCTCTCTGAGCTCTCATTATGAACAGTGAATTTACAACAAAGATACTAGATACATTAAACATAGGAACTCCTTTTCACCAAATGTGATTGGAAAATTGGTTCACCACAAAGAAAAGAAGGAAAAAACAAAGGAAGGAAGGAAGGAAGGAAGGAAGGAGGAAAAGAAGGAAGGAAAGAAGGAGGGAAGAAAGGAAGGTAGAAGGGAAGGAAGGAAAAAAGGAAGGGAGGGTGAGGGAGAAAAGGAGAGAGGGAAGGGAAAAAATGACTCTTATCTTACACTATACTAAAAAGTTAATCCTAAAATCTTTGATTACAAATAGATAAAAGGGGCTGGAGCAATAGCTCAGCAGTAGGGTGTTTGCTTTGCACGTGGCTGATCCAGGATAGAGCTGGGTTTGATCCCCAGCATCCCATATGGTCCCCGGAGCCAGGAGCTATTTCTGAGTGCATAGCCAGTAATAACCCCTGAGCATCACTGGGTGTGGTCCAAATATAAAAATAAAAAAGATAAAAGTCTTTGATGTTAGATTCAGTCTATAAAATTCATCAAAGAGGGGTGTAGAGTTAGTACAGCAGGTAGAACATTTGCCTTGGCGTGGCCAATCCACATTCATTCCTTGGCACCACATATATGGTACCCAGAGCACTATCAGGAGTGATCCCTGATCTCCGACACAGAAACAAGCCCTGAGCATTTCTGGATGTGACCTCAAGACCTATAAATAAAATAAAATATAGGCAGAGTTCTCCATGGTATTTATTTCCAAGATGTTCTCTATGGTTGAACTCCATTGGCACAGAAAAGAAATGCAAAAATAAACAGATGGTGCTACATTTGTCTAGTTTCTGCACTGGAAAAGAAACTATGGCAAAAATAAAAAATATTTGATATATGGAAAAATATCCTTGCACCATATATTTCATAAAGGACTAATATTATAGAGTATGTATATAAAACAAACACAAAACTCAGCAAAAAACCTAAATATGTCCCTCAGAAAATGAGGAGAGAAGCTGAACAAATACTTCCTTTAAGAAGACACATATACAGTTGGCCACCAGGCATACGAAGAAATTTTCATTATCACTAATTATTAGGAAAGTGCAAAAACAGCAAGGCAATGGGATCTCACCTCATACCCTGAGAATGGCAGAGATGATGAAGACCTGAACAAGGAATGTAGGTTTAGGATGCAGAGACCAAGGACTTCTCTATTATTGCTGGGAATTTCATCTTGTTCATTCTCTATGGAAAACAGTATGGAGACATCTCTAAAACTTAAAAATTGATCTATCACTTGACCCAAATATTCTTTTTCTTGCCGTCTTGGCTAAGAACACAAAATTGTTCATTCCCAACTATCAGTGGTTTCCCATGTTCAATGAAGTGCTATTTACAATAACTGATATCTAGAAACAACCTACATCCCCAATGAGAGATGAGTCGATAATATTCATGTACATTTATAGACACACATAGAACACCCCTCAGCTATAAGAAATGAAATTCTATATTTTCTACAACTTAGATGAACTGAAAGGGCCCAAAGTCTATTAAACTCAGCCTGAGAGAGAAGAGTAAATGCCAGGTGATATCACTCATATGCAGCTTATGGAAGAACAAAGCCAGGGAATGCGCAGAATGTAGAATCAAGACACCCCCTTGGATGCCGACCCTTTCCCATAACCTAGCAGCTATTATTTCCAGCTGATATACTATAGAAATTCTCTAAACAAGATCTGGTTTTATTTTTTTCTTGGTTTTGGGGCCACACTCATCTGTAGTCAGCGCTAACTCCTGACTCTACACGCAGGAATCATTCCTGTTGATGCCTGGGGATCATATGGATGCTGAGGATGGAATCCGGGTCAGCTATGTGTAAGACAATGCTCTACCTGCTGTATTATCACTCCATCTACTTTCTGTTATTTTTAATGTGATGTAACAATTATTTCTTCCATTTTTTTAAATCATAGAGTTGTTAGGGAGTTTTGTGAGGACGACTCAGAGGTCCCAAGAGGACTGATGTCCCAAAGAACTGAGTTTATAAAGGCCAGAAGCACATCCTAGTCAGACTGTGGATGAAACAAAGAGAGGGCTAGAGTGGCTGTGAGCAGAAGAGCATGTCACAGGAGCAAAATAAGCCAGTTAATGGCTCAGCTGGTTTATGATCATGGAGTAACAGTGATAATTGGCAGAGACAGTGAACACAGGAGCTGTACAGATTGTTTGTGGGTGTTCTTGCTCATGGCTGTTTGTTTATAGGTGTTCTTGTTCATGGGTGTTTGTTTAAGCATGTTTCGGTTCGTGGGTGTTTCTTTATGGGCTTTTCTTGTTCATGGGTGACATCAGCCCTTGGAACCATGGAGCGGTTTCTTTTCTGCGCATCGTTATTAGAGTATTAAAAATGGAGTCCCTTATGCCAGGGGTCTAATCCAAATGTCATGTTATTGCACTGCAGTCTTCTCAGAATTAATCTATAGCCTCCTGTCTGATATTCTCCCCCATCATTCCGGGCTTTGGACTGTTCCATGCTCCGGGGTTCTTGAGGCATTTACTGCTTCAAAGGCAATTTGCTCTTTATTACAATGAGCCGACAGGTGCTCAGCTTGATGGTTTGAAAGTGCATCCCAAAGCCTGAAAGGACCTTGACTACATCCACCTGGGTCCCAGCTGAGACTTTTCATACTCAGAAAAGCTCTGGACTCAAGTGTTTCCTTGAAGCACGTTCTGAGATAGGCTGTCACCATCTCTGGCTAGTGTCCCAGGTACCCTCTCCATCCAAAGTGGTATAAGATGAGCTCTGGGGGACCCTGAGAGACTCCCCCAGATGCTCAACATTCCATTACCTACATACTAAAAGGGGGGACAAACTGCCAGGTATGGTAGTAAGTAATTAATGCCTTGTTCCAAAGAGATGCTTAGCGCAGGAACTTACCCTCATCATTATCATTTTGAGGAAGTATCAGGTTGGGAGTCATGAAGCTATTTCAAAGAAAAATAATCTTGAAGATATAATTGGAATGAGAGTGCAAAGATTAACACTTGCTTTTCAAAGTGGCAATTTCTCAGAGTAATTCAGAGGATTTAGGGGACCCAGCTGGAAGCTAGCTGCTGAGCGGGCCTGTGAAATCTCTGAGCCGAACAGCTCAGAGTTCCATTAAACCTCCTGGTCCTCAATGTCAAAGCTCAGGACACTGGAGTTCACCTTCCAAGTATGACTCAGGGGCATCAAGAGGGAACCCCAGATTTGTGCATCATCAAGTGGACTTATACCTGTGTGGCTTGATGCCGAGTGACGTGGGATCCTCCTTCCAAAGTGAAGTTGTGGCTGGGATGGAATGAACCCACTTAAGGAACCAGGTTTGCCTCCATGGTCTGTGTCGATGACATGGAGCTGCCCACAGGACACGCTGATGTCCTCTCTCAATTCGTCCAACGGTGTTGCCACCCCAGGATCTGGCACTGGGGGAACATGCATGTGTCTGAGGGGAGAGCAGCTCTGTGGCTGCTAAGTCAAGTGAAGTTCTGTGTCTTTTCTGCAGAAGGAAAGGCCACATCTTCTGCCAGGTTCAATGCTCTGGCCAGAGCAGTGCTTCTTAAATAGTGGGGCACACCCCCCAGGAAGAGCGCGAGGCTCCCTCAAGGGGGGCGCGTTTGACCTCGGCAAATACTGTCATAACAAGCTTAAACCCTGTTTTTATGTCTCTGTATGTCTCTGGAGCTAAAAGTCGCTGTGTCCTGCTTCAAACCCCGCTTGGAAAAGCTATGCATTGCAAAACGTGCTCATTGTAGCCATTCATCCAGACATCACCTCTGATGAAAAAATCAGCTCAAATTATTTTTATATATTTTTGTTTTGCAAGGCTAAGGTTTTTTAAATAAAGATACTATTTACAGTCGCGCGGGGGCTGCGAAAAATGTTTTCTTCTTCCTAGGGGGCATGACAGAAAATAATTGAGAAGCACTGGGCCAGAGGCTGCACTGATCCCCAGGTTTCCCTTTGTCCCAACCACCATGAGTCATTTTTTTCCAGCTTTTACTCCAAAACCTGCTCCTGTTTGGACTTTAGAAGATTCCTTGGAAATGACATTGTGTGACGCCTTTGGGCTTCCTTGTTTGAGCCTCACTGAGTTTTGTTCATCTGCAGGCTAAGGAAATCCTCAGCCATTATATCCTCCAGTCCTTTGTCAACTCTAAATGTTTCTGTTCCAGTTCCCAGTTCCGAAGTTTTTCCTCTCTTGTTCACGTTGGTTCCTTTCAATTGAGACCGCTGAGTACATCACTAAGTTTTTACTTTTGTTCTTCATTTTTCAGTTCAGTTTTTAATTGCTTCTTCTTTATAATGCCATTTCTTTATTGAGACGTTCTAGGTTATTTTTTAAGGGCCACATCCTGCTCTTCTCAGGGCTTACTCGTGGGTCTGTGCTCAGACATCACTGCTAGTGGAATCGGGGGATTATATGGGGTACCGTGGCTCAAATCCTCCCCTGACCACTTGCAAGATAAGCACCTTCCCGATGCTGTACTATCTCTCCAGCCCCTCTTGTTGAGACTTTCTGTTTTATACGATGATCTCTTTTTAGGGAGTTCTTAAAAACGTGATTTTATTTTTAGAGATCTGAGGTTTACAAGAAGAAAGAGATCATTTATTTCCATTTCTTGCCTTACTGTCCTTGCCTTATCAAGGACTTTCAGTATGATATAGAAAATGAGAAGTATTGGTATATCTGTCTTATCCTAATCCTTTTAGTGACATCTTTCATTTGCAACATACCTTTTCATTTAATTCATATAAATGCTCTATAACTTCCCAAAAAAGGCAAGTACCTTATAACAAAATAATCATAATTTATTTTGGTGTTCCTTTAACAAATGCCACTGATTTCTGTTTAAACAGAAGCATATCTTTAATTCCATTAAAATGTTAAATACATACACATATGTACTCATGTTTAAATAGTGCATCAGTATATGTTACATATTTCGTGGCAATATTTGTCTTGAGCAATAATTGTTTAGCTCTCCTAAGACTGTAAAAATAAAGCTTTCCTTCTAACTTCACCCGTCCATTCTTGAATTTCTTCCCTCTTAGTCTAGAGGGGTTTCTGAACAATATTATTTTTCTTCTTTCTAAAGAATTTCTTTTCACATTTCTTGAAAGGCAGGTCTACTGGCAAACAATGACCTCAATTGTATTTGTCTGAAAGTATTTCTCCTTCAATCTTGAAGGGTAATTTCACAGAGTACCGAATTTTAGGTTTATTTTTTCCCATCACACTTTGAAGATTCCATTTACTCTATTCTTGCTTACATGGTTTCTGGGGAGAAGCCAGAGGTCACATCATCACTGGTCCACGGGAAGCATCACTGGTCCATGGGAAACACCCTCCTCCACACTGTGGCTCTATCCTGGGCCTCTTTCTCTGTCCTGAGAACTTCCAACATGCTCAGTTAGTTGTAGGTCTCTGGATATTCATCCTTCTTGGTTGTTTTTCTCCATTTCTTGGCCCGTGGGTTTGATGTTGTGACATCAATTTGGAAAGATTGTCAAGCCAAAATTGTGTCCAATTGTTCCTTTTTCTCTTGTTGGTCTCTATGTTTCATATATGGAAATGTGAAATTTCCTCCTTGCCACTTTTCTTACAACCTTTGGATAACATGTTTGATTTTTTTGTTTGTTTGTGATAATCTTTGTTCTTCTTAATTTGAGGTTTTAAACTATGGATATTCCTTCTTGCTGAAATACTCTCTTCGCACTATGTTCTCTTAACTAGCAAGGCCATCAAAGGTCTTTCTCATTCGTGTTACTTTATTTAGGGTAGGGTTTTTCTTTTCTTTCTTTCTTTCTTTCTTTCTTTCTTTCTTTCTTTCTTTCTTTCTTTCTTTCTTTCTTTCTTTCTTTCTTTCTTTCTTTCTTTCTTTCTTTCTTTCTCTCTCTTTCTTTTTTCTTTCTCTCTCTTTCTCCCTTTTTCTTTCTTTCTTTCTTTCTTTTTCTTTCTTTCTTTCTTTCTTTTTTCTTTCTTTCCTTCCTTCCTTCCTTCCTCCTTCCTTCCTTCCTTCCTTTTTTTCTTTCTTTCTTTCTTCCTTTCTTTCTTTCTTTCTTTCTTTCTTTCTTTCTCTCTCTTTCTTTTTTCTTTCTTTCTTTCTTTCTTTCTTTCTTTATTTATTTCTTTCTTTCTTTCTTTCTTTCTTTCTTTCTTTCTTTCTCTCTCTCTCTTTCTTTCTTTCTTTTTTTTTTTTATAAATTTTTTTTTTAATTTTTATTTTGATCATAATGGTTTACATAGTGTTGACAATAATATTTTAGGTACATATTTACATAAAATCAGGGGGGATTCCCATCACCAAATTGTCCTCCCTACACCTCCATTTCTGTCCTACCTCCCATTTCCTCTTCCCTCATCCCAGGTCGGCTTGAATATGTGGTCCCCTCTTTATCTAACCCACAACTTAGTAGTCTTGCACCTGTTTGGTCTTGATGCCTCCCTTAGTTCCCCCTCTAACTGGAGGCAGGACTAGCTAGTTCAAGTTGCGTGGTTTTGTTTGAAAAAGAGAAAAGTAATAAACTGGGGTAAGGATCTAATACCCCGAAACTGGGCGGAATCCTTCTAGAGGCTCTCATCATTGATTTGAGAGATGGAGAAAAAGAAGGTGAAACACTCCACCAGTACCAAAAGAAGTGTCAAATATCTAGTGAGGGCTTGAGCTGTATCGATAAGCACCACAAAAAAAAAAAAACAAAAAAAAACAGGCAAACAAACAAACAACAAAAAGCAAAACAAGCAAAAAACAAACAAACAAAAAAAAACACCATGGTCTTGAAATGAGAAACATGGCATAGCACATAACGAAAGAAAAGAAAGGAAGAGAAAATATAAGTATGGTTGGGGACAGTTTCAATAATCACTCCCAAACAGAGAAATCGACCAAAATAGATAGGTGAATAAAAATAATAACAACAATAATAAATGGAGGTAAAAAATATATAGATAATAACCAAGGTTTTGTGCTTTTTGTATTTTTATTTTTCCCTCCTGCCCTGGCACAGTAAATATTGGGGTCATTCGAAAAGGAATTCACTTGGCCTAAGAGATATGGGGTTTCTCCGTCCTTGGAGCATACTGTCATGGGATCAACACTAGACTTTGCTCAGGAGCCTTTACTCTCCCGGTGGTGGTTTTTTTTTTTTTTTTTTTTTTTGGTGTGTGGAAGACTTCTGTTCTGTGTTTAGAGGTCTCAGTATCTGCACAGCTCCTGAGGTGGGACTTATGATGAAGTCAGTCTTTGTGGTTCTAGAGGTTTGTTACCTCCGTATCATTTTAAACCATCTTCTGTGGTTGGTGATCTTGGTCTTTGCCCTGATCCTAGGGTGGCACCTAGGATAGCATCTTTCTTTGTGCTTCCAAAAGCCCTGTTCCGTTACCATTTTCTCTGCCGGACCTTTGGGACTGGGGATCCTGGTTATTGTGCAGGTCATAGTTCAAACCCTAAACTAGGGCTTTTTTTTTTTTGGTCCCAAGATGTATACCGTCTGGTCGTAGTTCTAGCAGCCAGTCAACTATAAATCACGATCTTGGCTTTTGGACCTACCAAAGGGTGCCGAGACTTCTGGTTGTGTCTTGTCGTTAGCTGGTAAGGTAGGTTAATCTGCTCTGAGGTCAGGATGTTCAGATTTTCCTCATTGTCAGGAAATCATGTTAGAGTTGGCCCTTGTTGTTGACCCCGCAGTATTAAGGCAGTCCCGGCTGGGATTTGTTTCTTGCCACTGTTGTGAGGAACTGTGCCGTTTCTATGTCTGGGATCCAGGGTTCAAGGCTGGATGAATGGTATCTGATCACCTGAGGTCTAAGTTGATTCCACATGACATATTTTCAAGGTAGGAGATATCCCTGTTTTGTAAACAACTATGAGTTCCCATCTCTAGTAGACAAGAGCTCTTTTTTTTATATGTAAGATTTCCCCTTTATTTGGTGTGCCTTTGCAGGGGGAAGTGGTGCTACATTATAATGTCTGTGTATTTGTGGGTGGACAGAGGGGATAACAGAAACAGGTCACATACCCAAAAGCGAGGAAAAGAAAAAAAAAAAGGAAATAAAAATGTATGCGCTCACAAATGTATATGTAGGACAAACATTTAAAAAATAAATTAATTAATTAAAAAAAAATAAAAAAATTAAAAAAAAATTTAAGGTGAGTTAGTGAGGTTTTTTAAGGGACCAAAGTGGTGCAAAAGACTACCTTACATTTGGGGGAGAGTAGGTAAAGAGGTGGTGTATTACCAGTCTTATGCCTATGTTGGAGGTACAGTTTTTCCCATTGTCTTTTGGGTGTTTCCTGTGGTGTGTGGGTTCCCAGGCATCTTCCTATCCCACCCCCTGACCTTCTTCAGATTGGTAAAAATTTGTGGCAGGGAGGTCTTGAAAGAGTTCTTGCGTTGGGGATACTTTTGGACCTAGATCCGGTTTCAAGAAACAGTCCACGTTAGGGGGAGTTGGTAGGGAAGGCCGCACAGCATGAGTCCGCAGGGAGTTGGCTGTCTTTTCTTGCAGGAGATGAGGTGTGGGTTTGACTGGGTGTCCCCTCGCCTGGGTGCTGGGTACTGTTTCGTTGGGTAGGAGGTCGGCCTTGATGCCTAATAGATTAAGGATTGAGGGTGAAGAGTTTTAATATGGTGGGAGATCTGGATGGAATTGAGGGGTGAAGGGATAGTTGGATTTCCAGAGGGGAGACAGGGGAAGGTATATGGGAGGGGTATGCAGTGAGAGGAAAGAGAAAATACCTTAGAAAGAAAAGGAGAAGAGAAAGGGGAAAAAGTAAAGAGAGGAATAGAATTAAAAAAAAAAAAAAGTAGTGAGAAGAGAGGGGAGAATAGCAAGGGAATGCTGGTTAGGTTGAATGTGTTCGAAGAATAGAGCCTGTAGTTTAAGTCTGTACATCACAGGCACTGCTTCGGTGGTCTGACTGGTCACTTGCTTCAATTCCTAAAAGAAGGAATAACCTAGAGATAAAGTGTATGTTAGAGAGTTTTCTCGTGGCCCTCTCGTAGTGCATGCTATGTATGGTATCTCGTGTGGTATCCCGAGTTGCCATCTTAGTTTGTCCGCCCTTTGTATCCAAGGGCGCCTGTGGACAGAAAAGCTGAGAGGTTATTTAAAATATAGTAAGATAAAGGCATTAAAACATAGTGCTATGGTATGCTGCCATTGCAGTCGTGATTTCCCTTGGTGTTCTATACTTGTGTTCCTGTATACGAACTCTAAGGGATTATTGTGGGCCTTTGTTTTGGAAGTCTGATTACTTACCTGTTCTCTTAATGCTGTTGTTTCTGTTGTTGCTGCTTTCTTTGTGGTATAATGTGTTGTCAAGTGTTTGTGTTGCTCCTTTTTCATGAATTTTGGACACTGCTCCCACGTATATGTTGAGTATTACAGTGTTCGAAGTTTCTACCCTGTTAAACCCTGTTATTTGATTGTTAGGTATTAGTTGTGTTTAAACTATATGTTCTAGGTGTTTCAGAATAGTGCCACCATTCTGTGTTTATCTTTTGTCTTCTGACTTACTTCGTTTAACATAACATGATCTAAGTCCATCCATGTTGCTGCAAAGTCTGTGATTGTATCGTTTCTGACTGCCATGTAATATTCCATTGTGTATATGTACCACATCTTAATGATCCATTCATCTGTTGTTGGACATCGAGGTTGGTTCCACGATTTGGCTATTATACTGAGTGCTGCAATAAATAGTGGGGTGCATACGTATTTTGGAATGAATGCCCTTCCATCTTGGGGGTATATGCCTAGGAGAGCAATTGCTGGGTCAAATGGCAGCTCAATTCTGAGTTCTTTGAGCACTCTCCAGACTTTTCTCCATAGATGTTGGACTAGGGGGCATTCCCACCAGCAGTGAATGAGAGTTCCTTTCATACCGCATCCCCGCCAACAAAGGTTGTTTCCATTATTTTTGATGTGAGCCATCCTCACTGGTGTAAGGTGGTATCTCATTGTTGTCTTGATTTGGATCTCCCTGATGATGAGTGAAGGTGAGCATGTTTTCATGTGTTTGTTGGCCATCCTTCTGTCTTCCTCAGAGAAGTGTCTATTCATTTCATCTCCCCATTTTTTTATGGCTTTATTTGGTTTTGAGGGTCTCAGCTTTCTGAGTGCTTTGTATGTTCTAGATATCAGGCCTTTATCTGATATGTCGAGTGAAAAGATTTTTTCCCATTCTGTTAGCTGTCTTCTTGCGTTAAGTAGGGTTTGTTTTGCCATGCAGAAGCTTTTTAGTTTGATGTAGTCCCATTTGTTTATATTACATGCTAAAGTTCTTGCCATTGGTGCTCCATTCTCAAAGACCTTTTTGATATATAGGTCTTCGAGTGTTCTGCCTATTTTATTCTCGATAAACTTTATAGATTCGGGTCTGATTTCAAGGTCTTTGATCCATTTTGAGTTGACTTTTGTATAAGGGGTGAGATATGGGTCGATTTTCACTTTCTTACATGTGGTTTTCCAGTTGTACCAACACCATTTGTTGAATAGGCTTTCTTTGTTCCATTTCAGATTCTTGCCTCTTTTATCAAATATTAGTTGGCTGTATATCTGGGGGTTTATGTCAGGGAATTCTGTTCTGACCCACTGGTCTGAGGTCCTGTCTCTGTTCCAGTACCATGCTGTTTTAATTACTATGGCTTTATAGTATAGTTTCAAGTTAGGTAAGGAGATGCCTCCCAGCTTCTTGTTTTTCAATATGTGTTTGGCTATCCTGGGTCTTTTGTGGTTCCAGATGAATTTTGTGATTGATTGTTCTATTTCTTTAAAGAATTGTGTCTGGATTTGGATAGGGATTGCATTAAATCTATATAAAAGTTTGGGTAAGATAGTCATTTTGACTATGTTAATTCTACCTATCCATGAGCATGGGATGTTCTTCCATTTCTTTAGATCGTCTTCAATTTCTTTCTGAAGTGTTTTGAAGTTTTCCTGGTATAGGTCTTTCACTTCTCTTGTAAGGTTGATTCCTAGATACTTGATATTTTTTGATACTATCTTGAATGGAATTGTATTTTTAATCTCTCTCTCCTCAACTTCATTGTTTGTATATAGAAACGCTACTGTCTTTTGTGTATTTACTTTGTATCCAGCCACTTTGCTGTATTGGTTGATTGTTTCTAGGAGTTTTACTGTGGACTCTTTAGGGTTTTTGATGTAGATCATCATATCGTCGGCAAATAGAGATAGCTTGTGTTCCTCTTTCCCTACTTGAATTCCTTTGATTCCCTTCTCTTGTCGGATTGCTATTGCTAGGACTTCTAAAGTTATATTGAATAAGAGTGGAGAGAGTGGACAGCCTTGTCTAGTTCCTGACCTTAGTGGGAATGCTTCTAGTTTCTCGCCGTTAAGTATAATGTTGGCTATAGGCTTTTCATATATAGCTGTAACTATCTTGAGGAAGGTTCCTTCTAATCCTATTTTGCTGAGTGTCTTTAGCATGAAAGGATGTTGGATTTTGTCAAACGCCTTCTCTACGTCAATTGATATGATCATGTGGTTTTGGTCTTTCATGTTGTTGATGTGATGTATCATATTGATTGATTTGCGTATGTTGAACCAACCTTGCATTCCTGGTATGAATCCCACTTGGTCGTGATGAATGATCTTTTTGATGAAGTGTTGGATTCGGTTTGCTAAGATTTTGTTGAGAATTTTTGCATCTATGTTCATTAGTGAGATTGGTCTGTAGTTTTCTTTCTTAGTGGTGTCTTTGCCTTCTTTGGGAATGAGTGTGATATTAGCCTCATAAAAGGAGTTGGGGAGGATTCCTGTTTTTTTCTATGGTTTGGAAAAGCCTATGGAAAAGTGGTAGTAAGTCTTCTTGAAATGTTTGATAGAATTCACCTGTAAATCCATCTGGGCCTGGGCTTTTGTTCTTAGGGAGTTTTTTAATTACATCTTCAATTTCCTCTGAGGTGATTGGACTGTTTAGACTTTCTAGATCTTCCTTTTCCAGCTTTGGAAGAGGGTGTTTGTCCAAGAATCTGTCGATTTCTACTGGGTTCTCTAGCCTAGTTGAGTATAGTTGTTCATAATATGATCTCATGATATGTTGTATTTCATGGGGTTCTGTTGTAATCTCTCCCCTTTCATTTGTGATCCTACTGATTTGGGTGTTTTCCCTCTTTTTTTTGGTGAGTTTTGCCAATGGTTTGTCTATCTTGTTTATTTTTTCGAAAAACCAACTCCTGGTCTCATTGATTTTTTGTATTGTTTTCTTAGTTTCGATGTTGTTTATTTCTGCTCTGGTTTTTATTATTTCTTGCCTTCTGGTTGTGGTTGGATTTCTCTGTTGCTGTTGCTCCAATTCTTTGAGGTGATCTTTTAAACTGTTGGTTTTGTTATTTTCCTGTTTCTTGACATAGGCCTGTATTGCTATGAGTTTCCCCCTAATTACTGCTTTTGCTGTGTCCCATAAATTTTGACATGTGTCTCTTCATTGTCATTTGTCTCAAGGAATCTTTTTATTTCTTCCTTGAGTTGTTCTTTGATCCAGGTGTTGTTGAGCAGCATGTTATTTAATCTCCAGGTATTAGTTTTTCTCCATTGCTTCTTCTTGATATCAATTTTAACCTCTGTTGCATAGTGATCTGAAAGGGTACTTCTAATGATCCTTACCTTTGTGGTCTTATATAGGTTGGCTTTGTATCCTAAGACATGGTCTATTCTGGAGAAGGTTCCATGTGGGCTTGAGAAGAATGTGTATTCTGCTTTCTGGGGATGGAGGGCTCTATATAAGTCTATCAGCCCTAAATCTTCTAATTTTTCATTTAGAGCTCTTATTTCTTTGCTATTTTTCTGTTTGGTGGATCTGTCCAGTGGTGATAGTGGAGTATTCAGGTCCCCTACTATTATCACATTTCCCTTCATGTGTTTCTCCAGGTTTGCCAGTAGTTGTCTCACATATTTTGCTGACTCTAGATTAGGTGCGTATATATTGACCAGGGTTAGTGTTTCTTGATCTAATGTTCCCCTGATCAGTAAGTAGTGACCCTCTTTGTCTCTGATCACTTTCTTGAGGTTGAATACAATTTGATCTGATATAAGAATTGCTGTCCCTGCTCTTTTTTGTTTTCCATTGGCCTGGATGATTACTTTCCATCCTTTTATTCTAAGCCTGTGCTTATCCTGTAACTGTAGGTGTGTTTCTTGTAGACAGCAGAAGTCTGGTTTATTTTTCCTAACCCAGTTCTCTACTATGTGTCTTTTAATTGGAGAGTTTAGTCCGTTTACATTTAGGGAAATTATTGATAGAGAGGACTGTTGTGCAGTTGTATTGTGTGGGGTGGTTGTTGTTACAATCGGGGGTTTGGATTGTGTAATTCGTCTCTGAGTAAATCGCTTAGTATCGGCTTAGTTTGCACAAATAGTTCAAGTTCGTTCATATTTGAGAATGTTTTTAGTCTGCCCTCCCATATGAATGATAGTTTTGCTGGGTATTGGACCCTGGGTTGGAAATTTCTTTCATTCAGTCGTTTAAATATGTCATTCCACTGTCTTCTTGCTTGAATTATTTCAAATGGGAGATCTGGTTTGATTCTTATGTCTTTTCCTTTGTACTTGAGGTTTTTTTTTCTCCCTTATTGCTTTCAGGAGTTCCTCTTTCTCTTTGTTTTTTGCCATTTGGATTATTATGTGTCTTGGTGTGGGTTTATTAGGGTCTATTTTATTAGGGACTCTCTTGACTTCCTGGATTTGTCCTGAATTGTCTTTCCAGAGGGTGGGAAAGTTCTCTGTTATTATCTCCCTGACTACCTGTTCTTCCCCCTTCCCTATTTCCTCCCCTTCTGGTATACCTACAATTCTTAGATTGTTTCTTTTGTCTTTATTCATTAGATATTGGACTTTTCCTTCCAGTGCTTTGCCTTTTATTTCTTTGTTGGTTTCTTGATCATTTTTTGATTGCAGTTTTCCTTCGAGTTCTTCGATGTGCTTCTCCAACTCTGTGTTTCTGCTTGTAAGGCTTGTTACTTTGTCTTTTAAATCCTTCACTTCTTTTTGTATGGAATCTCTCATGTTCTTTGACATTTCTTCTTTAATTTGGCTGATTCTTTCATCCATGGCTTTCTTATACTCGGTTGCTAGGGTTTCTTTCATCTGTTTTAGTAATTCTTGCATTTCCTTCCTCATGACCGCTTTTAGGTCTTCTTCCCATGGATCTGTGCGTTTTGGTGGACTTGGAAATTTAATAGGGTTTGTCATGTTGTCTCCAGATATTAGGGATTTCCTTGATTTACGCATAATTCTTTGTATTTAATGGTGTGTTTTGGAGTGCTGTGGCTTCTAATTTCGGCCTGCTTTGGTCCCCTTCCTGAAGGTGATTCTAGAGGATGCTGTTGGGTGGGCTTGTTGAACCTGGCTCTTTCTCCTCCCCTTTGCTACCTAGAGTTCGGCCCTCCTGCAGTGGGTATTATTGCTTTTCTACTCCTTATTTCTGTCGGCGGTGCAGTTCCACTCCTGGCCACACTGGTTGCTGGCGCTATTGAGCCTAGCTCCCAATCCCCCCTCCTTTCTCTGGGAGTCAATGGAGCTCTGCCCCCTCCAAGTTTCCCTTGAAGGAGTTCCCTCAGTCCGACCCTTCAGGCTCTGCCCTCGCCCTTTGGGAGTCCCTGGTCCACTCCAGGGTCCAGGGGGGTGGACTGCTCTAGGTCACCTGCGAGTTCAGAAGGCTGGCCCTATCTCCCCCCGTCTATTTGGGTTGCTCAAGTTGCCGTTCCAGGTGCCCACCTGGGGGAAGGGACATGCCCAAATCACTCTCGCAGGCGCTCGTGGTCCCTGGGATGTGCTGGGCTAGGCTCCCGCGTGAGGCAGCAGGGACTCACCCAGGCCTCCCAGGCTGGCGTCTGGGGTCTCCGGGGGATGTGGTGGGTTAGGCGCCCGCGTGAAGGAGCAGGGACCCGCACAGGCCTCCCGGGCCGGCGTCTGGGGTCTCCGGGGGATGTGGCGGGCTAGGCGCCCGTGTGAAAGGGCAAGGACCCGCGCAGGCCTCCTGGGCCGGCGTCTGGAGTCTCCGCGGGATGTGGCGGGCTAGGCGCCCTTGTAAAGGAGCAGGGACCCGCGCAGGCCTCCCGGGCCGGCGTCTGGGGTCTCCGGGGGATGTGGCGGGCTAGGCGCCCGTGTGAAAGGGCAAGGACCCGCGCAGGCCTCTCGGGCCGGCGTCTGGGGTCTCCGGGGGATGTGGCGGGCTAGGCGCCCGTGTGAAAGGGCAAGGACCCGCGCAGGCCTCCCGGGCCGGCGTCTGGAGTCTCCGCGGGATGTGGCGGGCTAGGCGCCCTTGTAAAGGAGCAGGGACCCGCGCAGGCCTCTCGGACCGGCGTCTGGGGTCTCCGCGGGATGTGGCGGGCTAGGCGCCCGTGTAAAGGACAGGGACCCGCGCAGGCCTTTCGGGCCGGCGTCTGGGGTCTCCGGGGGATGTGCCCAGCTAGGCTCCCGCGTGAGGCAGGAGGGACTCACCCAGGCCTCCCGGGCCGGCGTCTGGGGTCTCCGGGGGATGTGCCCAGCTAGGCTCCCGCCTCTCTCTTTCTTTCTTTCTTTCTTTCTTTCTTTCTTTCTTTTTTTCTTTCTTTCTTTTTTCTTTCTTTCTTCTTTCTTTTCTTTCTTTCTTTCTTCTTTCTTTCTTCTTTCTTTCTTTCTTTCTTTCTTTCTTTCTTTCTTTCTTTCTTTCTTTCTTTCTTTCTTTCTTCTTCTTTCTTTCTTTCTTTCTCTTTTTCTCTTTCTTCTTTCTTTCTCTCTCTCTCTCTCTCTTTCTTTCTCTCTCTCTTTCTCTTTCTTTCTTTCTTTCTTTCTTTCTTTATTTCTTTCTTTTCTTTCTTTCTTTCTTTCTTCTTTCTTTCCTTTCTTTCTTTCTTTTTTTTCTTCTTCTTCTTTTTGATTCTATCCTGTAGTGTTCAGGTGCCTCCTGCTTCTGTGCTCATAGGTCTCAGGGGAATCATGAATGGGCTATGGATCAAATCTGGGTCAGCTGTGTACATGCAAGTTCAAGGCCTGCTGTATTATATCTTTGACCCCACATGTTCATGTTTTTTGATGTCCCCCTCTTTATGACTTTTTCTACAAGTCACCGACTTTATCTTTTGCTGTCCTGTGCAGTCTTGACCCCATGGGAATGGGCCCACTTGGCAGTTTACAGTCTCACTCTGCCCCACTGAAGGGCAGATGGAGGCGCTCAGGTGTTTGGATTCTCTTCCTCTTTCTTCAACATTTTGGACTTTCTGAGGTGCTTTGTAAAAATGTGCACTCTGATGATCCTTTATGGAGTGGTTAAAAGGGCTAAAAATAAATTACTGGAAAAATCCACAGGAGATGAGGATTCAGAGCTGAGTTGTGCTGACATGGCCCAGGGCAGGGGCAGAGGCGGGAGACAGACACCTTCTCTTCAGGGAGGCTCTGAAAGTGAGACAGTGGGTTTCTCAGGGACCAGGGGCAGGTGGACTGAAGTCTTGGGTTGCTGAGTACTTGGTTCCTCTTCATCCCAGTGGCCCTTGCTTCCCCTCCGGTGACAGCGCCAACATCTCCTCGAGGTCTCTCAGAACCATCAGGCCTTGTTCCAAATCGCCACAGCAAGAACAGTTGCTGCTACCCACCACAGCTGTGAAATCCTTTCTCAGTGGCTTGGAGACCTCAACACATGTGTTTCCTCCAGAGATAGAAGGGAAGAATGGGTTTTCTTTCCACACCAGTGAGCATCCCCTCTCCACCAGCAGGCTTCCAAATGGGCCCTTGGGTGTGTTGTTTACAATATGAACTCCAAGCTTAAAACTCGGTGAAAGGTGCTTCTTAGCAGGGACATTTCAACTTTCAAAAGCAGAGCAGTTCTTGCTTAGGAAGTTCTGGCTTCCTGCTAGTTGACTCAAAATGGTTCCTTCCCTGCCCTCACCCCACAGGACACTTAGTCCTAGGACTTACCACAGTGGCACTTGATAGCACAATCCTATTTCCATTTCCTTGGGGTTCTCATCAAAATACAATTGCTGTGTCTCACATAATTATTGCAAGTCGCGAAGCCATGATATTAAAGAAGCTATGCTTTGCTAATAATCTTGGGTTAATATATTTTGATAGTATCTAAGAAACCTATAAAAATATACACTATAAAATACTACATTTTGATAATTTATAAATAAGTTGCATATATGTATTTGTGCGGTGTCCTGAAGCCCCCCCCAGGGGGGACCCGGCCAGCAGGAATTAGCTGGAAAGGCTTCTCAGACAACCGCACTCCTATTTTTGCTGAGTAGAAGAGCAACCACACCTGTAAAAAATCTGAAAGAGGTTAATAATAAAGACCCAAGGCAGCGTCTCACTGTTCAAGGGTTACCTTTATTGGGCTACAGCTCCTTCTTATATAATGAAGGAGAAGGGGGCAGTACAAAGGTGATGTCAGTCATACTTTTTGGCGCGAAGGCCCCATACAAGGCAAGAATATATTTCAGGTTTCAAGGAACAAAGAAAGTTAGGCATTCTCTAAATAAGGAAGTGGGGCAGTGGGCTAGGTGACCTTCAAGTTATGCTGAACGTGCTGTTTCTATGGAAACCTCTATAGTGTCCTTCAAGCTGCATTT
The DNA here is from genome assembly GCF_024139225.1 of Suncus etruscus. Classification (NCBI taxonomy): domain Eukaryota; kingdom Metazoa; phylum Chordata; class Mammalia; order Eulipotyphla; family Soricidae; genus Suncus; species Suncus etruscus. The sequence goes on along the minus strand of NC_064859.1, from coordinate 102,945,083 downwards.
TTAATTGCTTGATTATCAGGTGGTGCAAGATGTGCCCTGCCTCAGTGATCTTGAACAGACAATGTAGCATACACTTATTGATAATAGCCTAGTTTCACTCCGAAATGTGGGTCTTAAGGAGTGAGGCCTAGTTTCTGATAAAGTACCGGACAGTGTTGCTCTCCCTCCGGGCTAGAGTTAATTATATCTACAGTTGCCATTCCTTTCTCTATAGCTCAAAAACTTACAGCAAGACTGCAAAATAGAGCTTTTAGGTGAAAAGCTGGAATATGGCAGAAAGAACAGCAAATGGCCTCAAACAAGTCATCCCCAACATCTCCCCCTTTCTCTTCTAATAAAAGAAGGAAAGTCGTGAGCGGGTGGAAGAACCGTGTCTTAGGCATACAAGGTTTGACCAGGTCGGGACACGGCCAAAGCCGCAATTAAAAGGTGGCTACAACACGCCGTGGGGTGTGCACAGGGAACCGAAGATATGCGCTGTATGCCTTTTTGGGCCGTGCCCTAACTGGGACCATTGCTAATTCCCCGTCGTAGGTGTCTCCACAGCCAAGAGCACAAGTGCCGGAGCGATCTCCGCTTGTTAGCTAATGCGCTCTAGTCTCCTGGAAACTTAGTGGCTGGAAAGGCGGCTTGGTGACTAAAGCCAAGTTTTCACAGGAGTCACGCGGGGTTTAGATGCTGGTAGTTAACCCTGAATAGAGGTTTTTGCCTGTTCATACTACCTGTTCTTAATAAAGGCAGTGATTTTGCGGAAAATCCATGGGCTAAGAGAAAGGAGCAGCATGAGGCTAATGAGTGGGCCCAAAATAGTGGACAAGATAGTGTGAAGCCAAGGAGAAGAGAAAAACCAGCCCTGGTACCAGCCTTGTTCTTCATCGAAATGTTTTTCAAAATCTTTTATACCGTCACCAATGTGTTTGAACGCTATTCCTAACTAATCCAGGTTTATCTTTGAAAATACAACATTGTTCCTTAAGGGCTACACAGACTCCCCCCTCTTACATAAGGGCAAAATATAGAGCACGACGATTTTGGAGAACAACATCAGCAAGGGAACTAATAGTATCTGTGAGAAATTGCAGACTAGTTTTGATTTCATTAATGTTTTGTTCCACTGCTTGAGTAAGAGTGCGGAAATTGGATTGAGAGGATACAAGAGAGTAGATACCAGTGCCAGCGCCAGTAGCGCCAACAGCAAGGAGCACTGCAAGTGTAATGGAGGTGAAGGGGGCCACGGCGTTGTTGAAAAGGGATTGAGAAGAATAGGAATAGGGTGAGGCGGCAGGAGAGGGAAAGATATGTTCTGAGTGAATGGTGGATTTTTGGAATGAGAATAACGAGAATACAGTAATTATGTGAAAGAGAAAAGAGGGAACAAATGATGAAAGGAGTAAGGCCAGAAGCACAGGCAATATAAGTACCATTGGGGGCTAACAGATAGGGTTGTGAGGAGGAAGAATTGTAGATGTCAATAGTTTCGTTGCACACGTCAAGTAATTGGCTAGGAAGCAGGGAGTCGTTAGGCTTAATGCAGAGGCCAGAGCCTACGACTTGACCGACTGTAATGCCATGTTGAGGTTGTGTGTTCCAACGGAGGTTAGAGGGGTTGGAGGTAGAGGAAAGGTTGCCAAACACTGCAACACCTTCATAGAAAGGAGGTTGAGGAGAAAAACAAAGCCAACATTTTTCATAGGCAGGATCTGTAAGGGCAAGAGCAGAAGCATTTATGAGATTGAGAATAACCTGAGAGGACGGAGAAGGACCTGAATGCATAGTGAGCTTCTGAGAGAAGGAGAGGGCAGATGGAAGAGGATAAGGAGGAGAAGGGCATGTGTGATGGGACCTGAATGAGGATGAAGAAAGGGTGTTAGGACCAAACGGCGAGGGGGTGAGAATTCGGCAACTGTTTAAGTAAACGGAGGGAAAAAAGATGAGTCCAGGGGTCGGTACGCCTAACGTAAAGTCTGAGTCCCCATTGTACGGGTTGAGTCCAGTGATGCTGACGTCCAGCAGCAGTAAATTCGATGATGAGGGGGTTACACCAACACGGGTAGCAGAGGATTGCATCACAGTTCAGAAAAGGAGGAGTTGGGGGCGTGAAACGGTGATGAAGTCCCAGGAGGAAGAGGGTTTTCAATAAGCAGTTCCGGTGGTTTTCACAGCCCCAGGAGGGCGCAAAAGTGGTTGGTTATGAGTGCCACACTTATAGTCGCTGGGAACGGGGCCGGTGGTGACCAGGGCAGACCGTAGAAGGGGTGTGAAGGGGTGGCGTAGTATATCACGGGCGAATAACAGAGTTGCAGCCACCGCTAGCAGGGGAGTAATAGTTATCGGGGTCAACAGCAACGAGGTGAGGCAGGCGGAAATTGGAGGGTGCCCCATATAGGCTTGCACCCATGGTTTAGGGCACAAAGGTCGACTTGCAAGACCGGACAAGGGATGGAGGTAGAGAGGATGGGAGGTTGTTGGTGGCATCGGTGGGCATCCAAGGCAGCTAGGCAGAGTGTTTAATTCAGCATTGTCAAAGGTGGGAGTCAGTTAGAAACAGGTTTTGCAGGGAATGGAGTTTAGCAGGAGTTTATAAGAAAACAGCTTGGCAGAAGCAAAATGGTTACTTCATATAAAAATTAAGAATTTGCAGAAAACAGTTAGCAATTTACATTACACTAGTTATTTTTGAATTACCACGGGAATGCTATTTGACCTTTGTTAGACTTTGGCATAAAAGAAAATTTATAATTAACAATTGCTTAATTAAAAAAAAATTTTTTTAAACTGAATATAAAGGATTTTTCTTAAACTTCTGGGAGTTATTATGTTTAAAGCTGGATGCTATTTTTAGCCATAAATACATATTCTATAGGCTTGAACTTACACATAGCAGGAAAGCCAGGTGACTGCAAAGTCCAGAAATTTCTCCAGGGAAAAGTTATCCCCGATGGCCATTGAGAAATCTGGGTTTGCCATTCTCCACACCCTCCGCCATGTTCTTAGAAGGGACAAAGCTAGCTTAATACATAATTTTTAAACACATGATTTTTAGTTGTAAGATGCCAGTCTGTGAACTGACCAGACTGAACCAGTTGAAAAAATTAATTGAAATTTAAAAAATGGATAAGGGCTTTAAAAATTGTATTATTATAAAATGTAGAGATAACAAATAAACAGACAAAACAAAACAACACTAAACACAACATTTTACACTTGTGGCCACTTTCATTCATCACAACAGACACATAAACAGACAAAAGGATTGATTTAAGACTTATTTATAAAAAAATTGACAAGCGCTTTTAAATATTTAGCTAACATGTTTGTGAGAAGAAGAGAAAAAAAAATTTTTGTAGAAAAACTTTTTAGTGTTGAAAAGTACTTAATGTAGATGGAGTGGAACTTTGCTGAAAATAAATTTTAAGGTTTAGATTTAACACAAAAACATTTTTAAAACAACTTTAATTTGAAGTTTAAACATTAAGTAAAATGGTTAATGAGCACTGTAGAAGGAGTCTCTACTTGGAAGTATGAAATGATTTGCTGTAAATGAATAGGTTTTCTTTAAATTGGTTTGCAGTAGAACAGTAAGACAGCTGCAATAAAGTGTTAAAATTTTTATGATTAAACACAATAGCATGAACTATGATTATTAAAGGTATAAAAACTGATTTTTTAAAAACAAACAACTGTTTTTACTATGAAGACTTTAAGTGAATAATTTGTAAAAAATATTATATACCAAATTAACTAAATGCTTAGATTATTATAAAATATAGTTAAAGACCATCTGATGCATTTACACACCTAGAACTTAAGACTAAAATTATATTTAATACTAGTTAATTTGCTTATAAAGTTTAGTTACTTTTTATATATTACTTATAAAATTATATATAATATATTTTTCATTTATATTATTTTTTCACTGCGACACAAATATACAGATTTATATAATGTGCTGATATTTTGAATGCACTTAAAATAATAGTTCTTTTAATGCAGAAATAAAGAACAACCATTGCTGTAGCACAAAGTTAAAACTAAGGGTACTATAAAGCACACCTAGGTGTTTACTGTGCATTAAATTAACTATATTGTTTAAAAAAGGCTAACCACATTATTTTTCACATAATTTTTGTAAATACTTTTAAAAAATTAAAATAAAACTTTTAATAGAAATATAAGATTTAAATTTAACACTTTTGTGTTCGTATTGGATTTTAAAACACAAAGAAGTTTTTTCTTTACCAACATTTTGTTATCTGTAAAGTGACAGAATTATGACCTTGCTCTAAAATTTTCTGAGAGGCATGGGAAAAAAAAAGTTTATTGCCCTTATCTTCCTGTTGCTTTTTAATGTTTTAAATAATTAATTTACACCACTTAATGCACTAAAACCTAATAACACATATTTGACGAAGTGTAGGGCTGACAAGGTGAAGCAGAGTGTTTCACTGATAACTCGGGGAGGGGCCAGCACAGTTAACAGCAGGAAGGGCTAGAGGCAAATTATTTACAGTCAGCAGGGTGTAATGATATAGAGAAAAAAAAAAAAAACAATCTTTTAAGATTAAATTACTAATTTATTGGAATTAGAGGGAATGGCAACCGAAGAGGGGAGTTTGGGTTGCAAAAGTACTATGGGGTTTATGGTTTTATTAATTGATTTGAGAATATGCAAGAGATGCCACTTTTCAGATTTCTTTTGAATAACAAAGATTGGGTATTTCAAGGTGAATTGGAAGGCTTAAAGTGGGAGTGGCAGGGCCTGAGCTGGCTGTTTTCCAAGGCTGGCAGGAAAGAGGCCGAAGGAGGCTGAGGATTGGTTTGAGAAAATGTACTGAGTAAAGGGTACATTAGGCTTAGAAGTTTTAACAGCAAAGTGTAGATATCGCAAGGTTTTATGGCTTAGCAGATGATACTTTGTGATTATCCTACTCACTGTGCCCTTAGAATTTTTTGTAGGCACTGCAGCAGTTTCTGTTTTATGGCACTCAGCCTGACTTTTATAGTTTGTTTCTTTGAATTCTCAAGAGGGGGGGGCTTGGCCGTGGAATTCAGTGGGCAAAGGACAGGACAGCTATAGATTTAGGAGGGCGGGGGAAAGCCTGAAGGGCAGAAACTTGTGAATTAAGAGAAGCAGCCTGTTTTTGAAGGCTTAAGATTTGTTTAAGATTTTTAATGTGGCCAAGTAGCTTCATATCTATAGCTTTAAGAGGGGGAGCGGTGAGAGGAGGGAATCTGCCATGGTTAGGGACTGAGCGTCTTGGGCATTTAGAATTTTTCCCCTGGGGTGCGGGGGATCAGTGGGAGGCGTTTGAGAAGGTAGCTGCGGAGGCTGCTGAGCAGGCGGGGAGGGGGGTGGGAAGACTTTCTCCATTAGGGAGAAAGACAGGAAAGGTAGCACTGGTTTTTGAGCTAAGAGCATTATCAAGTTTGTTAGAGAGGTGAGAGACCATGGATGTAATTGTGGTGAGTTGGGAGCTTAAGTCAGAAAAAGGGGGGGGAGGGAGAAAGCAGCAACAGTTTGTTGCCGGTGTGGGGGAGCTGCTGGAATGCCGGCTCTGGGGAGCGACTTCCAGGCACAGAGGGCAGCAAGAGCCATGTTGGCAAGCTGGGACCTGGAAAGTGTGCTGTACCTTTAAGGTATGAAAAGAGGCCGAGGCCAGCTATAAGAGCTTAGAGATCAGGATTCCTGCCTATCTGCAAGGGCTTTGCAGCGGAAAAAAAAAAGTTAACTTTCCCAAGAGACAAAGAGTTCAGCTTTTAGATTCTAAGCAGGAGAGCGTGTAAGGGGGCTTGGGGGCCATAGGAGGTTACGGCTTGAAATGGCTCTTTGAGGCTTTTCCAATTAAAGGCTTTGTATTGTTGCAATTGCTGGCTAAGGAAGGGGAGGGTGGTGAAACAGGGACGGAGCTGAAGCTAGGGAAGTGAAGGGCTGTTTAGGATTTTGCACAGAGGGGTGCCGCGGCAGAAGGTAAAGATGAAGGGTTAGAAGAGGAAGGAAACTGAGAGACAGAGTCAGAGCGAGAGGGAGCCCAGGAACACTAGATTTCTGGTAAACATCATGAACAAACATTAAAAAATTACAAATATCTTTTTTGGTAACCTCTATATGTCTGGCTTTCAACTCAGACTGTATATATTTAATGAATTTAAGTTCAGTACTCAACGAAACACCCATGGAAGTGAAGCCAACGGGCAAAGCCCCAAGAGCCAATCAGGGGCGGTGATCAGAACGACTGAAAAAACTGCCAGTTTAAAATATTTGATTAAGGCTAAACTCGTTGCAACGCTTACCCGGATGGGGTAATTTCCCGCGATTTATGAAACAGCTCCCGGACTCGCCGACCCGTAGTCGTTCGGAGGTGTGGCGGGTGGTCTTCGTGCCCAGCGTTGGCGCGCAAAGATGCGGTGTCCTGAAGCCCCCCAGGGGGGGACCCGGCCAGCAGGAAATTAGCTGGAAAGGCTTCTCAGACAACCGCTCTCCTATTTTGCTGAGTAGAAGAGCAACCACACCTGTAAAAAATCTGAAAGAGGTTAATAATAAAGACCCAAGGCAGCGTCTCACTGTTCAAGGGTACCTTTATTGGGCTACAGCTCCTTCTTATATAATGAAGGAGAAGGGGGCAGTAACAAAGGTGATGTCAGTCATACTTTTGGCGCGAAGGCCCATACAAGGCAAGAAATATTTCAGGTTTCAAGGAACAAAGAAAGTTAGGCATTCTCTAAATAAGGAAGTGGGCAGTGGGCTAGGGTGACCTTCAAGTTATGCTGAACCGTGGCTGTTTCTATGGAAACCTCTAGTGTCCTTCAAGCTGCATTTTTAATTGCTTGATTATCAGGTGGTGCAAGATGTGCCTGCCTCAGTGATCTTGAACAGACAATGTAGCATACACTTATTGATAATAGCCCTAGTTCACACTCGAAATGTGGTCTTAAGGAGTGAGGCCTAGTTTCTGATAACGGTACCACGGACAGTGTTGCTCTCCTCCGGCTAGAGTTAATTATATCTACAGTTGCACATTCCTTTCTCTATAGCTCAAAAACTTACAGCAAGACTGCAAAATAGCTTTTAGGTGAAAAGCTGGAATATGGCAGAAAGAACAGCAAAATGGCCTCAAACAAGTCAGTCCCCAACATATTTGGACATTTATGTTTACTATAACTCTCACTCCTTTTTTTAAAAAAATTTTTGCAATAAATATATAGTGGATATAACACTTGGCTTCTTCTGGGTTTGAGTCCTGGCATGACATATGGTCCTTTGAGTTTCACTAGGAGTGTTCCCTGAGCACAGAGCCAGGAGTAAACCCTGAACAGAGGCTGGTAAGGCCTCCAAACAGACTGAAACTCACCTTCCCTACACACACACAAGGTTCTGCAATATATCCTTGTGGTGAATAGTGTGAAGACTATGAATCAAAGATTAAATATATCCAACCCAGATCTACATCTGTTCAATAAACGTTGTGTCTAACCTGGTTTTGTTCAATGGAAAACTAATACTTTATCAGGCCAGAGAGTTGGTCTAGGAGGTCAGGCACTTGTCCTCCATCCCTCAACCATAGTTCAAATCCTAGAACCACTTAGGATCCCCCGAGTACCTCTAGAGATCACTCCTGAGCACAGTTAGGAATAGTCCCTGAGCATCGTCAGACTGTGGGACACAAACCTCAAAACACAAAGAAATGAAGAAAAACATTTTGGAACATCAAGGCCAGAAAAACTTGAGTGAATGAAGAGTCTTATAGTGAGAGCCAGAAAGCAGCCAGCTGCTCATTCCTTGGAAGCTGCCATCTAAGATGAACTTAGAAATCAGTGAGTAGAGGTAGACAAGAGGACATTGGCAGAGGACAGAGAGGAAAGGCTCAGCTTGATACTGTGAGCCATGGAGCTCAGGGACTATGCTGTGAGAATGAGATTTCCCAGGTGAAAAGGGATTTCCAAGATCCCATCCATCCTGGCTGCCCTGTACCAAGGGAGCTGTGGTTTAGACATATTTGCAGATCACATCACATCACCTGGACCATCACCCCAATGGAAAAGTCCACATACCCACATTCATGTACACACACACACACACACACACACACACACACACACACAGTGTGCAGGATAATTTTGCAGAGAAACGGATAGAAGCAAAGCCTTGAAACTGTGGCAGCTAAGTCCATTTCCAGACGAAATTGGAAGCAGCTGAATCATCTCTTTAATTAAGTCAGAGCCCATACAAGAAAACAGCAAGACAAATGTCAAATGATATCATGGAAAAAAACCCACCACACACAGATTCAAACACAACAGCAACAGGCACACAGGCAGGCGTCGAGTCAACATGCTCCTTCCTCCCTCTTCATGGTGTTGCTTCCAATCTGCTTCTCTGACCCCATCCCTGACCCTGACCCCTAAACCTTCATCTTCTCCATCTTGTCATCTCATCTTCACACACACAAAAATGCTCAATCCCCTACTTCTCTCCTTTGCTCCCCAATGTGAAGAGGAGGACTAAACTGAAAGAAGGGGTGTCTGAGAAGGTGACAGGGTTCCTATTCTCCAACCTCACTCACTGCCTGAGCGAGAAGCACATTAGATGAGCCTTTAAATGACTTTGCAAATGGCATTAAGCACTCAGCAAAAGCACTTAGTAGAGGTTGGAGCAGTCTGCGTGGGTGGGGATGATCCTTTTGCCCTTAGCTTGATGCAATGAGATTATGTGATCCTTGAGATCAATGCCCTCTGTGATCATGACCATTGTCCTCTGCAGACAGGTGAGGTCCCAGTTGTGGGGACCGAGTTGGAAGCCTCTGTCTGTTCATGAACCAGGTGGAGCTCTGACCTGCATGCTAAGACTCTTATGGGGATCAGCATGTTGTGTCATAGTGCATCTCCCATGCTTCTGCTCTTCAATAGTTGCACCCCAGGATTCCATCCTGAAAACCCGTTTCCCTCAAGGAGGTTCCTTTTGTCTCCACTTGGGGAGGGTCTCTGTATGCTCAGCCTCTCTCTCTCTCTCTCTCTCTCTCTTTCTCTCTCTCTCTCTAATATTTAGATATTTATTTAAGCACCTTGTTTACAAGCAAGTTTGTAGTTGGGTTTGTAGTCATAAACAGAATACCCCCCCTTCACCAGTGCAACATTCCCAATACCAATACCCCCTTCACCTCCGCCCCTGCCTATATCACGGCAGGCATTCTACTTCTCTCATTCTGTAACATTGTCATGCAAGTTGTTAGTGTAGTTATTTTTCTAACAGCATCCACCACTCTTTGTGGTGAGCTTCAAATTGTGAGCCAGCTCTTCCTTTTATCCCTTCCAGCTCTTACCTCTATTGTCTCTGAGTCTTATTACAGTAATGTCTTTAATTTTTCTTAAAACCCATAGATGAGTGATACTATTCTGTCTCTCTCTCCCTCTGACTTATTTCACTTAGCATAATAGATTCCCTGTACATCCATCAATAGGAAAATTTTATGACTTCGTCTTTCCTGAATGGCTGTATAATATTCCATTTTGTATATGTACCACAGTTTCTTTAGCCTTTTATCTGTTGAAGGGCATCTTGGTTGTTTCCAGAGTCTGGCTATTGTAAATAGTGCTGCAGTGAATATAGGTGTGAGGAAGGAATTACTGCTTTGTCTCATGGTCCCAAGGACCACAACATGGGAATCTTTCACGGATTCAGCCATGGTCTCTATGAACTCAGGAACTCAGACTGGGTGGACAAATAAATAAAAATACAAACAGCAAGTTCAAGTGCTTTATGGTGCATTATTTGAAAGAAGAGCATTCTTAGGAAACCTTTTCTTGCCTCAAAGACCTAGAGCAGAGGACTAAAGTAATATTTATCTACATGGGAATCATGTTGAGATTTCCAGGATCCAAAAAGTAACCTGTCAACTCTTACTAAGGAACCGATAGGGCCTAGATTCATTCTAACAGCCAGTAAATGTGATTTGAAACAACTATGTGAAAGCTTTGGGGAAGAAGTGGGGGTTATCCAGCCTTGGGGTGCCACTATCTCTGGGAAAGCTACTATAAAACTAACACTGAAGCTACCTTTGTTTCCCACTGTTTGCTATAAAAGTGGAAATTCAAATAGGTGCTCAAAGGGCTGATGCATGTGCTTTGCATGTGAGTACTGGGTTCAAGCCCTGATACCACACAGTTCCCTGAGGACTGTTGGGTAAATCCCACAGGCTCTGTTGTTCCAGGAACCCTTCCCCAACCAGAACACTATTAGGTAAGACCTCCCCCACCCCCAACAAAATTAAAATATCTCAATCTTTTTTTAAAACTTCAATTTAAAGTAATGTAACCATAAAAAATTATCTTAAAATTGCCTATAATTTCTCTCTGCTAGTAAATCAGGTTTTCAGGTAAGTCTTTAGTAAAGGCACGCGGTACACAGGAATTCCTTAAGCACAGAGGTGACGGGTGTTAGGAGCAAGTGTCAGTGCTGGGGTCTGGGGCAAGCAGCCTAGAAAGGCATCTCTGCTGGCCGGTCAGTGCACACAATCCTGGGGCATCAGCCATGGTACAGCAGATAGGGCACTTGCATTGCACACAGCTTGGTTTGGTCCCCAACACTCCCTATGTGTCCCCTGAGCCCCACAAGTCATGACCCCTGAGTTCAGAGCTAAGAGTTAGTCCTGAGCACCTGAGCAGTGGGAGTGGCCCAAAAGCCAAAAGAAAGAGAAACCAAAATCTATACCTTTCAAATCAAAGGCAAAATAGCCATAAAAACCCACTGGTGCATCTTCTCCTGTGCTGCCCTTGAAACCTTAATGTATCAGTTCTCGTGGCACTAGATTACTTCTTTCAGTCGTAGAATGCGAATTTCTTCTCCATTCCTATCATATAGGTCACATGGTTCAAATGATGATTATGTCTATTGTTTGATATATGCTACTGCACCAAAGTGCCAGATACCCTCCTCCATTGTCACTGTCATTTCTAATTCACGTCTCTACTCCCCCTGTTGCTAAACCATATTAGTCTAATGATCCAGGGCCATGGCTTTGTCATCATTCAATAGTGTTTGTCCCCTTGTCTTGTCTCTCTAGTTCTTGTTCAATAGTGTCTTGTCTTTGTCTTGTCAGAGAGGATTTGTCCTCTGACTAAACACGATGCCCTCCAGTGCTAAGCTGCAATGAACCACTTAGTGTCATTATTTCAGACAACCCCAGAGTACCATATTGTGTGTGTATCACAACTCTGAATCCATCCATCTGCTGTCACCTCCATATTGTACTACTATACTAAGTGTTGCTATGAACATGGGAATTGAGACTGGACCAGTCTTGTGCAATGCAAGCACTCTACCCTTGTACTATCTTGCCAGCCCCAAAGAGACATGTTTTAATGTCACTGACTCTCAAGAAATAGTGTTGAGTAAAAGCATAAAATGCAACCTAAATATAAACTTTGAGAAAAATCAATTTGACATCAAGGAAGGAATATACACCAGTATGAGGTTATGTTTGGAGAAAGATCAGTGGTTAGTGTTTGAAAGCTATTTGAAGAAGCTTTCACTGGCAACTCATTTTCTTTCATATCTTTAAACATTTATGCACAGCTCTGTATAAAATATAAAAGTTTATTAGGTCTATGGTACTAAAGGCTGCTATAACATGAGTGTGCATAGATCTTTTTGTGTTGGGGGATAGAGTTGGAAGGCTGTGGCTCTATTGGAAGTCACAATAGATGCCCATAAAGCCTTGTCCCAGAGAGCTGCCTGATGGGCCCCACAACATTTGGCATTGATTTGACTTGCAGGGGTTCGTATCAACCCTGAAACATGTTCTTCAGGGAGCTTTTAGGTTTGAGATTCCTTCACTCTTTCTTTCAGCCCTAAAGTCTCGATTCTTGGCCGGCTCCTGGAACATGGGCCTCCCGGGAGGGCTGGCACTGAGCACCATATAACATGTTGGCATCTTTACGTGACTCTGATTCTGTGCTCTCCAGCTGTGGATTCATTTGCCTTTTACAACCCATATAAATACTAACTGGACAGTCAGTTCAAGAGAGGAAAAAAGTGCAAACCAATTTATCTAGCAGAGACCACAAAGTTTTCCCTCCAGAATAATGTAGAAAGAAGGGACACAGGGCCAAAGCTCGAACCACTTTGCAAAAATCAACACAGCTTGTGGCTGCAGCCCAAGAGAAGGTAAATGTTCCATATCTACGTGAGTCACACACACACACACACACACACACACACACACGAACCTCCCAATCCAAACTGAAGAGCAGGAGCTGCTTTCTGAGGCAGACACAGGCCTCTCTGTTAACTGTCACTCATCCATCTTCGTGAGGCAACACAGAAAGGCTCCAGGCTCCATAATGAGCACCCTTCATTTCTGGGGACTTGTCATGCATGAGGAGAAGGCAGGGTGGGCAGGGAACCCCCACTGTGAGGCTGTATGTTGAGGACATCTGTTTCTGAGAAGGGCTTGCCTGGGGATGAAGAAGGGAGCCCCAGGGAGCTGGCGTGGGAAGAAGGGGCTACAGATCCAGCATTTCCCTCTTCAGGGCCAACCAAGAGGGGATGGAAACCAACTAGAATAGAGCAACCGAGTCAGCTCTGTCCCTAAGCTTAGAGCTGTCTTTGCCACTTCTCTGCTTGGGGACTGGCCTCCCACCTCCACTCCAGATCAAACATCACCCTTAGCCTGGCTTGCTCTTATCTCCCCTGATGGGAGAGGATGATGGCTGTGGGCAAAGGCTTGAATTTCAGCTCCCAGCTGGGTGCTGCCTTGATGGTTGGCCCTTAACATCATCTTGGCCTGAGTTACTCACTTGAAAAATAATTAAAGAGGAAGAACCAGGAGGGATAGACTCTGAGCTTAGGTGCTGTCAGGGATGGGAAACTTGGAGGACCCCACAGAACACCTCTTCCCTCACCTACATAGATCCTGGAGAGAAAGAGACTGAAGACGAGGATGAAACTCAGGTGTAGAGGTCATGGAGGGCTGACCTGGAGAAGAAAAATGCTGGCAGCCTGTGCCTTCCTGGATGGGCTCAATCCAGGAGACCCCCCCCCAATATGCCCACCCACCTGGCTGTCAGTGGGTCATTTGGAAGCTAGAGAGAACAGAAATCTTGGATTTTGCCCAGCAATTCCCCTGACTGCAGGCATGAGCCTTTCTGGGAGGACAGAGCAGTTAGGGCTGGAACCTGAGATTAATAGATTTACCCAGCAGAGCATTTCAAAGAGAGAAGAGGCTTTATAAAATGCTGCTAAGCCTCTTTCTGGGAATATTGTCTGGTTCTGCTTCCTCTCTGGCCCCCTCACCCCCAAGATCTGTCACCATCTGCTTAGATTTAGAGATTTCACTTGGGATCAAATGGACTAAAGTGATCAGAACAATTGTCATATGCAAAGCACTTGATTATTCAATACAGGTAGAAATACCTCTGACTTCTTTTTGTAGGGGACATACCCTGTGGCAGTCAGGGTTACTCCTGGCTCTGTGCCCAGAAATTGCTCCTGGCAGGCTCTGGGAACTATCTGGGATGCCAGGTATCGAACCTAGGTCAGACTGGTGCAAGGCAAATGCCCACCCTTCTGTGCTATCACTCGGATCCCACCCCTGAAAGTTTTAAAGATATTCATTAAATACTGTTGAAACTTATATGGAGTAATCAAATTATTCCAATTCTCCAAAGAAATTCTAGAAAAATAAAGCAGAATTTCCTCTTACCAATCTTAAATTATATTATAAAACTATAGTAATAAAAATAGTTTGACTAAAGATAGACTCTCAGACCAATGGAATAGAATTGGGAACTAAGAGATAGAGAATAGAGTATAACATCAGTTTGTTTGACAAAGGAGCTAAGTACATAAAAAGGAATAAGGGAAGCCTCTTCAATAAATTGTACTGGAAAAACTGGTCAATCACATGTAAAACAATAAATAAAATCAGACATCTGTCTCACACCACACACAAGTCAATTCAACATGATCTGAATTATACCAGATCTGAATTATACCAACAAGTTATATTGAGGAAAACATGCAAAACCCTTCATGACAGTAAATTCAAAGGTATTGTAAATGATTCCATTCCATTATCAAATGAAAGCCAAATAAACAGATGGGACTACATCAAATTAAGAAGCTTTTTCTCCATAAACCAAATGATGACCAGACTATAAAGACAACACAGGCTGGGAGAAAATAGTTGCCCGTAACCCATCTGATGAAGGATTAGTTTCCAAGATATAAAAAGCAATGGTATATCTTTTTATTTTTTAAGATTTTTATCATAACATTGTGATTAACCAACTTGTTCACAAGAGAGTTATTTCAGGCATTAAATATTCCAACATCAATTCCACCACCCATGTAACTTTCCCTCCACCAATGTCCCCAGTTTCCCACCTATCGCCATAGCCTCCCCCTTGCAGGCACAAACAAATTGACTTCATGTTGATTGTTGCGATACAAAGGCAAGTGGAATTAATAAAACTGAAATCAATAAAAGTCAATATGTGATCATTGTTCTATTTTACAACAGAGTGACTAAAATCATTGTCTGAGGATTTACCAGGTTTGTGGGGCAAGTTGAGCTTCTGTGTTACTGTTTAGGCTCCCTGATTTAGGGGGACTCGGAGAAACTTTCCTATCAGATTCACTATAATTCTACTGGGTAAACAGAAATATGAAATCTGGACTATATTTGGCCATGTGTTCCAGGAGCTATGAAGCTGGGTGAGTTGGTGTCCCAAATTTTGATGAGATTCAGTTGGGAAGCTGAGCAGTTTCTGTGTTGGAAGGTGTTAGATGTGACTTTAACCTGCTGGGCCTTCAGGCAGAAAAGGGGGCATTGCCTGCTCCTATTCCAAGAAGACCCCAACACTGGCAAATCTTAACAAGAAAACACTATCCAAAGCCATAAAGGAGAGAAAGAGAGGAATAGAAGCTTCGAAAAGAAGTGGATAAATAGAGAAATGCTTTGCATCCCTTATTGCCAGGGAAATGCAGACTAAAACTGACATGAACTGTCACTTCATTCCAGTAGGATGGGCACACATCACAAAGAGTGAAAACAGCCAGTGTTGTCATGGATATGGGAGAAAAGGACTCTCAGCCACTGCTGCTGGGAATGTCCACATGTTCATCCCTTTTGTAAATTAATATAACATGTCTAAAAGAAAATCTAAGATTTGAACTACTGTTTGACCCAGCAGTCATACCTTTGGGCATTACCCCAGGGGCCAAAACTCTACTCAGAAAAGATATCTGCACACCCATGTTCATTGAAATACTTGTTCACAAGAGCCAGATTCCGGAAACAATGCGGGTCTAAGAGCAGATGATTGGGTAAAGAAACTATGATGCACTTACATGGTGGAAGACTTGGGTGCAATAAAAGACAAAACTATGCAGTTTGCTGTAACATGGATGAATCTAGAGGGAATCATATTGAATGAAATCAGAAAGGCTGATCCAAAGATAGTCTTTCCCATATGTCTGTTATAAAATCCCATATAAGGGATACCAAATGAATGTATCTGGGCAGTGAGGCATGGATTTGAGAAGGGAACAGGCACTCTAGTGGAGGGCCTGGCATGGGAGATTGTATATATAAAACCTCACCACTGGGTTTACAATTATAAGTCATGGTGGCCAAAATAAAATGTATTAAAGACGAAGCCCACATTTTACCAAAAAATGTAAACTGTTTCTGAGTAGACGTAATGACAATGATCTACCAACCCAGAGACAATCTAAAATAGGTTGAATTTGATTTTGCAAAACTTACACCACAGAGCTCAAACACTCACTGTTAAGTAGCAAATGCATTTCTGGAAAGTACTGCAGAAAAAATACTGTGCTACCCACCAATATTTCTGTCTTCAGGGAAGTAGCTTTCATGAAGAAAATCTCAGAATTTCTTCATAAGTCATGTTTAAAGACATGGAGTATCTTTGATTGGATTATGGACACTTTCTTTCTGTTTCTTAAAGATTTTCACAGGCTTGGGAGCTCACACAGCCACCCTAAGGCCCTGCTGAATCTGTGTGAGGACCACTGGACTGCTTCCAAACCTTGGTCCATCACCAAGTGATGCTCGGACTCCAGCTCTGGAAGGAACTGGAGCTGTTCATTAAAATTATGTGGGTGATGGAAGAGAGTGCTTTCTTCATAGAAATTGTCTCCAGGGGAACATTTTGCAAAGGCAGCTGACTTGTAAAACTTAATTGGAATATGTTCTTCAAATAAAATTGCTCACACGTCTCTTTTGTCAATAATTCTTGATAATTTCTCAACCCACTTCAGCCCTCTTCTCATCAAATTTTACTTCAAATGAACACTAGGTTTCCCCTGAAAGCAGACACAACCCAGAACACCAGCTCCCCATGAACACAGTGGTTAGACTTTTCTGGGCACCCCATTTTTAGGTCAGTCAACTTCTTCCTCCCTCTTAGTTCAAGGTCAAGGTGCTGCTCTCTCCTTTCCCACCTGTTCCACACTGACCATGGAACAATAACACACTCCTTATTTTTTAGAACATTAGACTCATAAAATTAGCTAGATGCATGACTCAGCGGACTCAACATTCTTATCTTTGGAAAAAGCTTTGTTAATTAATAATGAAACATAACGAGTTTCTTAGACTTCATGACCTTATCCTTTGATTTGATTGTTTCCCCAAAAAGCCCCAAGATCTATGGTGTGTTTCCAAATGTAACCTCTGAGAAAATCCAACTGGGGATCCAGATATGGCTGTGGAGGTTCAGATCTTATCCAAGTATGGCAGGAACATCCCAAATGGGAAGACCCACAGGTAGATCTTATTTGTCTATGGCACATCTGGGCTTAGGAACAGAAGGGAGGGAGAGCAGGTGCTTAGGGTATCTGTTTGAATGCACCCTAAGGACCTCTGGGTGCTCTTTAATGTGCTTTTGTATGTGAAACCACCCCTGGGGTATGAATCCATACCCTTGAAATTCCACCAGCACCTGGATGAATCACATCTTACTTAGCATTTATTATGAATTGTCTCCACTCCAGCCCCCGGTTCCAGGCAGTTCAGTGGGTTCAGGTAGTGATGCCTTGAAAACTGACCTACTTCCAATGATTAGGATGTGTGTTAGTAGGAACACCCATTGGGCCTTCTCCCCACAGAACAGGCTCCACAAAATGACTCCTGCAAAGGATATTTCTAGGTTCAAGTAACAAGCATACCCAGTGGGTTTGGGACAATTTCAACTCCATGCATAGAAGCAAGGTACACAGCGGGCTCTAAAGGATCCACTTTGCCTGGATTGAGTATGGGAATTTCTTCAATGTATCCTCTCCTACCCTAACATGAGCCTCCCCTTGCTCCATCCAAACAGGGAGCAACCCCCAGGGGGCCATGAGGAGAGAGTAACTGTCCAGTTCTGTAGCTGCTCATTCCATGTGAAAGGAGTCAGCCTCCTCCTTGAAGCAGCTGACATGATACTCTAAGTGTCCTAACATCTTATACGCTTTCTGCAAAAGAAGATTCAAGAGCTTATAGTTATGGGAATTCTGCCAGCAGTCAATCAAGGGGTCTCACAGAATTCCTTCATCTCTAGGAATCAGGGAGCAATGTGGAAGTTGGATACAGCAGGATTGTCTATTGGGATGGACTAGGAGATGCCCAAGAGTGCAGAAAGAGGGAGAAAGTCAGTGGAAAGAGAAAGAGAAGGAAGAGGAAGGAGGGAAGAGAGGAGGGAAGGACAGGCCAAAGGAGGAGAGGAACTCATCTCCTTCATATGAACTTTTGGTTATAGTCCTTAAATCATGTGTTGAATGCTGAGAGATGCCTCAAAGGCTATTACATGTGCTTTGTATGTGTTGAAGGCCTAGGTTCCCCCCATGTTGCATGGTATCTTGAACTATGTACTGGAAATGACCCCCAAGCACAGAGTCAGGAGAATCCCCTAAGCATTAATGCATATGACCTTAAATAGAATGATAATAATATGCTTGACCAGTGTATAGAAAGCATATATGAAGCATAATCAATTTACATGCTAACTAGTTCATCACAAGGTAGGTAGTAATAAGGGTTCATGAAACAACAAATAACTCTATATCATTTTTATTTACTTCCTTAAATAAGGAACTCCAGGGTGGGCTGAGAAATAGTTATAAAGGCAAAATGCGTGGTTACAT
Source organism: Suncus etruscus (assembly GCF_024139225.1). Lineage (NCBI taxonomy): Eukaryota > Metazoa > Chordata > Mammalia > Eulipotyphla > Soricidae > Suncus > Suncus etruscus. The sequence continues at coordinate 102,926,932 of NC_064859.1, read as the reverse complement.
TCTCAAGGGCCTAAGTTCAATATCTGGCACCTTGTACCCCCTGGCCAGGGCACCGACCCATTAGGAAGTGTTGCTGGGAGTGGCCACAGCAATGTCAGTGTTCCTGGATGGACAATGGAAAAATCCATCAATAAAATTGGTTATGGGGCAGGGCTTTCCCCTTAGTACGGTGATAACAGGAGGTCAAAAAGTGACAGAACTTAAGGAATGAGTTCACAGAAATGAGTTTTCCAAGGGTGGGGGTGGGGTGGGCAGACAGGGCCCTGAGCAGAATTGGTGTCCAGATGTCCAGGAAATAAATATGCTTAGCTAGAAAGATGATAGTCTGAGGAGAGGGGCTGAAATGTGATGTAGGGACCCTGAATGGCTAAATACCCTCACTCCCTATTGGGGGGGTCTTTATTCATTGTTTTATAAACCCTTCTCCCAGAAGAAGACAGTCTAGATACTTTGGTGTTAGCTACTCCAGACCCCTTTGACAATTAAAGGCCTAGTTAGGTTAGATTAGCTTAGGTAGCAACTGTGAGTTCATGTTTGCCTTTTTTTTCTTGTATTTCCTTATTCTAAACAATAAATACTCTATGTGAAAGACAGTCAGGGCTCTTAGTCCACAAGGCTAGTAGCCCCCTGAGTCCCTGTTGGATGCCCTGTGAGGCTGTTACCAAACTGCAGATAGAACACCTATAGAACTATTTGTTCTGTGGGCCCTGTAGAGAGATGTTATGGGGATTCTCCTTGAGGCTGAAAGCTTTAGACACACCCTCATACCAGAGATGGGGATGGATAGCACAAAGAGGGGCACCATCCCGCCGATCGATGGTTTCTGATTGGGCTTGCTCATGGACCATCCCTCCTTCCTCACCAAGAGCTCTGGTTCTAATACCCATCAATACCACCTTGCTCCAGGATACTTCTAAGCCCAATTGTGCATGTTGAGCTTCTCCCCAGCACTTCCCCTACCCCCACACTATGTCCTGACACTTCTGATATCCCAGTCCCTCTTTTGCTCCTATATAAGCACTGTTATAAATAAATAAACTATCTCTGGCCATGAGCTGGGGAGAACTTTCTTGTTCCCGAATGCACTGGGAGGAGGAAGTTGACCTTTTCTGGCTAACAGGGTTGAAACAATCTCCTGCTTTTCCTTCTTCTTTATTACTTGTTTTCCTAATCCTCAGGCACTCCTGCTTCAGGCCTTTTCACTTGGGGTTGGTCCCCAGCAGGAAGCAGACACTGGTTGAGGGGGTAGGGTTGGACAATGTACATGTCATCCTTTTAGAAACACCATCATCAACCACAGGGCTGTCAAGTCTTCAAAAATGGTAAAAAGGAAACAAGAAATGGGGCTTTAGAAAGATATTGAATAAGGCACAAAAGAGGAAAAGAAAGTTCTAGAATTGATCCCGTGTCAGAGAAGACTTTGCCTCCAGATCATCTCCCCACCCAGAGACATCAAATACAACATCAGCTTTCACTGGAGATCAACATCGGAGACACTCAGATGTTCAGAAATTATAATGTGTCTGTGAGTCAGCAAAGTTAAATTGCCAAATAGAGACGATGTCAGCTGAACAAGGACAGATTAGCCAATATTGCTTGATTAAGTCCTTGATCAACTCCACTGGAGACAAGCTGGGGAGGATTACAATTGTGGGTGCCCCATCTAGGCCCGAAGAAACAGCTCACTGTATAGATGTTCATAAATGGCACCTGGGCTGGAATGTCAGATGAAGATAAGAATCTCATTCACAGTCACCAACTAAAGGACCCAAATGAATCACTAACCTTAGGTTCAAACAGAACCCCAAGAAGATGCATGGTCATGTTAAAGCCCCTGCTGACCCCACCCCCTGCAGAGAAAGTCTGAGTCACAGTAGGACAAGCCATTGTCTCTTTGTGAGATGGGGGGACAGTTGGGAAAGGATTCTGACTGTCCCGTCAGGGCTGGGTGGATGTGTAGAGCATCTTTCTGAATCCGTGAATCTTCCAGAAACAAACTAACTGTCCCCAGGCAATATGTCAAGAGACTGAATGCACAGTGATTTATGCACAGTTGTCTTATGCTCAATACGTATACTTATATATCATACTGGGTGAGGTCCAGGCACCAGAGAAATTGGGTTGGAGCTTCAACTTGAACCTGACAAACAGGGACAATTGGCTACCAGTGATTGAAGCAATTGTACCTGATGCTGTAATTTTCAGAACCAACCCCCAGTCCCAATGGTACAGCAAACTCCAATGACCAATGCAATTTAGAGACCCTTCCTGTCTGTGCATGAGTCTTTCTCATCGAGTGTTATGATGGCTTTGAACATGTCTACAATTAAAAGTCAAGTGGTCTCTCTACTGCTAACCACTCACTATTTGGGGGCAGTTTGATATAATCATGTGAAGCTAAAGGTATTACCTTTAAGAATCTCAGTCTATGCCAGAGAAATCTTACTCCTTTGCTTCCTGCTTCCTACACAATTCTTCCAAGCAGAATAATATCAAGGTTCCAACCATTAGGACTCTCTAGCTAAAGGGCATGGCTTATTCTATTTTTTTAAAACAAGGGCAGAGGTCTGTCATATTCACAGAAGAATAAAGTTAATTTGGATAAATACTCAGAGACCAAACCAAAAGCTGAATTAGTAAGTATACGAGAAACGATTGGACACAACTGAACATATTGGTATGAAAAGAGCAATTTTCCCAAGAGACGTTGCATGCTTAGCGCCTACACAATGCCTATTACACTGTAAAGTTTCAATGAAATTCTTCATTCATTTTTTTGATCACGATTGATTCCATTTTCTTTCATTTGTTTGTTTGTTTGGGAGGGGCACACCTGATGGCACTCAGGGATTACTTCTGGCTTTGTGCTCAGAAATTGTTCCTAGCACACTCGGTGTATCGTGTGGGATACTGGAGATCTAACTCCATTGGCCACATGCAAGGCAAATGTCCTACCTGCTGTGCTGGCCCCTTGATTATATTTTCTGACTAAATAAATATATTAGTTATAATTGTCTTGCTCTACCAACACATACACATACCGACACATGGTCACATAAATGTGATCTCAAGAAAAATGAAATAGGTTTGAGTTCACTGTCTTATTTATTATAATGGTGAAAAATCTTTCCCTAACACCTCACAATGTTTCTATTCTAAACAAATGGGATATGGAATATGTAAACAGCCAAGTTAAAAATAGAAAAGGTAATATGTCCATATATTATGCATACAGTGAAACTCACACGTCACCATCTGTAAAACTCACACTGAAAATAGACTAGGATGGAAACTTGAATTTTTTCCCCTTTTCTACTATAAATTCCATTCAGCTTCAGCATGAGGGGGTTCAAATAAAAACGTCATGGTTCCAGGTAAACCTGAGATTTAGTGCTTCAAAGTTGAGTTTATCGCATAATAAAGCTATGGGAAATTCAAGGGTAAGAAAACAAATTAATTTTTTTTAAAAAAATAAGTGATGTTTTCTGAGTCTAGCCTTAATGCAGTACAAAAGTGGAAGTTGAAAAACTTGAGTTTTTTGGGGGGAAGAAACAGTACTGTTACCCTAAAGTTTAGTCTTTGATATGCCAGAAAAAACAATGTCAGTTAATTAACTAATCTAATGCTTCCATTAATACCCAAATTTTGTGAAATCATAGCATGTTTCTCAACATTTTCATGGGGCATGAAGCTTCCGCTTCAGACCATGGTCAAAAAATGTTGAGAAACATGCTATGAATTCACAAAATTTGGTCTGAAAGCAACACTAACACAGGCAATAATCTACACACAATTAGGGAGATAAATCAAGTTTGGGAACTTCCACCACAAACTCTTTGCCAACAGGAAAAAAAAATAGGCAGACAACCCAGCTGTGGAAAAGAAACTAAAAGCATCTTCTCTGAGATCTGAGCACTTTATTGGGAAGTAAAAGACCACCCAAGGGTGGAGAACGGGTATGGTAAGGGACCAATACAGAAGTACTTTCAGCAAAGAAGAATTATCCTAAATAGAATAAAAACACGTTACTCCAATAACGGTCCTCTGCTCCACTTGTTTCCTTCTAGAGGGCTCCTTTCCTATGAATTGGTTCCCTAGTCTCATGCGTGGCCCCAGATTTAAATGATAGTCACCTGTTGTGCCTTCAGATACCCTGGAGATCATGTGGGACTTACTTTCCCTGTTGAGGTGTTAATTTACAGCCACATTAAACCCAGCCTGGAGCACATCCCCCAAAGAAGACAGTGAACCACCAGACTCTCTCTCTCTCTTTCTCTCTTTCTCTCTCTCTCTCTCTCTCTCTCTCTCTCTCTCTCTCTCTCTCTCCTCTCCACTCTCTCTCCCCCCTCTCTCCTCACTCTCTCCCCCCTCTCTTCTCTCTCACTCCTCTCTCTCACTCCTCTCTCTCTCTCTCCTCTCTCTCTCTCTCTCTCTCTGGCTCTCCTCGAGCCTACTCATTCCTTCAGAGCATAATTGCAAATGGAATCTGGACTTAACTGGACTCATTGCTCTCTAATAGTTCAAAACATTAACAGTGTATTTCTCTACATTTCTTATTATCCATAGATGAACAATTGTCTTTGTTTATAAGGCAGATGAGAGTTTGAAAGAGACAATGGTATTTATCAACATACTTTCCATGATGAGGAATATCATTGGTGCATTTTTATTATTATTATATTATTATTATTATTATTGAAAACACAGAGGATGTTACTCCCTGAGCTGTCCAAGCAACAACTTGTTATTGCAAATTTGGTTTTATTCTGTAATCCTAAAGTGACAAGAGTATAAGCTTCCACCAAATTTCCTAATCTTCCAGAAGGAAAGTCATCTAGACTTTGAGTCAACACATTCAGGGATGTTTGTAAAACCATGCACCATCCATTCATGTTCTTCCACTGTTAGAAGCTACCAGACACCAATTCTATGTCTTGATCCAGCACTCAACAAGGAGGATGCTCAGAGAAAGGTTTTTATCTCATCCACATGGGAGCACATCAATTACTCTAAGATACTGTCATACCCCACTGCCCTAGTCCTTCATTTTCCCAGGATTATCTCCCACGCATTACCTCAATCTTGCTTTCCTGTCGCCATCGTCTTTGTGTCTGAGCAGTTTTCTCTTAATAGAAATTGGGATTCAAGCTTCAACCCAATGAGCTGCCCAAGATGAAGTGTCAGCCCTGAGTTATTCCCTGACCTCAACTTACTTTGGTGTAAGAAATAAGCTCCGTCCCCTCCATGTCTTTTCTTATCCACCAAGAATGTGCCAGGGAAGTGATTAGCATTAATCAGATGCTTGGTGAGTCTCTGCCTGCGATGTCGGGAAGATTTAACGGGGCTAAGTGCCGGAGGAGCGTTTAGAGAGCCCATTAGGTGTTGGGCAGTGGGCTGCGTGATTAAGATGTTAATGCATGTATTGTGGGTGTAATTGGGACCTGGGGGTCATCCTAGGAAGGGAAGAAAGGCTGAAAGCATTGGCTGCTCTCTGGAAAGGAAAAATCAGCCCACTCTCTGCTGAAGAGCTTCATTTAAATCAAGAAGCAGAACAGCAAGAGGAGCACTGGCCAGCTGGGCAGATTTCCTGAGGACCAGGCAGGGGCCACCTATCATGGGACTCAGAATGCACCTTCAGTGCTGTTGGGGAAGTTCTGCTCCCCCTCACAAAGATAAAGAAAAAAGTCACCACTTGAATCATTTTACATATATGTTATGATGTTAAAAATATTTAACTTAACACAAACATTGGAAGATGAGCAACCAGCAAGCACAATTCATTGATATAAATCTATAAGAATAACTTCAAACAACTAATGAGTACAGCAAGCAAAGGACTTTATTTGCTGAGTTTAATTTTAGGGATTAAAAATCTCCAGCAGTGTTCAGGGGTTACTTCAAGCTCAGTTCTCCTGACTTTGCAGAGGTAACTTTGCCATGCTGGAAATTCAAGCAAAGAAAAGTCTTTTCATTCTTTTGGTCTAAATTCAAATGGCCAAGAAAAAAAAGAAAGCTCAGCTTCCTAGTAAAAAGTATCATCAAATGCAATGAAATAACATTACCTTCATTTGATTTGCAACAAACATGATGATAATATGTGTGAACAGTGATGCTCATTCATGGCTCATGTGGATCTAAATTAGTTCCCCAACTTGGAGAGCGACTTTATAATCTAAAGTAAATTGAATTACTCACAGTAGTGAATATTTACCGTCAATCTCAACATTCATTAAGATTAAGAAAGAACATTCTTGTGATGTGGCTTCATCATACAACTAAATATGTTTCCATCATTAAATGAGTTAAATTAAGGCCAAATGGAGCAGGGGGTTGGGTCACACTCAGTTCAGGGCTCACTTCTGGCTCTTCGCTCAACGATCACTTCTGGTGATGCTCAGGGGCCCATACGGGGTACTGGGGATTGAGCCTGTGTCAGTTGTGTGCAAGGCAAGCACACTACCCCTGAACTCTCTTGCCAGTCTCAAAGTTTCGTGTTTTAATGTTGCTGACTCTCAAGAAATAGTGTTGAGTAAAAGCATACAATATAAACTTTTAGCAAAATTAATTTATCATCAAGCGAAGAATATACATCAGTATGAGGTTATTTTAGGAGAAAGACCAGTGATCAATATTTGAAAACTGAAGAAACTTTAGTATGTAATTGAGTTTCTTTCATATCTTTAAAAATAATGCAAATCGGGGCTGGAGAGATAGCACAGCAGTAGGGTGTTTGCCTTGCATGTGACGAACCCAGAAAGGACGGGTTCAATTCCTGGCATCCCATATGGTCCGAAGGCTGCCAGGGGCAATTTCTGAGTGCAGAGACAGGAAGACCCCTGAGCTCCATTGGGTGTGACCCAAAAACCAATCAATCAATCAATGAATCAATCAATAAAGTTGAAAAAAATTTAAAAATATATATGAAAAACACCATAAAATAATAAATATAATAGTATGATAGTATATACTATAATAATATAATAAAATAATATATAATAAATATATAAAAATAAAAATAATTGCCAAAATATAAAATATATAAACATTTTATATACATTTAATATGAAAATAATATATGATAAAATATAATAAGCAAAGCTTATTAGGTCTAGATGTCTGCCTAAGAACTTTTTTTTTGTTTTGTTTTTTGGGGCCACACCCGTTTGATGCTCAGGGGTTACTCCTGGCTAAGCACTCAGAAATCACCCCTGGCTTGGGAGGACCATATGGGACGAGGGGGGATCGAATGGCGGTCTTTCCTTGGCTAGCACTTGCAAAGCAGACACCTTACCTGTAGCGCCACCTCACAGGCCCCGTCTGCCAAAGAACTTTTAATACTTTGACATGTTGGAATTAATCATTCTTATATTTCCATAAGCTCAGTATATTTTTTCCTATAAAAAAGCCATCAGACCTCTATAGAATTATATTGTGAAGGTCAAGAAGAGCTTTGTTGACTTGAAAGAGTTCAACATTCTTAGAATTTCTGCAGTGGAAAAGCTTTACAATTGACTTTTGTAAGTCAAAACGTAAAAGATCCCCCACTTGCTGCTGCCTGAGGTAGGTTCACTGGGTGTGGACCACGTGGACATGGCAGGTTGCACCCTCAGCTGCTCCCCTTTAAAGCTCGTACCTTTCCCATTATCCTTTTACTGACCTTTGAAAATGGTGACCCCCACTCTTAGAAACAGTTTTCCAGGTTCATTTTAGCCAGCCTCGATGAGAAGGCAGAACATTCTCTGAGTCTTTAGGGACACAGACCATTTTTATCATGCTTAGTCACTCCTTTCTAGTGCTCTACCACACTGTGCTTTATTTGGGGGAGCAGGGAAGAGGGGGATCTTCCAGCCTGTATACCAGAACCACACTGGTAATTCACTGACATGACCAGAGTGTGTGGGGCCTCTGAAGAGGACAGTGCAAGTCCAAGATGTGCTGGGGGCCTCTAGGACTGTACCTGATGATGTTCAGGGGACCATGTGTCTTCTGGAATCAAGCTTAGTGCAACCTAGTCTCTGTTTCATCTCTGGGCCTGGCCACGGGTTCTAAGACCCAACTGAGAATCTTGTTCTGAAATCTCATGGCCTCCTGGCTCCAGCGTGAATCAAGGGTGAGATGGAGCACTGGGGAGAGAGCTCAAAGAGATGGTGCTCTCTCAACCCCCTAGCACAGCTCTGAGAACAGTGCTCAGATCAGAGCCCTATCACACACACCCTCCTCCATGACAGCCTCATCAGGCCCCTGTGCAGCTGCTCCAACAGTGGACAGAGCCACTGAATAGAAAGGGTTCAGGTGTCAGGTAGGGAGGGAGAGTCCCGACCTGGGTGGTGGGACAGTAAAGCAAATGGATCCCTGAATGCCATGCCTCTGAGAAGGCATCTGTGCAAGAACCCCTTAGTCGACTTCTGTCTGCCCTTGTTCGAGCTGAGATGCTCAGATCTTGGCCTTTGCAACTATAGTTGCACTGTTGGTTGGAACCACACTCATGTCAGCTTCCTGAAGTTTTCATAGATCCAGTCCTTCTCTACTCTGACTCTTGTATACACCAGGTCTGCACTACTTCAAATTTTTTTTTGTCTGTGCATGTGCATGAATTCTTCATAGTATTAATTTTAAAAGCAATTTAAGTGTTTAATTTATTTTTGTTGTTTTCGTTTGTTTGTTTTTGTTTTGTTTTTGAAGCCTTGTGTATGGAGGTAGTCCCAGTCCCTTGAGTTATTTCCCAAACACTCGTCTCCCCCTTTGATCCAGAGACTTATTCTGGGAATTGAGATTACAGGATAATGTCTATTCTCTTTCAAGCAAGCCAGGGTGATAGCAAGGCCGAATCCAGGTAATGAGAGCAATGATGCAGAATTTCACACCACCACCAGTACTTGGCCATTTCTGAGAAGGAACTGCGTGTGCATGTATGTTGCAGGTATGTTAGAGGCATGGGTGGGCTGAACTGAGGACACAGAGTAGAGCTCCTCATTGCGATCCTCTTTGAACTGCTGTGCCTTCTAAAATGCTCCTTGTTTAATGCCTGATGATTTATAACTGGGGAGGATTCAGATAGCTGAAGCATATGGTTGGCACAAAATGCTACATATTGTGTCCTGTGGCTGGAGAGAAGCAAAAAGGAAAAATTTTCTATTGACCTCCACAAGAACAGTGCCATGAAATTGTGTTTCATTTAGAAGTGAAAATGTGACCCTCGAGAAAGAAAGGAGTCATATGTTTGGAACAATAAAATGTGTTATTCTCTGATTCAAGCCATCCATGACCTTGAGGAACGTCCAGGAAAACAATTCTTTACATGGTAGCACCTCTCAGGAGACGTGCCCTTGGATAAATTATTTAAGAGCACTGCAAAATCCCTGTGGGCTCATTGACTGCAAGAAGGGAAATTAGTCTGTTTATCTGTGTCTTCAAGTGTCACAGCTACATAGAATGCAAATTACAACTAGTTATTCCTTCTTCAAATTCAGTCGAGGAGAGGATGATAGAAGAAAACATTCAGATTTTAAAAGCCATCATGGGGAACATAGTTAACGTGGTCAAAGCTGCTCCTCAGGTCATCACAACACCACGGGTCTCGTGATATCGAGGTGAAAATTTCTTCCCAAGACCAGGCTGGCTGTGACACTGGGTTGCCATGGTTACAACTCACCCACCACAAGTACATGCTGATTTCAAATCATGGAGATTTCACTGCTGAGACATGTGAGTCTATGAGACTGCCCGTGGACAGATGAAATCAAGTTTCCTGGTTCAGCAGAGCCAAGTTTCTTCGAGAATCTGGGAAGAGGTCTCTGTTCTCTTGGGATCACGAATTTCACCCATTTATCACTAATGTGGGAAGAGGAAATGAGTTGGGAGGTGCAGAGGATCCAACTTGACAACAGAATTTCTCTGATGTGAAGTGTCTCGGAACATCAAGCCTGTGTGGGCCTAATGTAGGGTCACTCAGGTGAGTTTCCAGCCAAGGACACGTTTTTCTGTGGAAGGGGGCAAGACACTTCTTGTCTAGCACAAGTAGTGGCCTGTGAAAAACTTGCCTTTGGGAAGCTTTGGATAAATGAGTTGTTAGGAAACGGGTCCTTCTTTTCAGCCTCTCCCAAATTTTCTGGCCAACTCTGAAAAACTCAGGAGGTTGAATAGGAGGAAAGGACAGGATGTGCTGAGATAATGGACGTGCCTGTCACCATATTGTGATCATGAACTTCCTTCCTGTGTGGGTCGCTCTGGACCAGGAAAGCCTGCATTTGGTCTGCTCGTGGTGTTCCTGAGAGAGCATGTTCTAGACACAGTGATCATTTCAATCACTGTGCCGGAAAAGCAGGTTTTTTGCCCCCCGTGGGGGTGGGTCTTCGCAGCCAACATGAAGTTTGAACACCACAGAAACTTTGATCCTCTCATGGAAGAGACAAGCTTGACAACCTTCACGCTGAGACGCCAACTGGCTGCCTTTAGGCTTAAACTGAAGCTTGACTTTTCCTCTCATTCGAGCTGACTGTCTTGGGGACAACCAGCTTTTTGTCTTTAAGGACCTGCAGCCCCCTCCATCACTGTGGAAGTCAATTCTTCTATGTCCCAGGGACTCTACATCTTTGGGAACTGTTGGCTCAGGCAATGCTAGAAATAGAACTGTGGTGGAAATTGTATTCGTCTTGTAAGATGACACTTGTTTGGGGTTAATAGCTGGGTGTCATCTTACACATCTGATGGTTTTATTACTGGCTACAAGCTTTTGTACTACAAGCTTTCTTTAAAACTTATTTTTATATTATTACTAATTATGATGATGAAGTGGTGCATTTGTTTACTAATGGATGCTACAAGAACAAGGAGACTCTACTGTACTTGCATTGCATGAGCCTAGGCTGAAGCTCTCTAAATAACACACACACAAATCTCCCCACTGCACTTCAACATGGGCCAACAGAAGCCAGTGGAGGTGTTTCATATCTCTGCACTCGCTGAGGGTTCAGAAGTTTTTTTGAGGGGCCAGAGACATAACACAACGGTAGGACGTCTGCCTTGCACACAGCCTATCCAGGATAGACAGTGATTCAAATCCCTACATCCCATATGATCCCTCGTGCCTGCCAGGAGCAATTTCTGAGCTCAGAATGAGGAATAACCTCTGAGTGCCGCTGGGAGTGACCCCCCCCCAAAAAAAAAAAAACAAATTTCTTTTAAGGAACCCACTCTCTCAGCTTCATCAATATTCCATAGGATGAACCCAACAGAGCCCTTAGAGACACACTGAAAAATATATTCAGGGATAATGTGGAATGGAGAGAAGAGATTGCTCCTAACGAGGAAGCTTCTGAAAGCCTGGACAAGACAGGCATGCATAGGAGTCAGGCACCACTACAACATATGAGCCTACAGAGCACAGTTACCTGGGAGCCTATGGGATACCCATTCACTTCTACTTTGGTGATACTTTGATAAGAGTAAGTTTGCAGAAATGACTCTAATTCCTGGGTGCCTACTCCTGTATTCTGGGTGCAGTGACAGATGAACAATTCTCTCTTCCCTTTGAGGAGACCCTTAAATTCCGTGAGCCCACTGCCCTCCCTCCCACGCCTCCACTTTCATCTTGGCTACAGAGAACATTGGTCAGAGAACACTCAGTAACCTAGCCAAGAACACGACAATAGGATTTCCCAGGTGCGCTCCAGCCAGGAGGCCCTTTTCTCAACTTGTCAGTCATCAGAATCAATATTTTTTTCCTCTGAAACTTGTACCAAATTGAGGTTTTATTGGAAACCCCATCGCAGCTGCCTGGATGACTAAAAGGCTAAGTTGTAAGTGAAAGTGCAGCTGAGCTTTTCCAAAATGGAGCTGTGAGAAGCTAGGGAAGAGGATTGATCAAATGTCATTTCTACTGCAACCTCTTCAATGAGGGCAGGTGGAGGCTAAGATTCAGACGGAAATGCCAATAATTTCATGTTTTCTCTTAGAAAAGATCAGTGGGTTGCCAGTTGTCTGAAGTTTAGCTGTTGGGGGCTGGCGTCGTAGTACAGCAGGGAGGGAGGGCATTTACTTTGCAGGCTTCTGACCTGGGTTTCATCACCAGCATCCCTTATAGTCCCCAAAGCACTGAGAAGAGGGCCAGGAATAACCTCTAAGCACAACCGGGTGTGGCCCCAAAACAAAAATAAACAATAAAAATGTCAACTTTTTACAGCAGATTTATAATTTTTGGACACTGGGTTATTATGACGTCATCATTGGACACTGGGCTATTATTGATGACATCATTGGTTCAAAGTTTAACTGAACAGTTCTCTGAAAAGAAGGGAACTAGAGTGTGAAAGTGGCAGTGCAGGAGCCTTGAGTGGAGACCAATGCAATTTTCAGGGACATGGCACACAAAAATGTCTTCTTGTCTTGAATCCTGGTACTGGTGTGCATGCCATGTGGAACGTCGCATGGGTGACCTGAGTGCATATTACTTCAGAGGGGGGAATGTCTGAAGCTAGAGGCAGACTCATGCTCCCAGTCCTCTGGCATCCTTGACTGAGGACTTGAGTGAGTACTGTTGCTATTGGGAAGGAAGGGACAGAGATGGTTATTGGGCCTGTTGACCACCTAGTCCTAGTAAAAAATGATCAGGGATGTGATGGATGAGGTATCACTTACCATGAGACTCAAATAAAGTCTACTTACACTCTGCTTTCTTGCATGGCCTTTAAGAAACAGGCAAAGGTCTTACTCTTTATCCTGAAGGTTAAACTGAACCAAACATTTCCAACTTCACTTTGCACATAGGAATTCAGGGATTTTTTTTAGAGAGAAGTTGGTTATGGCCATTTTTTTCAAAATCATGTTAGGATATTTATCAATTTGAAATGAATAATTCCTGAGGCTAAAGAGATAGAACAGGATTTAAGGTGGTAGTCGTCACATGTAGTCGACCCCAGTTTGATTCCTAGCACCACAAATAGCCCCCAAACCCACCTCAGGAGTGATTCCTGAGCAGAGTCAGGTGTAGAAATCTACCATTATCCAGCAGATTACTGCAGTAAGCTACAAGTTCCCCTGCTGTTTGGCTGCTGCAAGGCTGCAGGGGTCTAAGGCTACCAGAGCTCAGGGCCGCAAAGCTCTTAGAGGCTCATGGGGCTCTGATGCTGGGTGGGGCCTCATGCCCACCCAGGGATACCAACAGGTAGCAGCAACTACCAGCCTGGGACTGAGAAGGAGAGAAGAGAGAAGTAAAAACCAAATATACCTTTTAATTCTTCCTGGAGTCTGAGGTCCGCCATCACCACCCAAGGGTTTCTGAGAGAGAGGGAGAGATAGATGAAAATTCAGTGACCAGAGGTGGGAGAGGCCCTGGTACAAGAAAGAAAGAGAAAGGAATAGATACAAAGCAGGCAACATCTTTTCAGTGTTTTTTCTCTGGCCCCTGCGGACCAGCAGGCACTGCTCTGGTCACTATTCTGCCCCCCCCCCACCCAGGTTCAAGTTTTTTCCTTTTATACTTGGCATGACAAGGGAGGGTGTCTAGGAGTGTGTCCAGGGATGTGCCCAGGTACAACTGTCATTACAGTGGGGATATTCAAGGGGCATGTCCAAATCCAGCTGCCATTACACCAACAGTCAAAGTTAGTGTTAGCCGTCAGCACCACCAGGTGTGATCCAAGGATCACACAAAACAAAACAAAAGAACTTAAGACTGTCTTTAGAGTCATTCCATTTCTGATGAATTCTAGTCCAACAGCTCTAAAATATGATTCTTTTAAGTAAACCTTTCAGTAACTTCAGGATATAATTTGTTTAAAATAAAATATAAATTAATTACAAATGTCCTTGTAGTCTTAGTTCACAGTTCAAGGTGTTTTAATGAGCTGTTTATATTAGTTTACCTTTATTATTTTCACAGATTTTTACAAAAGTTTTGATAAAATAGCATGCTGTGATTGATTGTTCTGTATTTATGGAGAGGTTAACTGTTTTAAGTGCATATAATTATTTCTAAAATTTTATTTTTTATTCTATGTGAATAGTTTAGCCTTGAGCTAGAGTATGTAACAGAGTGCTACTTAAAGTAATTTAGATGCATTTCTTTTTTTGATACACTGAATTTTGATGAAGAGGATTTTTTAGCATTTCTGGATCATCCAAACCTTTGTAAGGCTGATAAAAGTTGTATATTTATTACCCAGAAAAAAGTCCCATGTAAAGACATATAATTAATGAAATGTACTTATTGGGTTGATTTAGACCCTCAAATTGACTTGAAGTAAAAAATTAGGAACCTAAGATATAGTCCAGTGAGTATGGAGTTTGCCTTGTATATTCCCATCCCAAATTTGATCCCACAGACCCACTGTGGTCTCCTAAGCAATACCAGGAGTGAGCCCTGAGCACAGAGCCAGGAGTAACCCTTGAGCAAAGTTGGATGTGCCACCCAGACAAGAAAATTAAGCCAAAAGTTAAAATCAAAATTTCCCCTACACTAGGTAGATGATAAGTTGATTGATAGGGAGATGATAGAGAATTTAGAATTGATAGATGATAGATAAATGAATGCTAGAAGGCAGTGATGGATGATAAGCTTTCTGAAGATAGATGATAGGTTGATAGAATGATAGGTAGATAATGCTGAAGAAGTGTAATTACATAGACACAGAATATTCTTAAAGAACCATTCAGGACATTTGAAAGCATCCCAGGTTCTCCCACAAAGTCATGATGTCTGCCTTTCATCCTCCTTTTCTCACAATAGTAGAGTGAAGGTTCTGAGATTCAAAGACAGGGAGATCACTAAAAATTTAATGCAACAGTCTTCTGAAAAATGGAAAATAATGCCACTATTCTCAGGAAAATACTCTAATTGGGAAATGTCATGACATGAGCAGGCAATGGTTTGTTGTTCTTTCAAGTGTTTAATACATCTATTAAGCATATTTCAGCTTAATGTCTAATAGCAATGAGTCTAATATATACTTGAAAATGGATCAGTCTTTCAGTCTCCACTTCCACTGAGTGAAGTCAGATACTAACATTGATGCCCACCTTGCTGATGGCTTTCATGTGCTTTTCTTTATAGAAAAGGGGCGGGTAGGGTGAGAGTGCATGATGGTCTATCAGTATATCAGGTTGGTCACTCTATCCACATTCACAGTTTTGATGTTCTACTGAGAAGCAATGACCATTTATTTAAGTACACAAATTCTATTAACCTAATGGAGCAGGGCAGATGTTTTTAAGCAGAAAACAGTGGATGAGAATTGTGTTCTCTGGAAGGAGTGAAGAACTTACTGAGAAAGATGATTTTTCAGCAGTCAGATAATTACTCCACTGGTGAGTATTTTTAGCATGTTTTGTGTTTTTACTTTCTGTTTGGAGTTTTATCACTAACAACTCCCTGAACAAATGTGATAACCATGAAATCATGCCAGTAAGATGGAAGAGCCGTCAGTTAGTTGGCATTTTCTTATCGGCTCTAACAGACCCACAGATCAATCACAGTGAACGGAGAGAAACCAGTATGAAATACCAACAGAATTGCCTCTGGGCCCACTAGAACCTGGTCACTGTGACAGGGTGATTCAGTGACAAGGAGAACCACCCTATGCTTCCATTCAGGTGACAAGACCAACGCAAACCAAGAGAATACCAATTGCAGTTCAGTTAGGAACATTCATCAGAGACGCTGGATGCAATCTTGGAAGATCCAAGTCTTTTCCGTGCCCCCTGTGGCATTCACTTGAGGAACCTGAGTGAAGCAATCAGATCTGGAGAAGGAAAGTGATATTCAGAGGACTGAGGGCTCAGGCCAGGACCCTGAGTCACCCATAAAGAAACATGGAAACAAGACCTGTGGGTGGGAATGTTCTTACCTTGACTGTACTTTATTTTATATTTTTTAAAATAATATCTTTATTTAAGTACCATGATTACAAACATGATTGTATTGGCTTCAGTCATAAAAAGAAGAGTCTGTTCACATTAGTTCAGCACTGCCATGTTTATTTTATCATAAGCACAGTGACTTATAAGAATAAAGACTCTCTGGGCTGGCGAGGTGGCGCTAGAGGTAAGGTGTCTGCCTTGCAAGCGCTAGCCAAGGAAGGACCCTGGTTCGATCCCCTGGCGTCCCACATGGCCCCCCCAAGCCAGGGGCAATTTCTGAATGCTTAGCCAGGAGTAACCCCTGAGCATCAAATGGGTGTGGCCGAAAACCAAAAAAAAAAATGAATAAAGACTCTCCAATCGTTTTTAAACTCTGGACTCTAAAATCAAGATGACAGAATTACTATTCCCTTTGTGATCTCCAGGGTTGATTTATTTCTTGCCTCTTCTAGTGACTTGGCATTTCTTCTGTTTTTTAAGCCACTAGTCTGATTACTGTTTCCACTAAAAATGCCCTGTTTTCCTAATTTTGAACCAACTTTCTTTTGAGGTGCTTGATAGTTCATTGGGTCCACCCGGATCATCAGGTTAGTAGGAAACCTATTTGAGATGCTTAATTTAGTCACATGGGTGATGTCCCTTTCACCTTGTGAGGCAAATATGTTCATTGGTCTGTGGCCATGTGCACATCTAACTTGGAAGGGACATTTTTTCTTCTAACATGATGCTTATGATTAATCAAAAAAATGTTTGGAAAAGGTACCTGTGTCTTTATATATATGGTCTATTTAAAGTGCCTTCTATGAAATATGTTGAACATATTTACTACAGAAGGTGAGAGCAAATCGAGTGTATCAGGTTGATTTGCTGGAAGATAAATGTTCTCCATGGCAGATTGTGGCTTTAAGTTTCTGTTGCTTACCTTAGCATTCATGCTCCGGATCAGCATGACAATCAGTCATCAAAGGAAAATCAGTGTGTCACAAAGGACTTAGAGCATATTTTTCTTCTAGTGAAAAGGGATTGTGTTTGAAGTGTAAAAGTTCATCTATGTTGTATTATTTGTACCAAGCCCCAAACTAAATATTATTACATAAGTAGTCTAAAGGTTGGAGACGTAGCTTCGTGGTAAATTCCTCTCATAAATAAGTCCCTGGGAGGGAGGGAAAGTGTGAAGAAGGGAGGGAGGGAAGGAAGGAAGGAAGGAAGGAAGGAAGGAAGGAAGGAAGGAAGGAAGGAAGGAAGGAAGGAAGGAAGGAAGGAAGGAAGGAAGGAAGGAAGGAAGGAAGGAAGGAAGGAAGGAAGGAAGGAAGGAAGGAAGGAAGGAAGAAAGAAAGGAAAGAAAGAAAGAAAGAAAGAAAGAAAGAAAGAAAGAAAGAAAGAAAGAAAGAAAGAAAGAAGAAAGAAGAAAGAAAGAAAGAAAGAAGAAAGAAGAAAGAAAGAAGAAAGAATGAAAGAAAGAAAGAAAGAAAGAAAGAAAGAAAGAAAGAAAGGAAGGAAGGAAGGAAGGAAGAAGGAAGGAAGGAAGAAGAAAGGAAGGAAGGAAGGAAGGAAGGAAGAAAAAAAGAAAGAAGAAAGAAAGAAAACAAAGGAGAAGAGAGAAAGAAGAAATAAAGGAAAGAAAGAAAAAAAGAAAGAAAGGGAAGAAGGAAGAGGAATGAAGAAAGGGGGAAAGGAAGAGGAAGAAACAAAGAGGAATGAAGAAAGGGAGGAAGGGTGAAACAGGAATAAAGGGAGAAAGATAAGAGGAAAAGATAAAAAATTAGGGACCTCATAGAAATGTATATAATAATCAAGCACATTTTTATCCAATAAAAGTAAAACCTCAAGAAAATAGAAGTATGAGAATGCAGCTCAATGGAAGTTTTTTGACATGTATGGGGCTGTGGGTTCCGTCCCCAGCACCAGACATACAAACAAAGGAAGGAAACCAGTGGAGTGCACAGGGAGCACAGAGGGAGGAGCACACTGCTCAGTAGTGCTTGGGTTTTGAGGGCAACCAGTCTGGGAACTCAGATTGGAAAGAACAAGAGAGACCAGGCTGAGTCTGGGGAAAAGAAAGAAGACTCCTGTGAGGACGGTTTGGGGCTAGAACAACCCTCTGGACTGCACCAGATGGTCTAACAGAGCCTTGAAAATTGAGTGTGACCAAGGACAGGCACAGTCAGTGGAATTACAATGTGTGCACGCATTCATGTACACACCAGAGAAGCAGGGAGTAGAAAGAGCAGCGCACTAGAAGTCGAAGCCATTGAGTTTTACCAACCAGTTGAGTATGACCCTGGCTCCCATCTTTTTTGTTCTCAATATGTTATATAAAAACAGCAGCAATAATGATGACACCTCCAATATCAGCAACACAACAACAAAACAACAACCACAAAACTAGTCTGGTTCATGTTCTCATCATGCTCTGGTAGCTCCTTGATACCCCAACAGAATGTGTGTTTTGTGTCAAGGAGTGTTGTATTAATATAAATAATTATATTTATATAATAAATATAATATATCACATTAAATGTTATTAAACATTGTTATGTGTCATTAAGGCTTATGTTGTATTAGTAGAGGCTTTATTTGTTCCAGACATTGTTGACAAAGATGCATTTTAAAGTAGAACAATTCTCTTTTAGCCCAAAGGAAAATGGGGACAAATACTTTTAAAAAAGGGGGAGAGATGAAAAAGGAGAGGTGAAAGACACACATTCACTGAAACTATCTCTAGAAAACAGTAGATCATTCGATCTCTTGGTTGAAAAAAATGAAGCAAATAAGCAAAAATGGGATCAAATCTCTGGAATGAGCAGACTTTATAGTAAATTCTGAGGACCAGGTTTGAGATTCTTGTCTTTGGTACCTTTTATTTATTTATTTGTTTGTTTTTGGGCCACACCAGGTGATGCTGGGGACTACTCCTGGCTATGCACTCAGAAATCGCTCCTGGCTCGGGGGACCATATGGGATGCCGGGGATTGAACCAAGGTTCATCCTGGGTCAGCTGCAAGGCAAAAGCCCTATCACTGAGCTATCACTCAGGCCCCTTTGGTACCCACATTTAAGACTGATGAGTATCAGATAAATGCTTCCCAACATCTACCCTTGGGTCTCTCATTTCTTCCTCAGCAGTCCAGTACCAGAAAGGTAAATAAAAGAAGGATCCTTATCTGAGAATTTTTTACATCTACCAGTTTTGAGAGGCAACACCGCCTGCTTGCCCACCAGGGGGAAAAGGAGATTTATATGCCGCTGTGTGAGAACCCGGAGTGGAAACGCTCCTTCATTATGAAAAGGAACGTGATCAGCACATTGGAATGTAAATCTCAGCGGCCTGGGGTTTCCTTCCAGAACTTTAATAGGCCCTGGCTTCACGCTTCCCTTCCTTTAAGAATTTATCAGGCATCAGCAACTGTTCCAGGCATTTCCAACCAGCCCATAAATAGATAAGAAAATATTAACAAGGTACAAGAGATTGCTTTTAGTTTAGACTTTTGAAACAACCTAAAATGCAACAGTATTCAACTGGGCACAGCTTCAACTTCAGTGTGGTAGAAGGCACCTTTAGGATTGTCCTTGGGGCTGTTTTTCTGGCCTGTTCCTGCCCCACAGAATCCTTCTTGGTCCCCACTGGAGCAGAGCAGAGCCACATAGCTCCTGCCCTAACCCATGACAGGGACAAAATTTGTCCCCCACCCCACAACACTAGGATGTCAGGACAGCAGTTTCACAGCACATTCTCTCGGAAGCAAATGGCATCTCTGTTTGTGTGTTTGTTTTATGAACTAATTAAGACCCCAGCAGGGTCCAGAAATGATTCTACCATCAAAGCCTAGTTTCTTTCATTCTACACACATACACACACACACACACACACAGACATATACACTCACATACACATATTCACACACAGACACATATATACTCACACAGAAATATGCACACTCACATATGCACAGCAAGTGGAGCAACAAAGAAATAGCAAAGTCCTCTCACCTAATACTTTTAGCAAAGTGTTTTTATTGCCGGTGGGGAAACCTTAGAGCAAAGGAGACAGAGACAGAAAGAGGGACAGAGAGAGCATGCATGCCACTGCCCACCTGCTTGACCCTCAGAAGCAGGTAAAGTGCGGGTTGGGGTTGGCTGAGCACTGGAGCAGTGAGCACTAGTCTGAACTTCCATCTAACCTAAACATCTTAGGAGAAATCTGCTCCTCTCTGGTATTTCCTCACATTCCTCACTCCTGGAAATGCTCCCTGTAGTCTCAGAGATCACACTTATAACCCCACTCTAAGTTCTCTTTTCTAGTTCAGACTGGAGCTTAGAGGGGACATACACTTCTCAAAGTCAAATGCTTTGTTGTTGTGACGATTGTGTGTGTTTCTGTAGTGTAGGTGAACTAAGCTGGAGTTGTTTGGATGGGCAAAACCAGCTCTCAGAACTCTCTGTTTCTGTCTCTGTCTTTCTCTCTCTCAATAAGTCTTCTTCCTTTTCACCCAACATCAATAATATTCTAGTGAACCAGACCTTGTCCTGGTAAGTAGCTGAGTCTCCCTTACCTGGGACCCCTGACTCCTCACATAAACTAAGACCAGGTGATGCTGCCCCTTGTTCCTTGGCATAGACTGTTCGCCCTGCCTAACACCTTCACCCAATCTCTTCCTTTTGTGGTCAAAGTTCTACCCTCGCTGCCAGGTTGTTTCCCTTCATTGTTCACAGCCTCCATTGAGCTGATGGCCACTTCTCTCTATGCTGCATTGTCAGAGAGGGAGATCCTTGAACACCAGGCTGGAAAGATGCCAAAGCAGAGGGTGGGCATAGGGAGTAAACCCCACTTAAGAGTTTGGGGGAGAACCATGGCTCTCTGGTGGTAGGGAGGGTTTGGTCACAGAAAAAGGAAAGTCGGTCCTGATCTCTGGTGGGTTTATGTTCTTTGTCTCTTGTAGAAAAGACACATAATGCCATAAAATAGGTGGATGGAGAATAGAATCCTGATTCTAAGGTGGATGGAGGGTTTTACAAAAAAAAAAAAGAGAGAGAGAGCATGAAAGAGAGATAAAAAGAGAGAGAGATCTCATAAAATAAAAGTGTGTGCTAGAAGCTGGTTCTATGGGCCAGTATTTCCCTGGATGGGCAATACTGCCCCAGAGGGCGCTAGACTGCCTTCCAGTTGGCATGGCCCAGGCACTTCCTGTTTGTTTACATAAAGTAGGTAGATTTCTAGGCCAGTGCTCAGTGTTCCGTTGTGTTTATTTTTCTTCTTTCTGGAAAGGAGTTGAGAGTTCCTGAATCAGCTCAGGAACCTTTGGCTAAGCCTTTCTAGGCTTCCTGGCCTGGGGCTCTATGTAAGTGAAAGGTCATTGTCATTGATAGCTCCAGGCCAAGGACTTGAGCTCTGCCTCACTTTTCAGGGTCTCTGTCTGACTGTGTCCTTGGAGGGTTTCCTCCTTGAGCTTGTTCCAGACCAGCTCTCAGTTAGCACTTCAGGCTTTGCTTAAAGCTGCCCTGGGGCCTTGGGCAGTCTTGAGCCTTGAGCTGGGGCAGGCAGGAGAACTCAGCTCATGTCTTGATTTTAAGATTTCTGAAACTCATTGCCAGGGCCTCTTTTCTGTCAACTCCTTCTGGCATTTCCATGGAGTATTTCCTTATCCACAGTTCAAGGGCAGAGCAAGGTCACTGTGTGCATTGCTTTGTCCTTGAGGGCACTATGCAATGTATCTATAAAACAACAGAATCATGTTTTTCTATTGATTAAAATGCACAAAATAAGCCTGGATGGCAGATGGACTTTTTCTATAACAGGAACCAGAAATCTGCTATGAGACCATGCTACGTGACTTTACTAGGACTTCGAGCGAGTGAATTTATCTTAATCAGACCCTACTGCCCTCTCCATCCAGGACTTGGTCCCCCTCTTTCAACTGGCACCTGAGAAGAAGGTAACTTTTTAAGCTAAAAATATAATAAATGCCTTTACACTCAATTTATCAGAATTCAAGTTATGTTAACTCACACCAAGTTAGGTGAATAGTGTTTCTGCAAGCCGCCATCCATTATCTCCACACACTGCTGTGTCTAGTTATCTCCTTTCCATTGGCTTTTATCATCTTCTCTAATCGCCTCGGTTCAGTCTGTAATGGTCAAGATACTGCAGTTTCTCTTCTTAGTTGCATTTGAACTTGAGGTCTACCTAGACTCTGTAGTTCATCCACTCAGCCTGGGGGCAGTTTCTTGAACATATGCTCCCCGCAACTCAAAGCCTGAAAAGTTGACCAAGAGTCTTTCCCTGAAGACAAACATCAGAGAGCAAGTGGTGATTTGTGCTGAAATTCTGCTGAAAGGGCTCAAAGAACAGGACTTAGCTAATGCTGCCCCTGGGTTGGACTGTGAGAAGCTGAAGAGCCATTGCCTTGTTCAATCCTTTCTCTTAGTTCCATCAGAAACAAATAGTTAGTAATATATATATATATATATATATATATATATATATATATATATATATATATATATATATATATGTGTGTGTGTGTGTGTGTGTATATATATATGTATATGTAATATATATGTATATATATGTATATGTGTATATATATGCTTAGGTCCAAATTTATAGCACAGTGTCTTGTACGAAGCTGACCTGGGTTTAATCCCCAGTATCCCATACCCTGCCTGAAGTGATTTTTGAGCACAGAGCCAGGAGTAACCCCTGAGAACTGCTGAGTGTGACCCCCAAATCAAAGAAAAAGAAAAATCTTTGCTGAGATTTGCAGGCATCCACTGTGACCAGCCCACTGGGGTGAAGTTATAGGCCACTCTGCCTCTCATTTGTCTGTTTTCCTTCTACCTGGGCTGCTTCTTGTTATGTGTAGACCCGGGATAAGAGCCCCCCTCCCCACTTTCTAACCTGCTAACATGCAGGTAGAAAAGCTCTTTCCCCCCTCCCCTGACATTTCCTGGGGGGGCCCATGGACTGGCAGTGGAACTGGGCCATGTGCTGGTTACATCCAGGGCTTTGTCTCATTTAGTCCTCGCACAGCTTGAGAGAAACAGGGTTATTTATCTTGGCATCTTACAGGTTTGGGGGTGGGGGATAAACCTCAAAGGCAAGATCTTGGCTGTGTGAACCAAATATTAAGTAGTAGAACAAGATGTGTTCCTGCAAACTAAAATTAATCATGTCTGTATTTGGCTAGAAAGCAAGAAATTTATCTTCAGAGATTCAGGACAGCCCTGGGGAAGAAGGAAATCAACATCTACTTTGCTTCTCCCTTATTTAAATCTTGACTTTTGGTTTTTAACAATTTTGAAAAATGGAATCTTCAACAGAGGAGAGATTTATCTTGGAAGTAAGTTAGGAAAAGGAAATTATTTCTCTTCCGGGACACTCCCAGACATTTCTAATATCCAGAGTTGTTCAAGACTGCATAGCCCTTAGGGAGCAGAGGGAGCAAATATTCTAGGGGCAAGAAAATGTAGGACCTGAGATAAGAATGCAAAGTTACAATGAGATTCTTATGTATGAGCAAAACAGTCATCAAAATGTACCAGTGATCAGAGGTGGGTCTACTTACCAGAAAGACTTCAGCAAGTTCCTGGGGGTATCGATTGGGTGGGGATGGTCTCAGCAAACTTTTCCCATCAAGAAAGGTTTAGTAAGAGCTCACCTCTACCCAATAAAAATAATTTTATTCCACATTCATACCATAGTAAAAATTTTAATAATGCATTATTATTATCATTAATAACTATATCACTTATTGCAGTATATTAAAATCATTCATCATATCAATTATTATTGGATAATCTTAAAAATAACTCTCACTAGACCTCTGCCAGCAAGCATTAAAAAGCAAAAAGCATTATATAAAAAGACAACAAACATTTAAAAATTTTAAACCACACTGACTTAATAATGAAAACAACTGTCTCTTCTTCTTTAGCTCTTAGGGTACATTTTTTCCACTAAGAAATAAATTAAATTACAAATCACTGCTTCTCCCTACACACACACATACATAACACACACACACACACACACAAAACACTTCATGCATTAGTGGAAAAAAATACTAGTTCAGGGCTGGGATGCAGTTCATTAGTAGAGAAGTTGCCTTGCATGCATGAAGCCCTGAGTTTGATCTCTGACACCACAAACAACAACACAAACGTTAGCAAAGATAAAGATTAGGGAGTCATGGGGGAGGTCAGTGATGGGATTCCCAAAAAAGACAGTTAGAGCAGATACAGAGCCTGTACTTTGCATTTTACTCAGCGTGATACCCTCCAGGTCCGTTCATGTATAAACAAATTTCCTGATTCATTTTTCCTAAACAGCTGCATAGTATTTCATTGTGTAGATGTACCACAGTTTCTTTATTCTCTCTTCTGTTCTAGGCTCTTAGGTTGTTTCCAGTTTCTGGCTATTATGGATAGTGCTGCAATGAACTATGGAATGTGGTGACCTGCAGAGGGGGTGTGTCTCAGGAGGGAAACTGAGGACATTGATAGCAGGAAATGTGCACTGGTAAAGATTGCTGGACATTGTATGACTGAAATTCAATTATGAACAACTTTTTAACTGTAAAAAAAAACTAACTGTATTATGAATGACCTTGTAACCACAGTGTTTAAATAAATTAATTTAAAAAAATAAATAAGGGACCAGAGCAATAGTACAGTGGGTAGAGTGTTTGCCTTGCATGCAACTGACCCATGTTCTATCACTGGCATCCCATATGGTCCACTGAGCCTGACAGGAGTGATTTCTAAGAGCCAGTAGTAACCACCGAGTGCAGCTAGATAAGACCTCAAAACAAAAATAAAATAATAATACATAAAATAAATAAAGGGGGTGTTCTTTTTATGACTGAACCCCAACTACATGTCTGTAATCTTGGTTCTTAAATCAAGATATTATTTTTAAAAAAATTCAACTAAATAAATAATATCTAAATGAATCCTGGAAAATAGAGAAAAAAATAATTATTAAAAAAAATTCCCACCTCCATAGGGAAAGGAGCTCAGAGCCTGCTCTCCCCACCATAGGCGTTAAGGGGTGCTCTTCTTGATGAATGTCCCTGACTTCCTTCCTTTAAATCAACCCTTTGATTAAGACATTTGGGGGGGGGTGGTGACAGATTTTTACTCCCCTACAAAGAAAAGGCTGAGCTTCTCGCCTGTTCCAAAGTCTTAAATAAAATCCCCATCTTAAATAGAGCAAGGCTTCCTCTCCTCCATAGGATCCAGCTCTTCATTTTCCAGCTGCTTCGGCTTCTAAGTACTTCTGGCTGCTTGCAAATGCACTTGGGAAAAAGATTGACTTTTGTTCTCCTTTTGAGGAAGACAACTCAGTGACAGGTGCAATGAAGTAGAAGAGGGTTGGGGAAAAGGAGCCCTAGCTTGTGTCTAGGGACAAAATCCACTGTGCTCACTCACAGCGAGGGAAGAAAGAAACCCCAGAGATGGCTCTGTTTCATCTTCTGCAAGAATCTGGCTTTGAGGAGAGTTGGCATTTTGCTGTCACTGCAGGATAAATTTCTTTGGGGGAAAAAAACAATATCTCCTCGGAGAGCCTCAAGGTGACCAGGAGGGGTTGAAAATTTCCACAAGAAATGTCAGAGGCCGTAAAAGTGCAGCTGGGAATGGGGTGTCTGCCACCGAGAAGAGAGAACAGGGGTTTCCAAAGAAAAGAAGTTGGAGCTTTGGATGTCCAGCACAATTTCCTCCCAGAAATTGTGTTCAACGGCAGCTTAGACTAGAGAGAGTTTCCATGGCCTGGAGGTGATTTCAATTCTCAGATCCCCGCCTCCCACCAGAACCAGCAGTTTCCTCCAATTCTGCAGCCCAGAAGGTGTCAGGACCTGTTATGTTTTCGGGAAGAGCACAAAGGATCTGGGTTTCAATGCGTGTGCTTGTTGGTTAAGAAAATAACCCACTGTTGGAACTTGGACAGCGGAAATCCAGTCTGTGGGATTGTTCCTGTTATGAACATGACCTTCACGTGCCAGGGCTATTGGGACCTAATAAGTAATAATAATGAATGCCTTTCAGATTTCCATTTTACAAACCTTTTCTCATTTTAGAAAGTTCAGCTGCTCAAGGTGGTGGTCACTTTCCCCTGAAGGCTTGGGGATCGAATTTCCTCTTCTGGACATCAGCTCCTGAGTCTTAAGGGCTCTGAGACGCTGCCCAGACATTCTTCTGGGCTCTAGATGGTTTTTTCATTATCATTAGTTTTTATATATTCAGTTACATTGGAAAGCTGAGTAAACAGAATCAAGAGTGAAAAGAGCTCTTTTTTTTTTTCATTATGTATTTCCAGGAATGGGGGGTCCATTTTATAGCATTTCTCCATCTTGGTTCAACTTGGGAATTGAGATTTGTTGTAGATATTCAGGCATTCAAGACCCTCCCAAGTAAACTGGGGAATGTCACCAATGAATGAGACTTTTAGTTGCGTTTACTGTTTGAAATAAAATAAAACCCAAATAAAAAATATAACTAAAGGGAATTTTGGCTTCAGAGAAGTCTGGTAAAAGGAATGACTGTTGGGAACTCTGAAACTCACTGTCATTAATGGGGTAAATTTTAGAGTGACTTGGAGAGTCATCACAGGGCTAACTGGCACTCTGAGAGACTGCCTAGGTCTCCATTTAGGCCTGTGCCTTCTCAACCAAGTTGCTAAAATTCTATGCTTCGGTTTCCTTATCTGTTACATGGATAAAATAATGGTTTCTGCCTCCTGTCAATGCAACTAAAATGTATTAACATGTCTGAAGTCGACATAGACTTCATGATACCTTGTGACTTCCATGTAAGAGTTTATTGTGTAAACTATTGTCAGAGTTTATCGATACGAAAGGAATCAACAGTACAAAAGAAAGGATCCTGCCTCACTCTAGAATCCTTTGAGGCTGGGCAAATAATCAGACATCAGACAGGATGAAAAGAGAAAAGTAAGGAGAGATCTAGACATACCATGTAACCCTGCAAATATGGAAAGAGATCGTGCAAAGCTGAGCAGCTCACCAGTTGGTCTGAGACATCTTGGAGTAAGCTTAGCTAATGAGGGCATTGGAAGCAGGAGGGGTGAAAACTAATTAAGGAGAGGGTAGAAATAAGTCATTAAAGTTATTAAAGCTTTGATTTGATTATTAAATTATTGATTATTATATTGATTAATTATTGCTTGTTAATATTTATTAAATTATTGATTTAACTATGAAAGAAAAAGTGATGTAGACTTCAGGATTGCCTTCTTCTCTGAAAGAGGCAGGCTAAGGGGTTATTCTCACTCAATGCATCTGGTGAGACGCCCTGCAGGAGAGGTTCAGGCGTTAAGTCTGGCTTCTGTGGAATTCTCATTCTGCCTTCAGGGACCCTCCCATGGAATCAAGTTTTTGTCAAAGACAAATCTTGGAGTGGTGGATTTTTGTCCCTCTCCATTACATAAGTAGATTTCATGGATTTAAGCTAAAAGGAAAAAAAAAAGAAATAAACATCAGTTGGGAAGTCTATTTCTCTTTGAATACAATTTCTTTTAATAAATTATTAAGATTTTAAATTATTTTTTACTTTTCGTATAAGTTTTTTTAAATTGAATCGCCGTGAGAAACACGAAGTTGTTAAATGCATTTCAGACAGACAATGTCACAACACCCTTCACCAGGGTATATTTTTTGCCCTGAGAGAATTCTCCCCACTGAGAGAATCTTTCTTAACAATTGAATGGTTTCATTACTTCCCTGAACATTTTCACATTATTTCTAGATTTACATGATTTCAGGAACATATTTTTGAAGGAGAAAAAAAGCCCTATTCTGAACCTGCCATTTAGAAAATTTGTGATTATGTAAATCTGCTCGAATTATGGTTTCTTCATCAGTTTATCAAAATAAATGACTTATTTGATCACTTTTAGCATGTTCCACCCAACATGCATGAAGCTTCTAACTCATTAGTAGTCACTTGACAAAGTGAAGATACTTTCCTACTATTTTGTTGTTGCTAACAAGGTTGTGTTGAAGTTTAGCTAATAATATAAATTTGAAATTCAGTATCATTCAATACATTATACTGATATGTAATAAGATAATATTTTCTTCTAAGAATCTATGTTCTTAGTGGCTGGAGTGTTAGTACAGCAGGTAGGGAACTTTCCTAGCACATGATCGTCTCAGGATCAACCCCAGTATCCCAGATGGCCTCCCAAGCACTGCCAGAGTGATCAATAACTGAGCACAGAATGTGAAATAATCCCAGAGCATTGCCAGGCATGGACCATAGAGAAAAAAAGAAAATAAACTATGTATTCAGTAACATAATTGTTGGCAGGCTTCCCCTCTAAAAAGTATATGCAATTGAACCCCAAATCAAGATTAAAAAATTAAATGTAAGAGTATGCATTTTATAAGGCTTTCATTAAACTTGATGTCAACTGTTAAGTAGTTAATATTTTGTACTGATTTCAAGTTTCCTTAATTTTCTCTTTTAGCCAACATCTTGATAGTTTTTATCTGCTGGTGTTTGCAAAATGCTGAACTAATTTATTGATCGTCTAAAATCCAATGTCACTGCTTCACTCGGTTTTAAGATCTACCCTTACCTTTAACTCATCCAACACTAATAACATTAATTTTTATTTTTTTTATTTCTAGTTTTGGGACCATACCCAGTGACGCTCAGGGGTTACTCCTGACCACGCACTCAGAAATAACTTCTGGCTTGGGGGACCATATGGGACTCTGGGTGATCAAACCACAGTCTGTCCTAGGTCAGCTGTGTGCAAGGCAAATGCCCTACTGTTATGCCACCGCTCTGGCCCCAACCAACACTAATTTGAAGCTCTGTTTTTCTCTTCTAATTCATACTTAGTTCAGGTAAAAAAATGTGACCCAAATGGTAAAATTTTATATTCTCGGTTCATTTTGAGATTCAAGACAGCATTTCCCCCCTGGGATGCTGCTGTGGGCGATGAATAGATGTATGTGGTTCTGCTTCTCCACGTCTCAAATGTCCAGTGAATGTTCTTTCTGTAGTGTGAGGCCAGAATAAAGTCTTGGATATCCAGCATGATCAGGTAATATGACAAGTGCCAAAGGAAATTGGTCATGTTAGTCTATATTTACATTTTCCTCTATAGGAAAGAGGCTTGACAGAATGATTCATGGTCAAATATTTTTGATTTTTTAGGATTTTTTTTGGGTGGTGGTGCTCAGAACTCACTCCTGCTATGCACTCAGGAATCACTCCTGGCTGTGCTTGAGGAACCATATGGGATGCCAGAGATTGAACCCGGGTCTGCTATGTGCAAGGCAAGTGCCCAACCTAACCCTATGTTGTCCTATGACTCCAGACCCAGGTCAGACATTTTAAGATCTAAACCTACCTATTCTCTCTAAATGTTGCCCTGCTTTTAAAAAAGTGTTATTTAAAAACAAACTTCATTTTATGTGGAAGATATTTGATTTCACCTGTCATAGTCAATTCCAAACACCAGGAGTGGAATTTATTTAGACAATCACAGATGTGAGAATTAATGGGGGTAGAGAAACAGGATAGAGGGAAGGGCACTTGCCCACTGGGATCAATCACCCCTATAGGAGTGCTCCTTGAGCACTGCCAGATGGAGTTTATTCCCCTCAACCCCCCAAAAAAGAATGTATAAAGTATGTTAGCTAATAATTCTGATGTGTATTCGAGGAAACTTCAAATAAAGAAAAATATACAAACAACTTATTGATAAACATCAACATATACCTCAGCTCACTGGCCATGGTCTCTGGGTGACATTTTCTTTACTTCAAAGTCTGTGAAAAGATCAATTCTCACAACAAAGTCATGAGCAATATTGCTAAAAACAAAACAAAACAAAAACCAAGTATTTAACTCCCTGCTGCATTGCGATAGGCATTTGAAATTAAATATGGCTAGTTGGTTAAGTTTCTAAAATCAGTCTTAATTCATAATTCATCAAATTCATCATTTTCTTTAGAAAAATTTATATATGTACTGGCTTAGGACTTTTGAACCAGAAATTTCTTGTGAGGTTCCTAATTCAGTCAGTCTTTAGTCATCGGACCCTGAGGCTTTGGAGACTCTGATTCCAGCCCCATGGGGTTTAGTAACTGGCCACTGTCTGGTTCCAACCATTCACTGCTAGTTGGAGCCTTTCATTTGTTCATTAGAGAAATGCATAAAGGAATAAAAATAAATTAAAGCAAACATGTTAGCTAGGAGCAAATCTCTGCGTATGTTTGAACCAAGACACTGACATAAAATAGTAATTAAAATGATAGCTGATTGGTTTTCCAGTCTTAGTACTTAAACTCATGCTTATTCATTACATTTAAATGCAAGTATAATTTGGCATAGTTGTGAATTATTCAAACAGTATTTATTGGGTCTCATCAATATATAATCAATTTTACTAACACACTTATTGAAAATCTAACACTACCATTATATACTTATTGACAAGATGATTATTTGTTTGGGGCCTCACCCAGGGATGCTCAGAGGTTACTCTTGGCTCTGCACTTAGGAATCACTCTAGGTGGTGCATTAGAGACCATATGCAATGCCAGGGATCAATCTGGGATCAGCTGCATGCAAAAAAAAGCACTGTGTTTTCTCTGTCCTAATAATGCGATTCTTTCTTCTGTTTCTAAGTGCATGACGGGGATTTCCTACAGATAACATCAAAGTTCAGTGACAGCGGTATTGTCCATACCATGGGGAGCCCTCCTTTAAGAATGTCCATTTTTATCCATGTTTAACCTTAGCTCTTTTCTGCAGCATATCAGTGTACTATGGGCATTTAATGTTATATTGATGTCTTTGTCTTTGTTATTGAATAATAATGCCCTGCTTCATTTTTAGCAAGCACGTGCCTGAATCCTTTTCCCACACTTCCTTTTACCATCTTCTCATTCACTGATGCATATACTCCACCATATTCTGATTTTACTGTATCCCTATGTCTGCAATAGTTTTATTTGGGATACGCACACATGTTCAGTCTGACATATTCTGCCAATAAAGATTTTCTTTTCTCTTCCTATTTTTGCTTTGGTGTAGAACACTGAAACAGAATATAGAAGCTGCCAATAACAGAAAACACCGTCACTATTATTGGCACAAGGACCTAAAAACAGGGTGGGCTGGAATCAATTGTTTTTCTATTTCTCGCCTGGGCAGGCTGGAGGTGGGCGGGAACCTGGGCCTTTGGGGATAGAATGGAGGTTTGGAACATGGTGGCCCTGAAGCAACTCTATTATGAACAACTTTGTACATCTCGGCATAGTAGTTGAAAAATAAATAAGTCAAAGCAGAGACGTGCAGAAAGGAGAGTGAGGAAAAGGAAGTCAGAGTTTCAGGCATTGGCAGACTCGGGGCTTTCTCCCTCCAACTGTGGAGTCAAACCTGCCTCTTCCTCTGAAATATTACTTCTAATTTACTGGGCATAATTCTGTCACATCTATCACCTATTAAACTCCTACCGAGGAACTGGAGGATTAAAGGGTAATCTGACCACCTCTCCACGGTGAACTTAATTGCCATATTCCCCAAGTTTGCAGTGTTTAAGCTGCATTGCATCGCAATGACGGAAGAGCGCTTCCCTTTCAGCACAGCCTGTACTTTGCATCAGGCCCCTTTCCACTCCCCTTCATCTTCCTCCTGTTCTCACCTGTGAGTGGTTCATTGGAATAAACTTTGGGCTGAAAGGAGGAAGCCTCTGTTTTGCAAAACCAGTGCCAGTGGGGGCACATTTAATCTGTAGAAAAAGAAAATAAAGAGTTGACCTACTCCCGGAGTTATAAATAATGCTGAGTCTTAGCATGTATGCAGGAGATCATCCTAACCCCGAGGGAAACATATAGTACAGATGCAGATAAATATCACCGGAAGAGGGGAGGAAAGAACTTTGTAAATCCATCATGAATAATGAACATTCAAGGGTCACTTTGGTGCGGTAACTTAGATAACTGAAGGAACGAACGAGAGGCACTGTCAATAAATCACGTAAATGAAATGGCAGGCACTCCCGTCCCCACTCCTTCTTTCAAAGGTCAGCAAGCCGAAGGAGGAGCCCAGCTCTCGAAGGTTCTCTTCACGAGGCATCATTTGGTATCTGAATCTTACAAGGACATGCGTGGCATTGACTTGCTTTAAAAATATAACCCCCCACTCACCTCCCTAAGTGCCTTGTAAATTCAGCCACAGCCTCAATTTCTGACACTTTCTTCTTGTTTTCCAACCCTAAATTGTATTTTAGGCAAGTTCTTAGCATTTGAAAACTGGTTTTATTTTTATATGTTACAGCATAATCAAGCATGTGTGTAAGAACAGAGAAACACCTCCCGGGAAAGTGAGAAACACAGAAATGACATTTAAAATGTGTTGAAGTGTATTAAGTTCAGATGTACATGTCTGTGTGTTCACATGGGTTGATTTTAATGGCATGTGCCTAAAACCTAGATCAAGGATACTGTGCTCTACTTTATAGAAAAGCTACATAAAATATTATTGGCTCTTCATTTTCCACACAGTGGTGATAATTTGTTGGATGACCCCCATTTTTATTATATTTTATTTCTTAAGTAAAATTAGTTTAGGTACTGCGTGCTTTACAAAACTGTTCATGGTAGTTTCGTGCACAAAACTCTCCGTTCCACAAGGATGGGATGAAAGTTGAAGCAGACAGTAAGCTACTTTGGGTAATAGGGGAAGTTGGGTGACATAAGCTCAACCTGTGACTTGCACATGAAATTCTAGTTCCTCAGTATTGTTTCCTTGACATGCTGATTTAGTGAAAACTTATTTAGCTTCCAAGATTGTTGTCACAGAGGGGAACTATACTAGGGTGTATAGTCAATGTTAAATTTGATCTTCTTGACAATAGTTTGGTGGTGACTTTGTCCTCTTGTCAGTCTCTTTTCACATTAGCACCTTTTTCAAATTTTTTGGCTTTGGGATCACACCTGGTTCTGCTCTCAAAAACAACCCCTTGTGTGCTTAAGATACCTAAGGGATGCAGGGATAAAATCTGAGTCAGCCCCATGCAAGGCAAACATTCTGCTGTGCTATCAATCCAATCCTGATATGCCTTTTGTTTTGTTTTGTTTTGTTTTAGGGTCATCCCTGGCTATGCTCAGGGGTTACTCCTGGCTCAGCGCTCAGAAGTCCCTCTTTGCAGACTTAGGGGACCATATGGGATGCCAGAATTTAAACCGTGGTTCGTCCTGTCCTGGCTGTGTGCAAGGCAAATGCCTTACCACTGTGCCTTTGCTCCAGCCCCTGAAATGCCTTTGCCAAGCAGCACATTTCCCCAAAAATGTGGCTGAATTTCAACCTCGTCCCATAGTGAACCTTCTCGAAGAGATAGGCTAAGAACCAAAGTTGCTGTCAAGTACTGTAAATAAAGACCCCAGAGGTCTGGAAGGGTTTGAGCCCCTCTGGGTCCCAGAATTCATTCCCTGTGATGGTTAACAGGCTTGTAGCTTCTGTGATCAATTTTTCTCCAGTGTGCTTTGTTGTCATTCAATATATTTTTGTCTGCACACATATAAAAATACACAGGCATGTGCTGTGCTTTCTTCTCTATCTCTCTCTTTCTTTCCCTCTTTCTCTCTTTCTCTCTCACTGTCTTTCTTCTTCCCTTATGTGTATAATTTCTTTGTAGCTTTTGAAATGTTACTTAAAGTTGCTTTTTACTGATGCCATTATTTTTGTCATTATTTTACCAGTTATTTTCAAGAACCTCAATTTTCAGTGAAGCATATCCCAGCTGTGAGACATGAAGGGTTTTTTTTTTTTCCCCAGAACATCTAGGCCAGCTGGAAATCCAGCACTGAGTGCCATTTCCCAGTAGGGACGTCTATGGAGGAGGAAGAGTGGACTAGAGCCAATGAGCAGCTCGCTCCACCAACACTGAATTTGTCTGGCTCGTACCGAGAGTTCATGACACAATTCTTCAAGTTTATTTCTCCCGCTCCATGCCACATGCCATGATGACTAGCAAAAAAATATTTCTAGAAAAAACAAAAAAAAAAAAGAAAAAAATATTTCTAGAATATTTGTGTTCTAGCAATAGAATCAAATAGATTATTCTAGCAACATTTAGTAACTGACTGAACTCAGAACTCCATAACTCTCTATACACAATGCATGTATTATTTTCTCCTCAATGGTAGCAAATTTTAATATCTGTAGCTGGTATCTGATTGGTGGTAAGATCTGATTCATGGATTAATTGATCATGCTTTCATATCCAAATCAGCACTATCGTGAAGTTTCAAAGCAGAGGTATTGACTGGAAATACAGGAGCACATTGGGGAAAGCTGGGGGGAAAATAAGGGGATTAAATACATTTGGATGTGAAATTCTCCAGCCCTATGGAAGTTCACAAGCTTTTATTCACCTGCACATTACTCTAGACCCTGCCACTCTTCAGAAATCTTCCCCTCAGTGTAAGATATAAATAGGCTAAATCACTGACAAAAAAAATTTGTTCCGTGGCTATATTTCTTTTTTTTTTTTTTTTTGGAGAAGAAAATGTTTTCTTAATCACATAAAATAGATTTTATCAGATTTAGACAAGGATGAATAATAATGTAAAATTTACATTTCTCAAATTTATTTCAGAAGAAAATATTACATATTAGCATTTTTCTAGATCTTTTGGGCTCATTGTCCAATTGTCTGTTACTTGAGGAACTTGTTAATCTTTGTGGTGAGGCCCTCATAGTGGGCATTGCCTTACCCAGGGAGAGAGGTGTCCAATGTTGCAGTGAGAATAGAAATATGCTTCTTAGGGTAAACATAACTGTCCTAATTCTACCAGTTGGCATAATGGACATAACAATTGCCTTTTTAATTACTTACCACAGTTTCAGAATTATGTTACTTACTATTTAATATCAAAAGAAAAATTTGCTGAAATGAGTCCATGGCTATATTTCTGATCATGAGGTGAATTACCATGAAGCATGCAGAGATACACCACAGACTGTTGAAAGACCAAGAGTGGTACAGAGGCAACAGCCAATGGGGAACTGGCCTTGGATATGATGCAAAGGATGCTGATGAGAATGGGCATAACCAGAATGATCTGGGTTTGGTCCTTCCCATCACCAGCTTGCCTTGCCACTTGGACAGAACATTCTAGAACTTTTTCTAGACTAGCTCTTAGTCCTAACACTGGGGGGTGAGTGGGGAGGGGGACGGGACACAGCATATATCCATCCACTAGAAGGGGACAGAGAGCAGGAGCAGATGTAGAGGGGGAGGGCTTTACCTCACTTCTCACTCCTCACTCATTCATTCACTCACTCCTGACTCACTGAACACTACTTACTACCTCACTCATTTACACAGTCACTCACTCACTCACTCCTCACACAGCAAAAGATGCCCAGGACCTGATGATCCTTCCACTGAACATGGAGCTAGACTCCCAAAATTGAAGAAAAGGCAACAATATTGGTTGTATCCACAAAATAAGCTTAGGATGGAGCTGTTAGGGATATCATGGTGTAACTTTGAAGATATCAGATGGGATGAGCAACTCAGGAAACTAGAAATGATGAAGACTGGAGAGACAGACACAGGCTGATGTTCTAATAGGGAAATTTGTTAAATCCCTGCTTCACAGACTCTATTTATCTAGACTGCATAAAAAAATTCAAGGGAGTTCAAGGAAAACATTTGGCACAATAAAAGTAATATTTAAGGCAGATCTTACTGATTTTAAAGATCAGATATAAATACATAATTATAGGTACAATGTGGGTCACATAAAAATTCAGGCCTCTGGGAAACAATTACTCAAAATGATAGTATTTGACAAAAGTGGGAAGAGACAATAAGAATGAAGGTGGAAGGGGTGAAGGACGGTTAAAAACAGAGTTGACTTGAATATGGTAAAATGCACCTAGTCCATAAGAAAGAGCATTAAAAACATAAAAAGATTTCGCATTAGTCAATCTCAATCAATACCAATCAATAATTGGCAATGGTAACTGTACAGAGCATTGAATCTATAATTGGAGAAAATATAAAAGAATATTTTATTTGAAAACCAGGCAATAAATGAAAATTATCCTTTCACAGTTAGAAATTAAAAATCAAGAGAGATGGGGCCGGAGAGATAGCATGAAGGTAGTGCATTTGCCTTGCATGCAGAAGGTCAGTGGTTCGAATCCCAGCATCCCATATGGTCCCCTGAGCCTGCCAGGAGCGATTTCTGAGCATAGGGCCAGGAGTAACCCCTGAGTGCTGCCGAGTGTGACCCAAAAACCAAAAAAAAAAAAAAATCATGAGAGAAGAAAGATCATTGGAAGGAGAACATTTTTAGAAGAAAAGAGAATACAGATCAAACTTGGAGCTAAGTATGCCTTCAACACTTTGAAATATTCAACTCAAATTTGCTCTAGGAAAAACAATAGCTAAAATCAAACCCCAGGCAGAAATAGCTCACAGCAAGCTTGTCTCTTAAAATCCCTCTCTCAGAATCAGATTATTGCCTGTGGAGGCTCCTGGACGACTTATGTGAAGTAGAGAGGAGTAAGACAGCAGTCTCCAGAAGGGCATTTGCCACTTTCCTTATCCCCACCTGCTACCTGGGACACCTGGGAGATTCAGAACTGACGACATTCTGCTGTACAGTCCTTCATGGGATGACCTTCCAGTCCCGTAAGCCCCACCAGGCAGCCCCATCAAGCGATACCTGCCATCCACTTGTTCTGCATGTCATGAGAGTTAATCTCCATCATCTGATTTCCCAAGAAAGCGTAGACTCAGGCTAGAGAGGGAACTGCTCTTTGCAGGAAAGGAGAGTCAGTCCTGAACCTCCCAGGGCTTTGGGGACCATTGTCTTACTCTCAGGAGGAATTTCAGGAGAACAATGAAGAATAAAAAGGAGATAAGAAGAGAGATCAAGTAAGATTCATGCTCAAGAGAGATCATGGGCTTCTCCAGATCGGACAGGGCTGGTACATGCCTGGTGCTAAAGCATGAAGACATAAAAGCACCTCTCAAGAGGGGAGATTCAGGGAGCATGTGCTCAGATACCCAGACAACACAGGTCGCTTGGGCAACACTTGGGCTCAAGCCATACATGTACACATGTACACTTTCTTTCTTTGTCCAAGTCAGCATTGCATATTCTCCCAAAAGGGGCACATGCCAGTTCATTGCTAGGGTGGTTGCTAAAGGAGTTTGGGACAATTGATGGTCTTTTGATCCTCTTCACCTGGTCTTTTCTGCAGTTCTGGGATCTGTCCTCTTGACATGTCCAGCCACCCCTCCCCTAACATCAGAGCCTGGGATTCTGCATCTCAATGACTTTCTTCTGCATCTCAATGACTTTTCTGACTCTAAAAAGTGTCCTTTGAGACAAAGACCTTCATGTCTTTGGGCTTGTTTAGGCTTTAGATTCTATTTTCCACCATTACACACATTTCCAGGTCCCATATCTCCCTGCCTACAACTGTATGATAATGATGATCTCAGAGAACCCCAATCTGTAACTGGACAGAGGTCGCATGACCAGCATGGCACAGCTCTAGGTCTGTGTACAAACGGTATCTGGTGGGTCACATGTAACCTAAGGAAGATGGTCTGGGCCCATTGCATGAGACTTTGAGTAAACTGATGCTCCTGATATCTGGTCTGTCTTGAGATGCACAATCTTCCAGTCCCTACTCTGGAAGCTCACGAACTTCCACACCACCTCGAGAAGACAAGGAGGTCAATGTGATTCATCTCCCTGTCTCCTGGCAGTGCCACACTGTTTCTCTTTGCAACTCTTCCAAATTTCTAGAATTGACTCTATTAGGAATCTGAAAGTCCTTGGTATGTAACATAGTGTGTTAGGATCCATGCCTGTTGTTGCACACACCAGTACAATTCACTTGTGTAGCAAATAATTTTCTGGATCAGGGACATGTGAAATCTGTTTACTCATTGACAAGTGGATGGACAAATATATGATTGTTTGGATTTATTTTAAAAAGGTGCCATAAATATTTGTGCATGAGTCTTTATGGAGGCTGTCATTGAAAAATTGCTTTAGTAAGAACCAATTAGAAGGAAGGTTCCTTTTAATGTGAACAGCTGTGTTTGGGAGAACATCCACCGGCATAGGTTGAAAACCAAGCTTTCAAAGACAGGAAGGAGGGACAGGTTTTATGCCTGCAGAACTAGGATCACGCAACAGCTTTTCTCTATTCTAGTAGTTATATTTTTTAAGGAAACGCATCCATATTCATGAGGGAGGATAGTAAATGTGAGCAATTGAGGGACATAAAATGAACAGACATCACATGGACTGAAAATGATGGAGAACTGTCCTCAGCTGTGTGGTCTTTAGTGTGGCTGTGAGTGGAAATTGGGGGTAGAGATTCGGTTCAGCTTCTGCTGCCTGGTACTGTCTGGCCAGGTGCCCAGGCTCCTCATCAATTCATAAATATCCTTATGGCTCTGTCTCGGTTACCTCAGAGCCAGGCAAATAGAATGAGGTGTTTTCTCCTAGGGAGAAGTGACCATGTCCTTTGCTTGACAGACCTCAGGTAAGTCTGGTTGGTTTTCCCTAATGAACAGAGTCTGAAATACGAGGGGAAATAGAGACAAAGGTGCAAAAAACATTGACAAGATGTGTATGTCTTGTTCCCTTCTACCTAAGAATGGAATTTTGGGACATTTCAATTCTGTGATTTCCTGTTAACTTTGTGAGAAATTTGGAAGCGCTTTTTGCTGTCTGAATTCATCGCTGGATATTTCTAGTCTCTGTTTCTTCCATTCTGTGTCATGAGATAGTTCCAGGCATCCACTTGGCCATGCCATGTATTCACTAGGTAGCTCATTGTAGGTTCTAATTCATATTTTCTAACAACTTAAGCAGCCCAGTGACCTGTGTAAGTTGAATACCCAAACATCTTAGTGGGCTGCCTTGTTAAATAATTCCCCCATTATTTTGATTTTGGGGCCACACCAAGCAGTGCTTGGGACTCATTCCTGATTCTATGTTCAGAGATTACTCCTAGAGTTTCCAAGGAGACCATATGGGCTGCCAGGGATTGGACCCTGGTTGGCTGTGTACAAAGAAAGTGCCCCACTTGCTGTACTAGCACTCAGGCCCACCTGCCCCATTTTTTAAATGAAATAATTATCTGAGCTTTGAGTTGTGAATCTTCGTCATATATTTGGAAAAAAAATTCCTTTCTCTGCTGTGTTACTTGGTTCTTTTCTCCCATGTTGGGACTTGTTCTTTTGGTCCATTCTCACTGACTGAAGTTTCTTTGTCCACATCCTTGTCTAAACTTAGTATTGCCAGTATTTGAAACAATTTCCTTATTCTAATTAAAAATAATCTATTTGTAGATCAATTAATATTTTCTAAGGTTACTTATTCTAATTTATTTACTATTAGCATTATAATACTATCATCTTTATTTTTAAATTATCTATAACATGTTTTATTTTAACTTTAAAATGTTGTTATCTTTATCAATTATTTTTAAAATAGTGAATGTTCCAGTCTATGGACATTATATGGCCTTTAAAAATATTTATTTCATCCTGCTTGCACTTTCTGCATATAAAACTTACATATTAATTTACATATGTAAAACTTGCATTCAGGCTTTGTGCATGCTTGAATAACTCATAATTATATAAAAGGTAAATAAATGGTAGCCTTTAATAAAAATTCTGAATTCTTAAATTATGCAAAAGTATGAAACAAAAGTCTCTTTGGGATGCCAAAGTTGGCTCAGTGGATTAAATCCCTTTTTAAGCAAGCATAAAGAAGATCATCAAATTCAAACTTGGTACTACCCAGAGGGCACTACGCAGAGCCTGGCAGAGCTGCCCTTAGGAATCGATAGAGGCTGGAGCTAAGAGATGAATCAGCTTTAGGAAGTGCCCAGGGCAAGGGAATCTCAAAAGCAAAATCTTTCAAATGCTCTCAGGCTGAAGTCCCAGATGGGAAGGTATGGAGGAAGGAGAGGAGAGGGGGGAGGAGGAGGAGTGAGGAAGAAGAAGAGGAGGAAGAAGAGGAGGAAGAGGAGGGGAGGAGATAGAGGAGAAACCTAAGAGAGGCAGGATAATGCTTATGGAGGTCTAAAGACAAGAGCCTTAGCAATAAACTAAATCCAAATTTGTTAAATTTCAATTCTTATTTTTAGAAGTAACAGATCCCACGAGTGAAGGGAGAGTTTAGACGACTCAATAGGGACCACATTTCATGCAGTTACGAGGTTTACACTGAGAAAGTACAACATCATTTGAATCCATTTGAGTGAAATACTTGCAAAATAAATGATATTCAGTTCAGTTCTGCTAAGGCTTTGCTGAGTGGTTTGAGCACACAGGTTGTATGTTTATGTTCAGGTAGTGTCCCACTTGTAGTCTCAGTGTAGGGAGCATGGTCTGGACTCACACATGCAGTCTCTTGGTGTGGGGAGCACTGTGCGGTGTCACATCTTATAGTGTCTTGGTGTGGGGAGCACTACGGGGCATCCACTCAAGATGGCACTCTCGGTCACCAACTGTCATCAAATCAACTCTCTTCCACTATGTTGTATATTCATTTATGGATAAATATTTAAAAAATATAATAAATTAGCAATGAAGAAAGACATTTGTGCTGGTTGCTCTCTCTCAAGCTTTTAGTGAGAAGTGCCACCGTATGTGGGGTGGCAGACTGGGATGAGTTGGAATGAGTCTCACAAAGGAGCTTTCAGCCTGGCGTGGCTTGTTTCTCCTGAGAAATTGCCAGGTGTCAGGGCATTCTTCGCCCATTTTTAAAAAACACGCCTAGCACATTCTTTGGACCGCAACAATCACTGAATCCGTTATTGGGAGAGGGTCACTCCAGCAGAGAAAAAAACCAGTCACTACCTTTTCACAGGCCCCTGGAAGGCCCAATTTTGCTGTTGGCTATTGTTTCCTTTGCTGTTGCCATGGTGAATGATTGCTTGGCTTGCTTGGGTTCTGTGGGGGAAGAAGGTTGGGCTCAAAAAAATAAAATAAAATAAAAGCCAAAAAAATGGCAAGAAAGCTTGGTTTCCAAAGAACAATACTGTATTCAAACGCAGAATTGGGAGGCTTTTAGGATTTGCTCTTTGTGATTCCCCAGAGCAAGCTTGCCTGCTCTTTCATGAAACAGTTTTCAAAACCTCTAGCTGATTTAATATTTTCTAAAGAATGGCACTGAAAAAAATGTTATTTCTAATAAACACATCCATGTTGCCTCATCCCGAAGGCATATCCTATGATTTGGAAATTCTGTCCCTGAATAATCTGCCAAAGGTATGACTTCGCTCACAGATA
This sequence comes from Suncus etruscus, assembly GCF_024139225.1. Classification (NCBI taxonomy): domain Eukaryota; kingdom Metazoa; phylum Chordata; class Mammalia; order Eulipotyphla; family Soricidae; genus Suncus; species Suncus etruscus. The sequence continues at coordinate 102,885,747 of NC_064859.1, read as the reverse complement.
CTCCCTTCTAATCTTTCATTTTGACCTAGAACTCCTTTTCTTGTTTTCAATAAAACCCATATACCTGGCCAGACCCTGTTCCTCTTTACTATTGTTAGAAAGGAAAATTAGAATGTAAGTTTAGAATTAACTCCTGTTTCGCTTCTGTAACCTTGCTTTGCTTTGAATATGAGACATAGAGGCTGCATTCTGAGAAATACCAGAATAGTCAGTAGTTTAAGTAAATCACCGGTAAACCTAAGGAATCTAATTGTACCCAGGACTAATTATATCTGAGGACCTAAGGACACCCAAATGGAATGTTAGCCACTTGTAAGCACCCAAAAGCCTTACATTTATCTAGTCAGTGAAATCTATGGAAACTATCTAGCAGGTGCCCGGGTTCTACCTTCACTAACCGGTTTAGCCCTAAGCAATGAGCCAGTCCATTTTAAAATCGTCTAAAAGCAAGAATGTAAATGGACTGAGGTTTCCTCTGCTAGCGATGCAGCTGCAGCATGCTAATATTTTAAAATAACTCCTTTTCCTTTCTGCAGTACTGGTTCATCTCCTCATGATCTTTGTGGGCTGGATCTTGAGTCCGGAGCTAACACTATCACCAATAGCAAAAAAGGTGAAAATAGATATTTTTGTTTTAGGGGGCTTATGGACAAAACCCCTCAAAACTTCCCTCAGGGCAGAGATTTTTAGATCTCTCCTTTTGAAGAGCCACAATTTTAATCTGAATAAAACTCTCCATAAAGTTTTATGTGAAGGCTGTAATTCTCAAGCACCTTCTGAAGAGTGAGGTCACACACTCAGCTCTGATATTTTCAGGGAGAGAGAGAGAAACAGAGAGAGACAGAGAGGGAATCATTTCTGCCCTTAAGGTGTGCATATGGAAAGAAAAGGTTTTTTTCTTCCAATCTCCAATCTGCTCAGGGAGCATGAATATACCAATAGGGCAAGAATTCAGATAAAGAAATTTTAGAACAAAATACTGATAACAACCCAGGTTCTAGTTAAAAGCATCAAACCTTAATTGCTTTCTTGTGGACCTATTTTGCTCTTATATGAAAAAGAAACAATATTCAGGTTTGTTTTTTTTTACCCAGAATGTTTTTTTTTTCCTATTTCCAATGTTTTGCTTGTGAGACATTAAGATTCACATGCAGTTGAGCAATTAATATAGTAAAATCTCAAACTATTCACCCATTTTCAGTGCTGTGAAACATGATAGTTGGATAGTATTCATACTCCACTCTAGGATGTGATCTGTTGATGGGATTACTGGATTCCTCCCTACTTGGTATTCCTCTCCTACCCTCAGGTGTGGCCTGGTTCTTGTCAATAAAAGCAGGGGTCTGAGGAAGGCAGGTGCTCATTCTTCTGTCTTCTTCTACTAAGTTGCTTTCCTTCTTAGGAGCAGAAGGCTTGTGTCGTGGGATTCCTGGCTTGAGTATTAGAATTCCTGAACCCGTTCTTGTACCCTTTCACTATGCGCATTATGTCCTGCGTTAGCATTTACTTCCAGGCCCACATCTCTCCAGGTCCTAACTTGTGGCTACTCTTAAGATGATCACAGTTAGAAAATTACCATTTTATTTAGGCCCTTGCTGCAAATGATTTACGGCTTCAACAGCTACTTAGAAAGAGGGAACATGTGGGGCTGAAGCAGTGGCGCAAGTGATAGGGCATTTGCCTTGCACACGCTTCTAGAATAACAGTCCTAGATGGGGCTGAATGATGGTGAGATGGATGGAGACAGTGCAGGAGAGGAAGGTATGTGATTATAAATTTTTGTTTGAGGGGCCAGAGAGGTGGCATGGAGGTAAGGCGTTTACCTTTCATGCAGAAGGTCATCGGTTCGAATCCCGGCGTCCCATATGGTCCCCCGTGCCTGCCAGGAGCAGTTTCTGAGCACAGAGCCAGGAAAAACCCCTGAGCACTGCCGGGTGTGACCCAAAAACCACAAAAATAAATAAATAAATAAATAAATTTTTGTTTGAAATGCAGACCACAATCATCCTACAGCAAGAATTTTCCATGGCGCCAAACCAATCTCTTTAAAACAAGGCAGAATAATCCACTTGACTAACACAGAGCCAATTTGTTTGAAACAAGGTGGCATAATCCACGTGACTAACCACAGAAGCCATCCAATGGTCTCCAGAGGAAATTTCCCAATGAAGCATTTCACTTACAGTTATTGAGGGTCCAGGTTCAGCTGGTTCGGGCGCCATTTGTTGGGTCCCATTTACATCTTGATTGGTTATCTATGGATCCTCACAGAGCTCCCAGAATGAGAAATTAATTCCCATTCCCCTATCCCCTTGTGTGTGTGTGTGGGGGGAGGTCTTGGTAATATTTATCCGAAACAAATCATCCACACAGACAGGAGGGTAAAGGAGTAAGAAGGTCAGGTGCAGAGTTCTTTGTCAGCCTGCTACCAGCTCCAAGAAACACCTGGAGCCACCTAAACTCTACCAAAAGACCCCGAGCACCTGCTCCCAGACTATTTATTAGGCTCTCAACAGCGACCCCACCTGGAAGGTAGTAGGTGGGACAACAGGCAGAGATAATCTTATGGAAATACTTTCATATAGAACGCTAAGCTAGGAGGGACCAGGGTGTGATCCCCAGCGTCCCATATGGTCCTCCAAGCCAGGAGCGATTTCTGAGTGCATCCCCAGGAGTAATCCCTGAGCATTACCGGGTGTGGCCCAAAACCAAACAACAATAACAAAAAAAGAATCATTCTTCCTGCAGGTAGAGATGGGAGAGCCTTGTGCTGTCCTAGGACAGAAATCACAAAGGGCAATGGATGAATGAGGTTGTTTAATTAATTCTACCTGAGCAAAAGTGAAGCAGCAAAGAGGATGATAGAACCCAGACTGGTTCCGTCACAGGAATCCAGGTGCGTTTTTTAGCAACCATTGATAATCATATGCAAAGCAGGAGGGTGTTTATTCATGAGTTTCCTTATGAATGGGAGTTTCCCACTCCCTACTTTTTCTACTCTTCTATTTCTCTCTATTGGGGTCCCATAGAAATCAGAATCTGGCATTGATCCAGGAGATGTGCGTCACTTTTCACGCTGCTATAATGTAATTAAGGTCTAAGAGGAGAAATGTGACTTGCAGGGATAAAGGAAGTTGGTGTGTGGCCATCTCTGGGAGTCACCTGGGATTCTGCTAATGCGGACAGGTGTGAAGCTGACATCTGAGGTCTTTCACAGGGTGCCAGGTTCGTGGCCAAGCATCAGTGCCAAGCTGCTGCCTGCCAGCTCATTCCTTTCCTGTGTCACTGTTACAAATGATCTAGAAATGAATACTGGATTAAACATTTTAAGTCCTTTAATAATTATCATGGCTTTTGCATACAGGCAAAGAATTATCTGAATCTTAAAATCAAAAAGTGAAAGCCAAATGTGAATGTGAAATCTGTTTCCATTAAACTAAGGCAGAACAGATTGAGTTGAGGATAAAAAGGAGCCATGATTTTTAAAAATAAAAGTAGATCAAGGTCCTCCTTGATCAGAGGAGAATAGACACCTGTCATGGGAAAGCAAACCAGCTCAGCGTAGGGGGGCTGGTGAAAGAAGGACAGAAATGGTTCTCGAGGGACTCCAGCAGACAACTGTGCCTACCCACTGTCTCCGCGTCACATTCTGATTCTGCATTTCATCAGGAGCCTCCAAGATAGAAAAATTAGCATAGAAACATTTTCTAACTCAATCCAGGCTAGAGATAATGGCATAATTAAGTCCACTGGAATAAATAAGTGCATGTTCTTGACTCTAAACTGTGCAAAACTCATCATACCAGAGCTCAAGTCTGTGAGAAAAAAGCTTCAAGTCTGTGAGGAGCCAAGCAACCATGAGTAAGAGGAGGTCGAACAGAGAAAGTGGGAGCACTCTGCTGTCATTCCAGAAAGGTCCTCATACACTGCTGCAGCATTTGGTAATCTCCAACCACCCATGTTTCTTATCTGAAATCCAGGCCACCACAGGACTGCAGTGTTGGAAGACGCTAATGGGATATTGTCACCATGCTATCTTCTTTTTTAATATTCCATAATGTGTATGATCATTCTATGTCTGTCCCTCTCCCTCTGACTCATTTCACTCAGCATAATACTCTCTATGTCCGTCCATAGATAAACAAATTTTATGACTTCATTTTTCCTAACAGCTGTTAGTTTTCCATTGTACGATAGTTTCTTTATCCACTTAACTGTTCTTAGGCACTTGGGTTGTTTCCAGATTTTGGCTATTGTGAATAGTGCTGCACAGACCATGGTAGGAAATGTCACGGAAAGCAGAGGATAAATTTAGCAAGGACAGAGAAGGGAGGAGCACTGTGCAAATGGTAGTCAGGAACGATCACTCTGGACAAGAACTAGGTGCTGAAAGGAGGGAAAGTGAGATACATGATATCCCTCCAGGAATAATATTGTAAAGCACATTGTCAGAAAGGAGGGAGGGAAGAAGAGAGGGAGGGAGAGAGAGAAAGAGGAGGAGGAGGAGGAGAAGGAGGAGGAGGAGAAGAAGAAGAGGAGGAGAAGAAGAAGAGGAGGAGTAGGAGGGGGAGGAGGAGGAGGAGGAGGAGAAGAAGAAGAAGAAGAAGAAGAAGAAGAAGAAGAAGAAGAAGAAGAAGAAGAAGAAGAAGAAGAAGAAGAAGAAGAAGAAGAAGAAGAAGAAGAAGAAGAGAAGAAGAGAAGAAGAAGAAAAGAAGAGAAGAAGAAGAAGAAGAAGAAGAAGAAGAAGAAGAAGAAGAAGAAGAAGAAGAAGAAGAAGAAGAAGAAGAAGAAGAAGAAGAAGAAGAAGAAGGATGTCTGCCATAGAGGCTGGCAGAGGAGAGGGCAAGGGAGAGGTGGGAGGAGGGAGATGGGAGGACATGGGTGGTGGAAAATGTGCACTAATGAAGGGTGTTGGGCATTATATTACTGAAAATCAATAATGAAGAACTTTAAAACTATGTATTTCATTGTGATTCAATCAAATAATTTATTTAACTTAAAAAAGAGGCTACTGGAAATTCTTGTCACCCAGCTGTTGGAAATAGTCAACTTTCTTAGCTGGTGATTTCTGTGATCCATTTCTGCTCCCACCCATCACATTTATCTTTCTCCTCTAATGGTCTCAAATAAGAATATTTGTCACCATTTAAATAATTCAAGATGATCTCTTCTGGAGGTCTTTAATCTGACTTTGAGGCAGGTAGGTAGGTAGGGAAGGGCCCCCATGCCAATAAATTCTTGAGATTTAATGAAAGTTCTTCAGATACAAAATGCCAAGAGATAGAATTGGGAGGAGTGACCCATTTACTAGCTTAGGTTCCTAAGAGCATCATCGTCAGGACCATCCCAGGCCTGGGGAAGATCTCCACTCAGCTCTTATTTCCTAGAGAAGGCTGGACCACTCGCTCTTCCCCTAGAGAAGCTCCAGTTCAGTAGGCTGAGAATCACCAGGAAAAAGCCTTGGACCCCATGAGCACTGTTTGGGAGGCCTACCAGAATGTGCATATATTATAAGGGGCACACCATTTTAGAAAGCCTCATATAATAATACAAACAGAAAGTTATACTGTGTCTATTAAAACTTTAATAAAAGACACAGTAAGTAAGAAAATGCTTTCTTTAATAAAAGACACAGTAAGTAAGAAAATGCAATGGAAAATACCTGTCATCCTATAAAGGGACAAAACAGAACTTCAAGCAATAAATAATATTGTCACCACCATAAAAGAAATGAGTGGATGAACACACAGCAAGTTATCAATGCTGAGATTATTCATTAGCTGGATGAAATAAATGATACAATCATACAGCAAGTATAGAATAATAACAATAAGGTAAAAAGACAGAACCAATGTCAAAAGTCTAATAAATATTTGAACGTGTGTGCATCCATGTATGTATTTCATATAATTTTTCTAAAGTTGGTGCCAGATGAATGGAGAGAGAAAATGGAGCAATGAGAATTTCAAGAATCACTGAAATACATAAACTTCATACAGTAGGAATCACGAGAAAAGTAAATAAAAATGAATTCTCACCCAGAAATTACAGGTGAGGCCAAAGCACATACATGAGGTAAAGGGATATTAGTGAAACTACAGATGATTTTTAAAATGTAACACACAAGAATGCCTGATCTCCATGCTATCTCTCCTGGCCCCACTTTATCCCTTTAATTACATCTTTTATTTAATCTTCTTTTTTTTTTAAAGAAACTTTTTTTCCTTTAGATATGGGTGAGCATATATATTCTTAGTTTTTGTCGGGAGTCTGGTTTCTTTTCTCTCCACCCCCCAAATCCACCAGCAATATAATGTAGCACCACTTCCTCCTGCAAAGACATATTAAACAAAGGGGAAATTGTACTTATAAAAACAAACTCTTATCTACTAGGGATAAGAACTCATACTTGTTTACAACACAGGGACATCTCCCACCCTGTACGTGTGTCATGTGGAAAAAACTTAGGCTCCAGGGAACTAGACACTGACCGTTCAGCCTTAACTCCTGGATCCCAGACATAGATACGACAGCGTTCTCCGCAACAGCTCAAGGAACCAAATCCCCTCCAGGGCATTTACAATGCTGCTCTGACACCAACATGAGCCAGTCCTAAATTGATAACCTGACAAGGAGGAAATGGGAACAACTTGATCTAAGAGCAAGTTGTCCTCCCTCATCAGCTATCGATAAGACAAAATCAGAAAACAGGTCACCCTTTGATATGTGCAAAAGCCAAGATCATTATATACTGGTTGTTGCAACCAAGACTGGACAGTACACAGCCAGAGACCAACAACAACAACAACAGCAACAAAAAGCTCTAGCCTAGCTTTTGGAATACGATCTGTTCAACAAACAAGAGCTCCAATTCCAGAAGTTTGACTGAGACAACCGCAACTGAAAGGGTCTTCTGGAAACATAACGAAAGACTTTATCCCAGGCTACAGTCTAGGAGCAACATAACAACCAAGAACACCAACTACAGAAGATGGATTGAAACGACACTGAAAAACATAACTGCTAGAACCACAAAGAAAGACTTCATAAACTCCATTCCCTGAGCTGCACAGCCACCAAGATCTCTAGAAACAGAGGTTTGATTTTACCATCCAAGGCAAAGCAGAAGTCTTCCACACACCACGAAAGCAGCAAAGGGAGAGTAAATGATCATACAAGGAGTCTAGATCCCATGACAGTATACTTCAGGGGTGGAGAAACCCTGTATCTCCTAGGTCAAGGGAATTCCCACTACAATATCCCCAATAGTTACTGTGTCTATGCAGGGGGATAAAGAAAGGGAGAAAAAAGAAGCACAAAACAATCATTTTTCCTCATGTTTATCGATTGATCTTTTTTTTTTTTTTGACGTCTTTATTTTGGTGTGGAGATTGCGGTTGATGTCTCCAATATTATTTTGTTTTATTTTGTCTTGTCTTTCTCTTTCTTTTTGCACTCGAGCATGATTTGATTTCAGAACCAAGACTATTGTGTGGTGCCTGTCTTTGTTGCTGTAGTGCTCACCAGTTATTTAATTCGATATTTTTTTTCTGTATTGTTGTGGTATTTTAATTACCTTTTTCACATCCTCTCTCAAACTGAGGTTGGAAGCCTCTAGAGGGACTCAGCCCATTTTCAGCGTATTTGACTTTTGACTTCTTTTTTTTCCCTCTTATTTGGTACCCCATTCTATTGTTTTTCTTGCCCTCAAACAAAACCACATACCTCAATTTTTCTAGCTCTGCCTCTTAAATAGAAGGGGAAACAAGGGAGGGTTCCAGGACCAAACAGATATGTGATCACTAATAGTAAGCCAGACAAAGAGGGGTCCACCTACTCTAGCAACCTGGGGGGTGATGGTGGGGTATATGGGTTGTAGAAAGGGAACTGGAATGGGGGGAGGACATAGTTGGTGATGGGTATTCCCCTGACTCAATTGTTAATATGTACCTAAAATACTACTGTGAAGGATATGTAAGCCATTATGGAAAAAAATGTGTTTTTAATCAGAAACTTTTTTTGACTTACATGTATTATTATATTAATTATATTATATGTTATGTTATGTTACTATATTATGTTATGTTAGTTTATCTCATTATGTTAATCAATTTTGTCTCTTGAATAAATTCTTACAATAAAAAAATGTAACACTCAAGAACAATGGATGAAAGTAGGTGTCTTTGTTGAACTGAAAATAATGAAATAATGCCATCCATCCTGAGAGTCTTGTTCCAACAATATTCCTTATTATTGATAAGTGTTTTTCATTCTTATGTATTATGATTCTTAACCTTTGCTCTTAAGCTCTTTCCCTGGCCTGAACACACTTTATTTTTGAGTTTCTTTCAGGTGATTGGTCCACCCAAGTCAGGCCTACAGGATCCCTGGGAAAGGGCAGGAGATGGGTGTCAGAGGCAGCTCCCTGGGTTAGACAGGGGCCCTTCACCAAAGACCCAAGCATGCCCCATTCTTGCAGGAGTTCAGATGACCTGACCTTGGTTCAATGGAGGCAATGGAGGGGCAATGGTTCAATGGAGGGAGAAGAGGGGATTCTGGGAAAGACCAACTTCTCTTGGAATTCAACTCTGGCTGTATTCCAAAGCTCTGGGTTTTAATATGTTTGACTTTTAAAAAAGGAATTAGAAATAAAACTCAATTTCATCAATCCATCATTGTTTTATAATCCTCTGTAATTTGGGAAACAGATTTACTTCCCTCCATGTGTCTATGCCATGCACCCAACCCCAAAGCTGCAGTGCCCCTCCCAATTCAGCTCATCTCCTTCCCACCCTTTCTTTCCCCTTTCTTGTAACCACCATATTTTCACCAAGTAGAAAAGTTAGTTTGGCTTTTTGGCCTGTTACTCTGAATTCTATGAGTAAGTGAAACTATCCAATAAATATCTATCATTGCCTTGCTTATTTTACATGGAGTAAACTTCTCACTATCTGCTTCTAAGACCTTATCTTCTCTCCCCCACTTCATCATTTTTGGGCCAGCTGTGCTCAGGACTTTCTCCTGAGCCTGGCCTAGGGTTCACTTATGGTGAGGTTTGGGGGTCCCCATGAGGTGTCAGGGATTAAACTCAGGCCAGTTGCGTGCAAAGCAAGTGCTTTACTCACTGTTTTAACTCACTACTCTAACTCTGCAGCCCTCTTTTTGCCTTTTGAGTGAGAGGCAACAGCCATCATAAACATAAATATAAACCACTATTTCCTCCGTCATTTAAATTGTTAATGGATATTTAGACAGATACCATATTTTAACTATTGTGAATAATTTCTATGGGCACAAATAGTCTTGAAAGTCTTGTTTTATATTCACAGGATGTGTGCCAAGGAGGAGACTAAATTAGATAGGATTTCTTATTTAAGTCACTCAAGAAATCCCAGGAATCCTAATTTTCCAGTCACTCATTCCACCATAGTAGACATTATTCTGCTAAAAAAAAATTCCAGAGGCTTTTGTACCTTTAATTTGGTCTTTATAGAGGAAGGTTTGATAGCAAAAGTATTTGCAAGGCAACAAGTACTTGAGGGATTGATTCATTCTTAGACATAGTAAATTTATTTTTATTTTATTTATTTATCTTTGGTTTTAGGGTCACACCCGGTGGTGCTCAGTGGTTACTCTTGACTCTATGATCAGAAATCACTCCTGGCAGGCTTGGGGGATCATGTTGATACTGGGATTCGAATCACGGTCTGTCCTGGTTGGTCGTGTGCAAGGCTAATGCACTACCACTGTTCTATCTTTCTGGCCCAGACACAGTCAATTTTGTTTTATTTTATTTTTTGACACAGTTAACTTTAAAGCAAGAACTCTCTCTCCTCACAAGGACCAGGTCTTCACTAAGCCTGGTACTCATGGTGTTGGGAGTATATTGACCTCTGAGAAGACAAGTGCAGTGGATGGGGCCATATCCCAGTACACTTGGAAGACCCAGGCCACGCCACATTGGAGCATGGGGAAAGAGAATGTTTCTAATAAAACCACACAAAGTAAAACCAAACAAGGGACCTAAGCTTTAACAATCTAAACTTAAAGGGGCCTTTTATACTGGCAGGCAGGGGGCAAAGGGTGGTGATATAGGATACAATCTGGGTCCATTGGTAGAGGGAGGTTGATACTGGTGGTGGGAAGGGCCCTGACTCATTGTATATCTCAAATTCAACTATTAAGGACTCTGTAGATCACAATTGTTTCAATAAAATACAATTTAGAAAACAAAGTAACTTGAATAATAATGGGGCAACAGATTTGAAATGTTGATTCAAGACACAGCCATAGAAACAGGAAATAATGGGGCAGGAGAGATAGCATAGTGGTAGGGTGTTTGCATTACATGTGGCCAACTTGGGACAGACTTGGGTTCAATTCCAATTCCTGGCATCCCATATGGTCCCTTGAGCCTGCCAGGAATGATTTCTGAGCACAGAGCCAGGAGTAACCCCTGAGCACTGCACAGGATGTGACCCCCCAAAAAAAAAACAAAGGAGGAGGAGGAGGAGGAGAAGAAGAAGAAGAAGAAGAAGAAGAAGAAGAAGAAGAAGAAGAAAGAAAGAAAGAAAGAAAGAAAGAAAGAAAGAAAGAAAGAAAGAAAGAAAGAAAGAAAGAAAGAAAGAAAGAAAGAAGAAAGAAAGAAAGAAAGAAAGAAAGAAAGAAAGAAGAAAGAAAGAAAGAAAGAAAGAAAGAAAGAAAGAAGAAAGAAGAAAGAAAGAAAGAAAGAAGAAAGAAAGAAAGAAAGAAAGAAAGAAAGAAAGAAAGAAAGAAAGAAAGAAAGAAAGAAAGAAAGAAAGAAAGAAAGAAAGAAAGAAAGAAAGAAAGAAAGAAAGAAAAAGAAAGAAAGAATCCCCCACATTACTTTCTTTCCTGACTTACTTGGGAGACTACTACAGAGCAAACAAAAGTCAATTCTGTGAAATGATAAAGAGATAAAACTCACAGAATTCCTAGGCCTGATTGAGAAAAAGAAAAGATAATTCTTCTTCCAATAGAACACTGATATAGAAATGATTGTTAAATCAAAGAATTCTAAGGCCCAAACTCCAAGCATGAGCCAAGCGTCCCCCAGCTCCAGAACGGGACCAACTCTACAGAAGAGCTGAAGTCGCTTCTCAGGCAGCCTTGGAAGGTAATACTGATTTCTTCATGCTGCCCCCTTCTATCTAGTTTTCTCCTGGGCTATATTTAGTAGCAGACCCCAGCATGCCACTGAGACCAATTACTGTGTCAAGCCAAGAAAAATAAATTGAAATGTTAAAACCATCGCAAGTCAGAGGAAGACTGTATTTTATTTAAAATAGTTTCTGTATCCTGTTGCTTCAGCCTCTCACCACCTCTGAGCTCTCGCAGCAGAAAATGAGCACGACCTACCCCAAGTCTTGGAGCTCAATCCTACAGTTAAGAAGATGGAGCAGAATGAGCCTGTGCGATGGCGCCAGAGACTTCAGGAACGTCTACGTGGCCTTGAATGAGTTTGAGTGCAAGTGACAAAAAGTTCTGCAAGAGTCTCTCCTCCACCTTGGACTATGTACGAAGACCTGTGAAAAGAGAAAACACTTTTTCAGAAGCTGGCTCCCTGTGTGTGACATCAGGCGGGGAAAATCCACGAAAGTACGCCTGCCCAGTGGGGCCCAACTGTGAAAAACTGTGAGTATGACCTGTATATGTCTGTCTACTGTCCTCTTGCGTGAAACTCTTGTGAGTGGGGCAAAAAGAGGCTACAGAAAACTCGCTCGCCCAGAGGCCATTTTCAGGGAGGGACTCCAGAGCATGAAAACCGGCAAGCCTATGCAAAAGCCAGCTCCCTGTGTGTGACATCAGGTGGGGAAAATCCACGAAAGTACACCTGCCCAGTGGGGCCCAACTGTGAAAAACTGTGAGTGCGACCTGTCTATGTCTGTCTACTCTCCTCTTGCGTGAAACTCTTGCGAGTGGGGCAAAAAGAGGCTCCAGCGGAGCACGGCCACTCCGCTTCGCTACTCGGCCGTGCACTCTTTCTAAGGAAAGAACTCCATTGCAACAAGAAGGAAAAATCACACTAAGAACACGCTATATCACAGAAGCAAACATTTCTCTCCGGACTGTCTTCTCTGTTGCATGCTCTCGGGCCTAAGATTTGACCCAGTGTGAGGCTTCATCCACGGAGGACTCCCCACCCTTAGAGGCAAGTCTGCCCATCCAGAAAGGGAGGAGCCAGAGGAGTGTGCTGCCTGCATCATATAGCCAATGAATACCACCACAACACGTAGAAAAACCCACAATACAAGTGTGACAATGGGGAAACAACGCAGGCCAGCATCAGACATAGAGAATGAAGATGATAATTCTGATGACCAGATAATGACCAACCAACTAGTCAACCTCTCAGATAAGGACGTTAGACTAGCAATATGGAAGATGCTCAACGGACTCCAAGAAACCATGGATCGAGTTGAACAGAACACTAATAAGAACCAAGAAAATATGAAGACAGAAATCACAAAACTCCAAACTGAAATAACATGTCAACTAACAGGACTGAAAAAGTCAGTAAACGAAGTGAATGACAAAATGGATAAGCTCTGGGACAGGGTATCAGAAGCTGAGAATAGACTTGGTGCTGTGGAAGATGAGATACATAACAATTCCATAGAGCAGGAGAGATTGGACAAAAAACTTAAAGCAAATGAGCAGACAATGGAAAAATTAGTCAAAGAATGGGAACAGATAAAAATAGAAGTCTATGATAAGATCAACAGAAACAACTTAAGAATCATTGGAGTCCCAGAGACCCAGGAAGAAAATTTCCAGGAAGAATCAATGGTCAAGAACATCATTAAAGAGAAACTTCCAGAGCTAAAGAATATATGTGATCAAATCCTGCATGCCCGAAGAGTACCAACCAAAAGAGACCCCAGAAAAACCACCCCAAGACACATCGTAGTCACAATGACAAATCCCACAGATAGAGACAGAATTCTGAAAACAGCAAGATCAAAAGGGGAAATCACGTTCAAGCAAGCTTCCCTGAGATATACAGCAGACCTGTCACCAGAAACACTCAATGCCAGAAAGCAGTGGTGGGATATTGTGACAAGACTGAATGAAATGAATGCTTCACCCAGAATACTATACCCAGCAAAACTCACTTTCCGGTTTGATGGAAGAATACATGGTTTCACAGACAAAAAACAGCTCAGAAACTTCACAGACACAAAACCAATCTTAAGAGAAAAACTGAAAGACCTAATCTAAGACAAGACTACCCAAAAGACACACCAAATTTCGAAATAAAGATGGCGTTAAATCCCAGGACAATTCTTTCTCTCAACGTCAATGGACTAAATGCATCAGTCAAGAGACACAGAGTGGCTAAATGGATCAAAAAACTCAATCCAACCTTCTGCTGCCTACAAGACACGCACCTGAATAGTCAGAACAAACATAGACTCAAAATAAAAGGCTGGAGAAAAATTATCCAAGCAAACAACACCCATAAAAAAGCTGGAGTGGCCATACTAATATTAGATGATGCAAACTTTATACTTAGGAAGGTTGTAAGGGACAAAGATGGACATTTTATATTAATCAAGGGGTACGTAGAGCAGGAAGAATTCACTCTCCTAAACATATATGCACCAAATGAGGGGCCAGCAAAATATTTAATACAACTGTTGACAAATCTGAAAAATAATATCAACAACAACACAATAATTGTGGGGGACCTTAACACGGCTTTGTCAACACTGGATAGGACAACCAGACTGAAACCCAACAAGAATATACTAGACCTGAGGAGAGAAATGGAAGAAAGAGGCCTAGTGGATATATATAGGACACTCCATCCCCAGAAACCTGGATACACATTCTTCTCCAATGTACATGGGACATTCTCCAGGATAGACTACATGCTGGCACATAAAACATACCTCCATAAGATCAAGAGGATAGAAATTTTGCAGACTACCTTCGCTGACCACAAGGCTCTGAAATTATTTGTGAACTCCAAAGGGACTCAGAAGAAACACTTTAACACCTGGAAGTTAAACAGCCTCATGCTCAATAACCAGTGGGTTCGAGATGAAATCAAGGAGGAAATAAAAAGGTTCCTGGAAACAAATGACAATAAAGACACAAACTATCAGAACTTATGGGACACAGCAAAAGCAGTACTGAGAGGAAAATTTATAGCTTTGCAAGCACACATCAGGAAGGAAGAAGGAGCTTACCTGAGTAGCTTAATGACACAGCTAATAGAACTAGAAATGCTCAACAAAAGGACCCAAGAATAGGAAGACAGAAGGAAATAACAAAGCTGAGAGCAGAAATCAACGAAGTGGAAACTCAAAAAACAATCTGAAAGATCAACGAAAGCAGAAGTTGGTTCTTTGAAAAAATAAACAAGATTAATAGACCACTGGCAAACCTAACAAAGAAAGAGAGAGAGAGAGAGAGAGAGAAACTTGATAACTCGTATCAGGAATGAAAAAGGACAGATCACTACTAATATGACAGAGATTCAAAGGGTAATCAGAAACTACTTTGAAAAACTCTACGCCACTAAAAATGAGAACCTGGAAGAAATGGATAAATTCTTGGACTCTTGTAATCTTCCACAGTTGAAGGAAGAGGATGTAGCATATCTAAACACCCCATCACTATTGATGAAATTAAAAAAGTAATCAAATGTCTGCCGAAAAACAAAAGCCCAGGTCCAGATGGATTTACTAATGAATTCTATCAAACTTTCCAAGAGGAACTACTGCCAATCTTGGCAAGACTCTTTCATGAAATTGAACAAACAGAAACACTTCCAAATAGCTTTTATGAAGCCAACATCACCTTGATACCTAAACCAGACAGAGATGCTACCAAAAAAGAAAATTACAGACCAATATCGCTGATGAATGCAGATGCAAAGATCCTCAACAAAATCCTGGCAAATAGGATTCAATGCCACGTTAAGAAGATCATCCACTACGATCAAGTAGGTTTCATCCCAGGAATGCAAGAATGGTTTAACATCCGTAAATCTATCAACATAATACACAACATCAATAACAAGAAAAATAAAAACCACATGATCATATCAATAGATGCAGAGAAAGCATTTGATAAGGTCCAACAGCCATTCTTGATCAAAACTCTCAGCAAAATGGGAATGGAGGGAACCTTTCTCAATATAGTGAAGGCCATCTACCACAAGCCAGTGGCAAATATTATCCTCAATGGAGAAAAACTAAAAGCCTTCCCTCTAAATTCTGGCACAAGACAAGGCTGTCCTCTCTCACCACTCCTATTCAACATAGCACTGGAAGTACTTGCTATAGCGATTAGGCAAGAAAAGGATATCAAGGGAATCCAGATAGGAAAGGAAGAAGTCAAGCTCTCACTGTTTGCAGATGACATGATACTCTACTTAGAAAACCCTAAAGACTCTATCAAAAAGCTTCTAGAAACAATAGACTCATATAGCAAGGTGGCAGGCTACAAAATTAACACACAAAAATCAATGGCCTT
The DNA here is from genome assembly GCF_024139225.1 of Suncus etruscus. Lineage (NCBI taxonomy): Eukaryota > Metazoa > Chordata > Mammalia > Eulipotyphla > Soricidae > Suncus > Suncus etruscus. Next base: position 102,870,240 of record NC_064859.1, on the reverse strand, counting down.
TCTATACACCAATAGTAATAAGGATGAAATGGACATTAAGAAAACAACCCCATTCACAATAGTGCCACACAAACTCAAATATCTTGGAATCAACTTGACTAAATATGTGAAGGACCTATACAAGGAAAACTATAAAACTCTGCTCCAAGAAATAAGAGAGGACACACGGAAATGGAAACGCATACCCTGCTCATGGATTGGCAGGATTAACATCATCAAAATGGCAATACTCCCCAAGGCATTATACAGATTTAATGTCATCCGTCTAAAGATAACCCATGACATTCTTCAAAGAAGTGGATCAGACACTTTTGAAATTCATTTGGAACAATAAACACCCTCGAATAGCTAAAGCAATCATTGGGAAAAAGAATATGGGAGGAATTACTTTCCCCAACTTTAAACTGTACTGCAAAGCAATAGTTATCAAAACAGCATGGTATTGAAATAAGGACAGGTACTCAGATCAGTGGAATAGGCTTGAATACTCAGAAAATGTTCCCCAGACATACAATCACCTAATTTTTGATAAAGGAGCAGGAAATCCTAAATGGAGCAGGGAAAGCCTCTTCAACAAGTGGTGTTGGCACAATTGGATAGCCACTTGCAAAAAATTGAACTTAGACCCCCAGCTAACATCATGTACGAAGGTAAAATCCAAATGGATTAAAGACCTCGATATCAGCCCCCAAACCATAAGATATATAGAACAGCACATAGGCAAAACACTCCAGGACATTACAGGCATCTTCAAGGAGGAAACTGCACTCTCCAAGCAAGTGAAAGCAGAGATTAACAGATGGGAATATATTAAGCTGAGAAGCTTCTGCACCTCAAAGGAAATAGTGCCCAGGATACAAGAGCCACCCACTGAGTGGGAGAAACTATTCACCCAATACCCATCAGATAAGGGGCTAACCTCCAAAATATACAAGGCACTGACAGAACTTTACAAGAAAAAAAACATCTAACCCCATCAAAAATGGGGAGAAGAAATGAACAGACACTTTGACAAAGAAGAAATACACATGGCCAAAAGACACATGAAAAAATGTTCCACATCACTAATCATCAGGGAGATGCAAATCAAAACAACGATGAGATACCACCTCACACCCCAGAGAATGGCACACATCACAAAGAATGAGAATAAACAGTGTTGGCGGGGATGTGGAGAGAAAGGAACTCTTATCCACTGCTGGTGGGAATGCCGTCTAGTTCAACCTTTATGGAAAGTGATATGGAGATTCCTCCAAAAACTGGAAATTGAGCTCCCATACGATCCAGCTATACCACTCCTAGGAATATACCCTAGGAACACAAAAATACAATACAAAAACCCCTTCCTTACACCTATATTCATTGCAGCACTATTTACCATAGCAAGACTCTGGAAACAACCAAGATGTCCTTCAACAGACGAATGGCTAAAGAAACTGTGGTACATATACACAATGGAATATTATGCAGCTGTCAGGAGAGATGAAGTCATGAAATTTTCCTATACATGGATGTACACGGAATCTATTATGCTGAGTGAAATAAGTCAGAGAGAGAGAAAAACGCAGAATGGTCTCACTCATCTATGGGTTTTAAGAAAAATGAAAGACATTCTTGCAATAATAATTTTCAGACACAAAAGAGAAAAGAGCTGGAAGTTCCAGCTCACCTCAGGAAGCTCACCACAAAGAGTGATGAGTTTAGTTAGAGAAATAACTACATTTTGAACTGTCCTAATAACGAGAATGTATGAGGAAAATGGAGAGCCTGTCTAGAGTATAGGCGGGGGTCGGGTGGGGAGGAGGGAGACTTGAGACATTGGTGATGGGAATGTTGCACTGGTGATGGGTGGTGTTCTTTACATGACTGAAACCCAAACACAATCATGTATGTAATCAAGATGTTTAAATAAATTTAAAAAAAAAGAAAAAAAAGAAAAGAGAGAACACGAGAAATGATACATGTTCACACTGATGCTGTGCTGCTTGTATTCACGACAGAGTAGTAGAGCTTCAGCTGCCCCAGTAAAACCCTGGATCTGATTATGAGCAAAGCGCAATGGGGATCAGAATGCTGCTTTTGCTCCATTGGGTTCACTTATCTCATTAGATGCAACTTATCTCAACAGAAATTCTGACTCCTTCAAATTCAAACTTGGGTGAACATGTCTGTTCATTGGTTCATTGACTCATTTGCATCCATCCACTGCAAGAGAGAATTACTACAAATCTTAACTTTATTTAGCAAAGACTATCTCCATAGACTCAGAAAGAGTCTATGAGAACATGACGCCTATTTTCCATGCACCCATTGCTCACTCCATCAGGAAGCCCAGAATAGCTCCTTTAAGGAAGATAAATAAATGTCATAAAAAACAAAAACAAAAACAAAAACTGGACTTGGCCAGAGCAATAGCACAGCTGGGAGGGTGTTTGCCTTGCATATGGCTGACTTGGGTTTGATCCCTAATATCTCATAGGATCCCTCAGCCCTTCAGGAGTGATTCCAGAGTGCAGAGTCAGGAGTAAATTCTGAGTGCTACTGGGTGTGGCCCCCAAACAAACAAACCAACAAAACCTGGAAAAATTGAAGTGACTAAAAACCAATATGCGGAATAACAACACTGATATTATCTCTCTTTCCTTTGTGTGTGCTTATATTTGAGGAGGACAAAGTCCTTTCAACTAACCTGCCCAAAAGAAGTAGGGTACTTGTCTGCTGAGCAGGGCTGAAATGGGGTTCATTGGCTGACCTGTTGGATTTCTGGAGCTGCTCACTACCCGTGGGTTACTGGAACTAAAATGGAGAAATACGATTTTACTCCCTCATATGCTCATTGAACAAATATAGATCCTGATGAACAAAGAATCAATATCTATTAGTTAGATGACCATGTAGCTCATTATACAAATGAGAATACATTTGAAATTTAAAACTAAACACCAAACTAAGAACAGAAAAGATGCATTTACCTTTTAAAATCTTGTGAACTGTATAATCAGGAATCTTACATGGCCAAGTAGGCATTGATATTTGTGATTTGTTTGTCTATAAAACACAGGCTTCAAATTGGTCAAACTTCAGAATAATCCCTATGATTTACATCTACCAAAAGTAAGAAATGGCCTCCTTTGACTTATATGGTTTACCTGAGAGCAAAAACATGGACACAATTTAGAACTGAAACATTTAAAATAATTAGTCTGAGTTGGATATTTATTATGTAAATCCTATTCCATTCATAGAAGAAGCAAGACTTCCACTCATCTCTAGTGATGCTCTACTGTACATAAAACATGCCACCACATAGCAATCTCTAGATTATTTACATACTGAAAAACAGAATGGGCAGGAGAAAGAGTACTGCAGGCAGGGTGCTTGCCTTGCACACGACCAACCTGTGTTCTTTCCCCAGCACCACATAAGGTTCCCTGAGCCTCAGCAGGAACGCAGAGCCATGAGAAAGCCCTGAGCACTACCAAATGTGACCCCAAAACCATAAACACAAACAATAGACATAGACACTTTACATGAAATATATAGACTAGTGAATAAGGAGTCTTTTAAAAAATCCCAGAATCAGATTTGTAATGTTTAGAGTTGCTTTTCCTTATGCTACTGATCTTAAATTCAGTTTATATAGGTATTATAAGGTTTATTTTTGAATCCTTTCCTGTGCCCTTCAAATGTCCATAAACTATTAGTTTCAAAGAGTTGTGTGACTAAATTACTGAAAAACAACCAGAATTATAAGGAGTCCCCAAGAGGTGGCCATGCTCTGCTCCTTTTCTTTTGATGTGTAATAACTCCTTTCTGATGGAAAATAAGCTGGTTCCACAAGAGTGCCTCCCAGTATTTTGAAGATGTTATTAAATATTTTCACCCACTCATGCTGGTGCCCACTCTGCCTTACCATGCTCATTGCCAGGTGTGCTCCAGCTGACAACTACTGGCTCAGGATCTAGGCCTGTCTTTGGAGCTAAGTAGTGTCACCCCATCCCCATCTTCTACATAACTTTACATTAGGGTAAAACCTGCCCATTTCTGGGAGGGGCCTTGGGAGGTCTCAAAAGGTTTGCCTGAAGGGACAGGAGAGAATTTGGAGAGAGGATTGATGAGGAGATTATGGAAGATCGAGGGAGCAGGAGGAGAGATGGCTGAGGGACAAGGTACAATGCAGGGCTGAATAGGGATCCAGCATGAAAGATTATGAGAGAAGCCACACAAGTTGGCCAGGGCCTGAATAAAGCTGATAATTCCTGGAACCCTGACCTCTTGTGAGTTTTCTCCCGCTGCTATCCTGAAGCTGCGGGCCTGCCGGCTGAAGGGGGTTGGAGACACGTGGTCCTGGGCTGGAGGAGAAAGGCCTCTCACCCCTCCATCACCATCTACCACCATCCAGCCCCATCCAAAGGGCTTACATTCAACAAGTAGGACTGGGATTCTAGAAGATTCTCAGACCCTAATCCCTCTGTCCCTTATGCTTGAACTTCAGCATGCAGTTTCATTGAGTTATTGTCATTTCTCCTCCCCAGACTATCTTCTTAAATGCAAGTGTACTCTGTGCGTGTGTGTGTGTGTGTGTGTGTGAGAGAGAGAGACAGACAGACAGACAGACAGACAGACAGAGAGAGACAGAGAGAGAGAGAGAGAAAGAGAGAGAGAGAGAGAGAGAAGGGGAGAATGAGGGCCCAAACCACAAGGTAAATAAATATGGTGATGGAGTGTTTTCTTTAGCTGACAAGAACGACAAAGGCAGCCTCAGAGAAATGAAAAGAAGAGCTAAGACCCCAGAGTCCATGTGGCACTCGGAAGAAATCGCATGATTGCTTCAAGCCAGATGGTCCTGTTATTATTAGTCAGTGCGGATTCCCTGCTCACAGCAGCTCTAATTCTGCTCCAAATGACCCTCGTGTGGCTTTTTATGGGGAGAGTCGATTCTGTTGCCTCTTACCAAGCTTCTCTTTCAGTCCTCTTTAGTGGCCAAGTGGTAGTGACAACCTCATCAGTTGGCATCGGCTCAGAGGGAAGAGTTAAGAGCAATGGCCAGGCCAGGCCTGGGCTGTGCACATAGGAGTGTAAACAGGGTCTCAGAGATCCCTGTAAGAAAACAAACATTTCTCCCACGAGAGCTCTGAAGTGGAAGATGGAGTGGAAGATGGGACATGGACCAGCAAACGCTTCTCTGAGCAGTTTCTAATGAGACAAGAGCAGGATTTCCAAAGCCATATAGCAAAGGACATTCATTCTGTTGGTAGAGGCCTTTGGATTGGCCTCATCTCTCAGGCACATTTCATATTGCCTTCTAATTAGATGTCTCTCAATTGGTTCCTTTGGTTTCCCTGTTAAAAAGATGTTTCCCCACTGCCTCCTCATCTGGCTTTTACCCTCCCCTTGGGGGTGGACTTTGTTTATCCCAATTACTACTCAGGAGGCCTTGATGAAAAGCTGCCATCTAGGCTCATAGTTCAATGTGGTGGAGCACTGGCTTGTGGGTGACAGCTTGCAGTATGAGTTTCGGGCCTACTATTTCTTCCCAATGGTGTGTGTATTGTTTCCTTCATCAGAATTGTGCCAGACCTGTGTCTCTCGTCCTACCCGGAGAGGGGACCTGGGGAACCCTCTCCCTCTCTGGGGTTTGTGGAACACTCAACCCACCATTCCACACATTCCTTTGGAAATTTGCACAGAACTAGAGACATAGAGCACTAAAAATATACGCCAACTCTGTTGGTCATTAAACCACAGAGATTTGTAGCCAGAGATAGAATTGAGGAATGACGTGTGCCTTACACAGGGTGGTCTCTGGTTTCTTCTGCAGCATCACACACTCCCCAACTTTTACCAAATGTGGCCCCTGAACACTGCTGGGTATGGCCTGGGAGGTTCCCCCAGTTCTGCTGCGGTGACCTGAGTGGTCCCTGACCCACCTGGAAGAGATCAGCTCATTGTGATTAAAAAAATGTGAAGATAAGAGAAGCTAAAAAGGAGATTTATCTATTTATTTATTTATTTATTTAGAAGTTCATATTGAAGGTTCTGGGAACCACAGTGAGGAATATTCATCCAAGAAGCAAATGTTCTGTTGAGTTCTAGAAACACACAGAAGACATTAGAACCTGAGGGAACAATCTCCAAGAAGGGAGTGGTGTGGACAAGGTCAACTTCACAGACATCTTGAAGGAGAAGATGTTGCCGTTTTTGCCCTGATTTCTCCTTGTCCTAGAAGCAAGAATGTGTCTTGGACCCTAGTGCTTAATCATCTTCCAATAATGACATCCTAGAATCACTTCAATACCTCTGGTGTCTGGTACTGTCCCTTCAGCACCTCTGTTTTTTGCTTTTGTGACTCAAACAGAATCAAAATGCACTTTACATGGGCAGTTGGATTTGCAGCAGCAGCAGCAGCAACAACAGCAGCAGAAGTCCTGGAATGTGCAACCATTGCACTTTTGGGGGAAGGGTGGGCCATACCTGTCAATAATCAGGGATTACTTCTGAATCAGCACTCAGAAATCCCTTCTGACAGTGCCCGGGAGACGATAAGGATGCTGGGAATCCAACCCAGGCAGACTGCATGCAAGGCAGGTGCCCTCTCCACTGTATTCTCTCTCTCTCTCTGTCTCTCTCAGTCTCTCTCTGTCTCTCTCTCAGTCTCTCTGTCTCTCTCTCAGTCTCTCTCTCTGTCTTTCTCTCTCTGTCTCTCTCTGTCTCTCTCTCTGTCTGTCTGTCTGTCTGTCTCTCTCTCTCTCTCTCTCTCTCTCTCTCTCTCTCTCTTTCTCTGGTCCCCTATTGATCTTTTTGGTTTGAATTTTATTTTTTGTTTTCCGGAGTAAAAGAAACACAGCAACCTCATGCTTTGATAAACACTCACGTCAGCAAATCTATACTTTGGGGTCTGATTGGGCACGTTCCTGTTGCTGGGCCTCATTTTTTTATATGGAAATGTAGGATATTGGTGGTTTTATTTTTTTGAGATTAACTAGGAAAGGCACTTAGAACATTAGCCCAGAGCATGAAATTCTATATTCGGGTCCTTCATGATAGCTCTAAATTTTGTTATGATACTATCAGCTCGACTGAGATTGAGAGGCTAGAAAAATACCAGGAGATAAAAACAGACCTTCGATACTATTGCAGCGCCCTTGGAGATGGGCTGGCCTGGCCTCCCCTCCGAGCCTTGTATCTTTCATTCCACATCTCAGAAACAGAGACCAGGATCAAAGAGCACATTTGCATGTCTTCACAGCCAAGGACACTGAAGCAGAGGACTGAGGTGCTAAGGAATTATTCAAAGAGGAATATTTATTTGTACCTCGCTTTCCCTGTCTTCCTCTTTCTTCCTCTGGAATACAGGTGCTGCCTGGAAGCCCAGTAGATTTGCTGTCAGGAAGCCACCTGGGAACGAAAATGTCCCAGGGGAGGGTGGGCTTGGGTGGGGGAGTGGGAAGAAGAAGGAGAGTGAGAGGGGAGAGGGAGGAAAAGGGAGAGAGAGGAGAGAGAGGAGAGAGAAAAGGAGAGAGGAGAGAGGAAGGGGGAGGGAAAGGGAGAGAGAAGAGAAAGAAAGAAGAGAGGAAAGTGAGGAGAGAAAAGGAGAGAGAGAAAAGAGGAGAGGAGAGAAAGGAGGGGGGAGGGGAAGGGAGAGAGAAGGAAAAATAGAAGAGAGAAAGAGGAGAGGAAAGAAGAGAGAGGGGAAAGAGGAGGGGAGGAAAGGGATAGAGGGAAGGAGAGAGAAAGAGAAGAGAGAAAGGGAGAGGGGGGAGAGGGAACAAGAAAGGGAGTGAGGGAATGAAGAGAGAGCAAGAGAGGAAAGAAGGAAAGGGAGAGCAAGCCTGAGAGCCCTCAGTTACGGTTTCTAGGAGACAAGTCTGGAGATTCTTTTAACACCAATTTACAGGAACGGCTTTTCAAGTCAGCCCCAAGGCCCTACCCTGAGTCACCACAGAGACCAAAGTTCTCAGCACAGCAGCAATAAAACAGGAAAGAGGAGCATTTTCAGGGGTAAAAATTCAGGAGGGAATAGAGACCTCCCTGGGAAAGCACTTGCCAGAGAGCAAGCATGTTTACCTGTTGATATTGGATGCAAAGTTCCTGTCAGTCTGAGAAGAAGCTGTAGGTATCTCCCCAGAGCTGCTCCATGTGAGGGTTCACCAAGTCCTGCCTTGACCATGGGCTTGACCATCTGCTTTCAGCTGCCTGAGCCCAGCTGTCTTGTCACATGAGGGTCCTGTGTTGGATATGTTAGGAGCAAGAGGGAGCCCAGAGTGTTTCTAGGTTGGTCCGGCAGTTTAAATTCTGAGAAATGAAAGTAGGTATAAAAACGTAGGTTGACTGACTCACCTTCTTCTTATTCTTTTTTAAATTTTGGTTTGGGGGCCACACCCTGTGGAGCTCAGAATTACTCCTAGCTCTGCACTCAGGAATCACTCCTGGCAAGCACAGGGGACCATATGGAATGCCGGGGGATTGAGACCAGGTCAGCTGCGAACAAAGCAAACACCCTCCTTCGTCCTCAGGGGAGTGATCTTTTTCTTAAACTATTCTTGAGCAATTGGACCATCCTCCGCAAAAGTGAACCTCACCTTGGACCCTCATTTAAATGACAGATAAAATAAACCCAGGGGACTTGAGGCTGGTGCAGCAATAGGACCCCTCCTCATAAGCACAAAGTCTTTAATCTATCCTGGTACATAGGCAGGCCCAGTGGCACCAAGTGAGCCCTCCAGCAGGACCCCCTACAGCCATCCTGTGTGTGTGAGAGAGAGAAAGAGAGAGAGAAAAAAGAGAGAGAAAGAGAGAGACCCTGCTTCTGAAATGGCAAACATCTACTGCAAAATAAGAGGCACAAGGAGGGAAAATGTCAACAATCTAGATCATGGATCCGATTGTTATCAGATAAAGCTATAAAAAATATTCTTACCAGAAAAGATGAAGGAAAAGCCCAGGGACTTTAGGTTCCCAAAGACTTCTTTAAAATAACACAAAATACATGAATTCTAAAAGGGAAAAGGAGCTGAGCTGGACTTCATTCAAAGTGCAAAAGCTTTTTTTTCTAAAGACTCATGAAATAGAGCAAGTCACAGCCTGAGGGGGAAAATGAGAAAATCTACATTTGAAAAAGAATCTTTGTTTAGAATATAGACAGAATGTTTTTGCAAACAAGAGGAGGGAAAAGAAGAAAAAGAAAAACAGCAAAAATAAATGAGGGCATCTTTAGGTAGATATTTCAACAATGAAGAGAGCATAGACGGGAAATGGAAGAATTTTTTTATTGAAAGTCTTGGAAGAATTTTATTATTAGGCATTAGAAAAAGAGAAATTAAGCCCACAATGAACAGTGCTGAAACACAGCCAGATAACTAAAAATTTTAATTATTTAATTTTTAATTATTTATAAAAATTAATTATTCCAAGTATCTGTGAAATTCCAAGGATCTGGGAATCCCTACAAGACTATTTGGCCCTTTAAAGATAGAATTATTCAAGATCTTGAAAAAGTTTGGCAGTAGCAGAAAAATGACACAAACAGGGGACCCAACTATTCCATGCGAGTGGATTTAATGTCATTAAGAACACTGTCCTCATAAACACTTAGCTTAATAAATACAACGGAAGAGCGACCAACAGTCTACCCACAGAGGTTAGATTAACTCCAGGCTTAATCAGGTTAAGTGTTTGCAAAGAAACTCAGTGCACAGCGAAACCTGCTCCTGTTCTTTCTGGTCCTTTGAACATCAGTGTCTGCCCAGCACTTTTTTCCTGGGTTCCCGCTGTTTCCTCTTTCTCCACCTCCCAGCCCTGGCCACTCCTGCAGAAGGGGAAATGGGGCTCAACCTGCCCAGTTGTCTCTTGCTTCCAATTCAACCCCATGCTGTTTCGCTGTTTTTTTGTGTTTTTTTTTTCCTTGAGCCATCACTTTCTCTGCCTAGGTTAGAAAGCCAGGAGAATCGATTTAAAAAAAAAAAAAAAGCTATAAATCAGCATGTTCTGAGAGAAAAGTGAGGAAAAATAATGAATTAATTGATTTCGAAGAGCTGAGCCACTTTTTCAGTATGGAGTCCTTTAGCCAATGTTTCTAGACCTATATATAGAAAATATATATATATATATATATATTTTTTTTTTACTTGTTTTACCGATTTTTATACCTATTTTAAATTTCACTCTGCAGAATTTAAACCTTGGTGGCCAACCTAGCAACCCCAGACAACCTTATTGATTCTCTTCACACTCTGAGAACTCTGAAGAGTTCTCATAATGAAGCACAATGTGCGGCCAAGGACTACTTGGTTGAGCAATAATCATATCTAGAATTTAGACACAAGATTTTTTTTTTACTATTGGACAGACACAGAATTTAAGGAAACACCCACTTGTGATGTGAGTTCAACTTACCAAGAATCACTCCTTAACGAGCTTGAATGTTTCCTCGGCACATGACCAGGAGAATATTTAGTTTTACCTGTTGTTGCTAAGGCATTGCCAAGAAAATCAGGAAAACTGGGTCCCTGAGAAAGTCCTTTGTTCTTTGTTTTAGAAAATAAGTTTATGACAAAAGAGAAATGAGAACAATTCACTGCCATCTAAACTCAGGACCAAACGACTTGGGTCTCCCTGTGGCTCTTCTCCATCAGTCGAGTTCTGGAATCCTTTTCCTGCGCATTTCACCTTTCCTGGTATGTTCTTTCGCTGTGAGCTTTATTATGTTTTTTTATCTTTGCAACCATAGGACATAGAAGAGGCGCAGCCCCCGTGTTACCATGAGGAAATCCAGTAACTCAGCAGAATTTAAATTTCTGCTGTATCAGGCAGGGTACCTGAGAGAGGCTAATTGTCCTAGGCAACCGCAAGATGGGTTTTTAATGTGAAAGGGGAGTGAAGACCTGCCAATACAGATTTCTTGGGTGAAGTTGGGGAAGGCAGGGAGACAGATTCCATAGTTATTATGTTTTCTCTTAAGAATGTTGGCGAGGCTGCCATGATAGTGCCCTGATGGGTCAGGGGCTTGCTTTGCATGAGGCTGACCAAGTTTCAATTCTTGGAATCATATAAGGTCCCCTGAGTCCCAGGAATGATCCCTGAGCACAGAGCCAGGAGTGATCCCTGAGCATCCGAAGGTATAGCCCCCAAACAAACAAACAAACCGGAAGAACTCATTTTTCAGTGATTCGCAAATCTGTAATACTGTCCCTGATAGGGTTATTGAATGAAACATTGCAGCACCACACCAGTGTCCCTATGATGCCATCTTGGCTTGGAGGGGGTTCACCTCTCAACTCACCCCAGCACAGAATCAACAGGCCCTTTCCCCCACCCCTCTGGTAAGTTTTGATATATTCTACAGAACAGTATGTAAATATTATTGCTTTGGGCCCTTTGTTCTTGCCCTACTACATTCCCTGACATACCCCCAGGGACTCATTCTGTCTGTCTGTCCCTCTTCTAGCTGACTATCCTCAGTAGAAGCCAATACAATTTCATTCATGTAACCGTGAATTGCTTAATTTCAAAATCTTTTCTTATATGTATTATATTATATTGTTATATTATATTAAATATTATATAATATATAATATTTATATAAAATATAACTATATATATTTGGTTTGGGGACCACAACCAGCAGAGCTTGGGTGTTACCCCTGGCTCTATGCTCAGAAATCAATTCTAGCACGCTCGGGAGATCCTATGGGATACCAGGGATTGAACTTGGGTTGGCCACGTACAAGGCAAACACCCTCCCTGCTGTGCTAGGACTCCACATTTTCATTCAACTTTTTCCTGGATTTTGGGCCACACCGGTGGCGCTCAGGGGTTACTCCTGGCTCTGTGCTCAGAAATAGCTTCTGGCAGGCACGGGGGACCACATGGGATGCCTGGATTCGAACCACCGTCTGTCCTCAGTCAACCGTGTGCAAGGCAAATGCCCTACTGCTGTGCTACCACTACGGTCCCTCATTCACTCTCTTAATGAAGGGAAGAGCACTTAAGAGAATCATGGCAACAACAGAGCCTGATCCCCATGCAGAGCTTGTAGGCTTGTAGCTTGTAGGCGAGCACCCCAGACAAGCTCGCTATAGTGACCAAAGCTCCATACAAGGAAGACACATTGCCTTGGAACCCATGACACACTGTCTGGCCTTCAGGGCCTTACAGAACAGGCTCTGCCACTGACCACTCCTGCTTTTATCCACATGGAGAACCAAGAAATTGTTTCTTGAGACTGTCCTCAGGGGGGCTCTTGGGGGAGGTGCTCTGCATAGTTGCCCGAAGACCACCCGTCTGAGGACAGATTTTTTTCTTCATCAAAGCATTGTGATGCACAGAAGCTTTCATCCACATCAAGAAATAAATTCTACACTCGTCTCAGAGTGAATCTAGAGCAGGTGGGTGGAACACTCACCTTACAGCTGACACTATGCCCCCCAAACCCCACCAGGAATGATCCTGGAGCAGAGAGCCAGGAGTAAGCTCCGAACACTGCCAGGTACATGTGACTCTAAATAAATATGGATAAATACATCTTATTCTCAATTAGAACTCAGTAGCTCAGTCTGAATTCAGTCAGCACATCTACGAGCATAAACTAAGAAATCATCTGGGTCAACTGCTCCACCTTCTCCCTCTACAGGAGGTGGCCTGAGCAGATGAGCGAGGGAAGGGGAAATGAGCATATACTGGCCTTGCCAATGTCTCTCCTCTGGGAGCTGATGACCTGACTTTCTCTCCCTTTATTCTGGAATTCAGTGATTCCTCGGGACAGAATCCTCACATCCCTGTTTAACTGTGGGAAGTACAAGGCAGTTGTTAGTGTCTCTGACTTTACCAGCCTGTGTGTTGCTTCCTGTTGGCCCAGCCTCCTCCTCCTCATCCCCCCAGAAGACAGCTTGTGCTTTGATCATAGTCAAGGAGATGCCAGCACTGAGAGGACAAACTATGTGGTTTAGGCTTATGAACAGGCCTGATGCATATGAACTAGCAACTAGAGCCCAGAAGAAAATAAGGAGACCCAGAGCCCAGGTGATGTTTAGAATAAATGGGGTGTTTCTACTGCTCAGGAATAGACAGGGTAGTGCCAGGGGTGGCTGAATGGAATGGACTCTGGGAACCAGGGTGGATGAAGGTTGACACTGGGGATGAGATAAATGCTGAAATGTTGTATGTCCAAAACTCAACTATGAATAACTTTGTAAATCACAATGCTTTAAATAATTTTTTAAATAAACTAAGGCCTCTAAACCAACTGAACAGAGCATTAAAATACTTCCCAGGCAATGAAATGCAGCCTCCGTTCCCCAGGGTAAATGTCCCACTTCAAGAAACCCAAGGCTGAGTTGCAAACATCAACAATAGCCACCACAATTTAGTGTGGATGGAGAGGGTTGAATTTGTGGGTTTTCCTTGTGCTGCTTCTCCTTGGACCACTGAGTCTTTCTTCAACCATAGCTCACCGATGAGGCCAGGGACTTGTTTCTGTTCTCAGATTCCACCCCTTGTCATAGGAAGGCTCATCTGGTCCCCAGACCTACAGCAAAGGGTCCCATTCAGCTGAGACTTTTCCAGGTCTTCTCCAGGCTCCTGAGGCTGAACCCTTGTTTATGAGGTCAAGGAAGAACTGGTTGGAGGGCAGAGAAATAACCTTCCCCACTTTCTCTTCTCCTCAATGTTTTGTTGACTATAAAGATCTTCTATCAGAAGAGAACAACTAAGTAAAGTGACATTGAATTCGCTGTTATATTCAAAATATTAAGAACATTTAGAAGTTGCTTGAATGTTTCACTCATAATTTGTCCTTTTTGGTTTTGTTCTGTTTTGTTCTGGGGTCACACCCACAATGCTCAGGGGGCTCTGCATTTCTGCTCATGTTCGAGGAACTTTATGCTGGGGATAGAGCCTAGGTTGACCATGTATGTGCAAGTCAAATAAAGACTTTGCCCACTGTACTGTCCATCTCTCCGGCCCTCGTATGTATTTTTTGGATAAAATTTTGCCCTTCAAATGTTCACTTTTAATATCACTAATGCTTCTCAGATGTAATACAATAAAGAAGATCATTAAAAATAACATTACAGGATTATCTTGAATTACAATTTATCTTTAGTGTCCCCAAAGTTTTTAAAGAATAAAATTAAGTGATTTTATTTATTCTAATAAAATTCAAATAAAATTGGGATTTTTTTTTTCCCTCACAGGAATTTAACTTACATCTCCAGATTCAAAGTTTCCCCTAAAACTGGACTCAGTAACTAAATTCCTTGGTGTTTCTACCCTCAGGCCAAAACACATCTTCAGTTTGATCGACCCCAAACGAGATCCCCAGGCTCTCCTCTCTGCAGGTTAAGTTTCTCTCTGGGTCTTTATCTCAGGAAGTGAGGAATTACTTCCCCACTCTGCAAGTATCCTGGGCTCATCTTCTCCCGTCTGGTCCTTTCAAATGTTTGTAAATTCCCATCTCCACATCCTGCGTCACCTATGACCTGGCCTCAGGGTCCCCTGAAAGCATCACCAGGCTTCACTAGGGAGGCCATTGAGCATCTCTCGGATGACTCTAGTGGTCCCAGGCAAGGCAGACCCAGAGGAACACCACATCCTCAGGTCTTGTGTGGAGTGATCCGTCCAGTTAAGAGAGAATCACCTGGAAGGGTCTTCGGAGCACAGTTGGAAGGCAGAAACCAATTTATAGTGAATTCTTTCCTTCCCTGGATTAAGGACAAAAATAGCAACAATAATGAAAGAAGGTTAATATTTAACAAAGAATTTTGTTTATTTGTTTGGAGGCCACCCCTGGTGGTGCTCTGGGTGTCTCCTAACTCTGCACTCAGGAACATTCCTGGCAGTGCTTGGAGGGACCCTATGGAAGGCCGCGGGTGAACCCAGGTTCATCGTTGGTTTTGTGCAGGGCATTTTTCTCCCTGCTGTCCTATATTGCTCCAGCCCCTAACAGTGAATTTCTGGACGGAGTTGGTGGTGGGCCCTAATGCCAGTTTCCCCCAGCAGATGAAAGAGGAAGGGGCATTTGGTTGTCTTTATTCCAGACCAGGGAAAGGGTTTCAGGGAGTTGGGAGTGATAGTGCAATGTCAGCTGTAGGCCCCAGGCAACCCCAGAAAGGCTTGAGGGGAAGTAGGTTCTCAGCTTCGAAGCCACAGACCTGAGCACTCAGTGGTTGGTGCCGAGTGTCCCAGAGGAAGAGCGACAATTTGCAAAAAACCAAAATCCAGCTGGAAAATCCTTCAAGGGGTTTGGCTGAGGCCCAGTAGAGAGATGGTCTTTGCGGGACAACACCTCGAGCAGCCAGGCATGGGCGGGAGCAGCTTCATGCGTGTCGAGGGGACCAGAGGGAGAGATGCCAGGCAATCAGGAAGTCTTCCAAGACCTCATAAAAACGTTGCCTCTCATCAGCTGCAAATACAGTGTAAAAGAACATTTCCAGTAACAGAGGGTAGATAGGAAACTCCTCTTTTCCCTCATCCTCCATCCCCAGCAACCCCTGGTCAAGGCGAACATCATTGACGGTTGGAAAGGAGCAGGAGGGGAGACTCCAGGGGCCTGAAGGGTTCAGGGAGAGTCTGCTTCCCTTCAACCCCCTCACTGGCAGCCTCATCTACAGCTGCCTCCCAAGGTGGTACAAGCAAGTGTCACCAAGAAGTCACATCTTCGTCGTGACATTAATGGATAAATTAATTCTCAAAATCATGTTTCATTCTGGGAAACAACACGAAAACCACCATAGTTAGTACATTTTAATGGAGGAGAGGAGTGGAGAGAGATGAATTCAGAAGAGGTACTTAAAGCGAGAATAAAAATGGAAACTGTAAGGCTGGTAAGGCTGGCGCAGTGGCACAGCCAGTAGGGATCTTGCCTGGCTTTTGATCCCTGGCATCCCACAGGGTTTCTCAAGCACCACCAGGAGTGATCCCTGAATCACTAATCAGGGGTTAGAAGTAACCTCTGAGCACCACGAGGTGTGACTCCACGGGACAAACCAAAAAATTAAAAATTTAGTTGTTTACAACATCTTTTTCTTCTTTCATATAATATATTCTCTCAGCACCATTACAAACATAGTGAGGACCAAAACCCAAAAACCTTAGTATTGCCCTTCTATGGGGGGACACAAAGGAGACTCTAAGGGCAAAAAAGCACCTATTTTGCATTTAGGAGTCTTCACTTCTGTCCTCACAGTTGCCAAGAGGGAACCTGAGCAGCACTCAGCAGTGCCCCCTCAACTGTAAAATAATGGCATCGGAGGACTAGAAAACATCAGCCTACAAAAAAACTTCAAATTAATAGTCTTACTTTCCTATTAACATTTGTTCAGCTTTCACACATCAGAAAATTGTTAGCATTACCCAACTCTTCTTTTCTTGCCCACTGGGGAAAATCTACTCACGCCTCAACTGTACTTTCCAGTGAAAGAGAAGGCAACGGTGCTCAGTGTGGGGTAACGACCACTCATGGCCTTGGAGAATAGAAGAAATTAAGCCGCCTGCTCAGATAGCTCTACAAAATATGACCAATTGTACAGAATACCAGCTTTCAAGACTGTAGGCTAAATTATAACTTTCTCACAAAACGACTACATTTGTGAATGCACATCTAAGTACAGTCTTCAGAGTTCGGGGACTAGAACTATGATTTGTTCGGCATTGTTTGGATCCCATAAAGAATTTCTAGAGTTATTCTCACAGCAGTAAGAAGAAAGGACTAGTTCAAAGTACTTGTAGAAGATGTAAGCCCAGAAACCGTGCAATTTAACAAACATTAGCAAGAACGGAGGAGAGGAAGTAGATCATAAAAGTTGCCCTTATTTTGAAATACTACCAGGGAGAAGAAAAAAAATTAAGCAAATTATAGAAGGAAAAAAAAACCTCACAGAATCAAGCACAGAAAAAAAAATGTGCTCCATTCCAATCATCTCCAGAGACTTGCAAATTAAAATCACACTCACCATATTGGACAAAAGTTTTCATATCTGATAGTGCAAATGTTGGAAGGATGCAGAGCAAATTCCTTTTGTACATGGCTGGTGGGTGAGTAGGATGGAATAACTACTTGGGAGAACATTTTGGCAGCACCTACTAACATTTAAGATTCATATATCCTATGATGGAAAAAATTCCTTCCTGGGCATATGTCCTACTAAAATGGAGATACACTTATATATTCGAGACACATGTGTAAGGATAGTTATTCATGTTAGAAAAGACTTAATTGTCTTACATCTAGCAGACACAGGCCTGCTCGCAAGACTCTCAAACAAGCCAACTGCTCCTATACAACACGGTCAAATCCTATCCTGTCAAGTTGGATATGAAAAGTAAAGTGTGAAATAAAGCAAATAGGATGAGATTCTGTTTAAATGAATTTCAAAACAAATAAAAACGGGGCCTAACTGATGCTTAGAAAATTTCTTTGTGGGAAAAGGAAAGTTGCTATGGGATAAACTTAGGAACCAACAGATTTTATGTATGGACTTGTGTGGCCATTGCCTGGATGGCCACTATATAGAACTATCTAGGACACTGTCCAGGTAATCAAGGATCATGTAGGTAGGCAGGATCAATTTCTATGCTGTGTGCAGAAGACAGACATGATAGCTCATGTTAATTAATTCTCAGGGCCCTTTTCTGTGAGTGTGGGACTTCTGTCGCACGAGGATTCAGGCAGGTCTGGACCAGGACTGCTGGAGAGAAGATGGGAGGAAGGTGCCATCTGGGTGGAGATGTGACAGGCCAGTTCTATTTTCAACTATTTGATCTTTTAATTCCAAAGTTCTGGCCTAGCCAGACCTCACTGCCTGAGGAAGAGGCCTCCAGAATACTGTTGCTCTGTGAACACATGCCATTTGTTTGGTTCCTGGCCCAGCCACAGAGAGAGAGAGAGAGAGAGAGAGAGAGATGAGAGAGAGAGAGAGTGAGAGGAGAGAGAGAGAGAGAAGAGAGAGAGAGAGAGAGAGAGAGAGACACCTCTGTGAACTGTTCCCAAACTTTCTGGCAGATGAAACCCTGTAGAACCAACTGTTCCAGGGATTCTCTTTGAGGAGAGAGCTTCAGAGACACTGCTTCAGAGATGGGATTGTCTACAAAGAGGGGTGCCTTCTCCTCATGATTAATGGTTACTCTGGACCATTCGCCCGGCCCTCACAGAAAGCTCTGATTAAGGGAGGTTGAAGGTCACTTTTATTGCCAACTGTGTTGCTCCAGAGCAGGATACAAATTGACCCTGGCTAAATGGGTCAACACACTTCTCTAAGGAAAACAGACTAAATACACCACACAAATATAGGCCCAGTGGTAGTTGTCTCTGGTGAAGATCCTTTCTTTTCTTCTTCTTTTTTTTTGGTGGGGGGGGGTGGTTCACAACCAGTGATGCTCCCTGGCTCTGCACTCAGGAATTATACCTGACAATGCCCAGAAGACCATATTGCTTGCTGGGGATTAAATCAGGGTGGGTTGCATGCAAGGTAAATGCACTGCCTGCTGTACTATTCACTATAGCCACCTACGGTCAAGGACCCCTTCACCCAAAAGATATAAATACACAAAATCTTTCAAGAGCAGGACACTTGGCTCTAAGAACTCTGGGAAGAAACTTATGGCATGTTTGTCCTCTCATAAGCCAATTATTTAATTCATAAAACCAACTTCTGAAATATGTCCTATTTCCTTCTTATCATGCAAAACTGATGTAACTTCCCTGGCATTTATAGTTCCTAAAAGGACACGAAGCTCTCTTGAGTTAAGCCCCTGGAAATTGATTCCCACACTAAGCAAACTCCAGTCTATAGAAGAAAGGAAAAACAGCAGAAGGGGGATGAATTATCAGACAGTGACAAGATTCCAGCAACATCAAGACAACAAGTAAAAGCTAATAAAGATAAATTCTGCTTGAGATGCTTTGTGCATTGGGGAAAGCAAATTACTGCCCCCAAACAATCATGCTTGTGATCCCCTTGGAGAGAGGGTGAAAAGTGTTTGGCATTGTACTGAAGCTGGTTGCTTTGCAAGGAAACAACAGGACCATCTTTTGTATAATCTGCTCCCAGCATAAAAAGATTTTTAGAATTGGCATTTGATGAGAAAATCTTAGTCTTTCAGGGGGATGAGGAATAAAGCCAATATGACAAGCCCAGATCTGGTTCCTTAGGTGGAAAAACCCAGATCTAGTTGCGTTAGATAGGAAAACCCCATTGGCTTCTTCCAGACTTGCCCCACCCAACCCCACAAGGCCTTTGCTCCCCATCTGCTCACCTTTGACCCCAGTTCTGAGTCTAAGGGAAGATTCTTGAAAGGCCTCCTTCAGCAGAAATGGCCGAAGTTTGGGAATAATTAACTGGGCAGACTCAGGACTGATCCTGAGGTGGTGGTCAATTTTCTGCCCTCCACCTCTGTAGAAGCTGGTTTGTGAAGTTTTTCGCTCCCTTGAAAGTCAAGGATACTACAGACTATTGTGATGTTCATTTCTTAAACACAATAAATGATTGTGTCCAAAGAAATTAGGTATTTAACAAAAACATTTAATGTAGTCCTACATAGTCAACAGAATATTTTCTAGTATATAGAAAATATAGTTTAGAAATATAGAAACCAAGTGGCAGCTATAATTTTGGCAGCTGGCATGGTCTTGTCATGAGCCCAGCAATGCACGTGCAATTTCTTTTCTGTGTAATCCATGGCACATACTCGAAAGATGTTTTTTTAGCTTTTGGTGCACTGCATTGAATGTGAGACTAATGGCATTAATTAGCCATTCAACCAAGCCAGTCTATCAGATCATAAAAAATGTGAGAGGTGGCTTATTGTTATTTTCAAGATTGCTTCATCAGCATCACCATAATCTGTTCTTGTAAAGAATAATTTCCCCCTAATATATCACTTCTCAGAACACAGCTTTTTAATATTTTCCACTTAAAAAGAAACAAAAATTGTTCTCTATTCCACATTCTCTCTACATCCTGCTCTACCATTTTTCTTCTCTTAGAGCAAAGGGCCTTGAAAGATATATTTAAATAGTCTCAGCTCCCTCCTTTCCCGTTTGTTTCAAGCTAAACATTTGTTTTCATAGTGGAAGGAGCACTAGTCCCTAAAGGCTTAATTGGCAACACCCTTCAGAGGTCAGTCAACAGTCTCACCTACCTTTTTTTTTTTAATAAAAAATTATGAT
This sequence comes from Suncus etruscus, assembly GCF_024139225.1. Taxonomy (NCBI): domain Eukaryota; kingdom Metazoa; phylum Chordata; class Mammalia; order Eulipotyphla; family Soricidae; genus Suncus; species Suncus etruscus. The sequence continues at coordinate 102,850,076 of NC_064859.1, read as the reverse complement.
TTACAACGTTACTCATAGTTGAGTTTCAGGCATAAAATGTTCCAGTACCGATCCAATCACCAGTATCAAGGATCTGGTCTACTTGTATCCCTATGTTGTCTTCTTGACGGACATTTTTTTTAATTCTGTTTTTCTTGGGCCACATGCAGAAATGCTCAGGGGTTACTCCTGGCTCTGCACTCAGGAATTACTCCTGGTGGTGTTTGAGGAGCCATATGGGATGTCAAGGATAGAACCCCAGATCAATTGCATACAAGGCAAACATCCTCCCTGTTGTGCTATCACCCTGACCAAAAGACACATTTTAAATTTTAATTGTAGTTTAGAATCTCCAGTGTTCAGTGTTGTTGGCTCTGTGGTATATATATTCCACACCTCCATGCTGCCATTTGTCCAGACCAATTGCCACCATTTCAGAGATGACCACTTGATCTCTTAAAAGATTTTCTTTATACAAAATTATTTTCAGGGCATTTGCCTTACACATGGCTGACCCAAGTTCAAGCCTTGGCATTCCATATGCCCCCTGTCCTGTCCTGGGTAGCTTATATATAATAAATAATATATATATATATTATTTTCACTGAGGCACCAAGATTTATAATACTGTAAATACGGTTTCATGCATGCAATGTCTAACACCAATGATGCCCCCAATGATGCCGTTGATCAATGTCTCCTACCTCCTATACAGGGAGTGCAGTTCTGTAGCTCTGGTTCTCGAGTTTGATTCAACTTACTCCCTCCCCCCTCTCTCTTTCCCTCTCTCCTCCCCACTCATTCATTCCGTTGACAGACTGACACCTTCTCAGCATTGCAAGCTCAATTTTCCTCAACTTTTAAATTATAATGTTTCAGGCTCAGACCTGAGACTCAATCTCTCTTGTGTTTTTCCTGCCTCAAGAATGTTCACACATAGGATGCAGCAATAAATAAGTAAATTTGGTCATCACCAAATGTATAACCCCTAGATTAAATTCCAAACCTTCACTCAAAACTCATATAGCCAACTCCCATTTCACACACCCCATGCATGGCTGATGGTCAACTTTTCTTTCATATCATAAAAACTGGCCTCCCAGTTTTTCATTTATCTTTCTACATTTTACCAACACAATATTTCTATCTGGGGAAAATATTAATCCCATTCTTCCAGTGGAATTATAACAAAAGCTTAAACTGTCAGTGGCCATCAAACCATAAATGTTCTAGCTCCAGAATTCTCCTGCTTCATTACTCCCTGATCCAAACCATAATATCATGCCCGGAATAATCACTGCTTCCATTATTGCCTTCCAAAATTCTAACCAGTAGCCAGGTAACCCTTTCAATAAAATGTCTCTTCTATTTAATAAATGTTACTTAATAAATGTTCTCTTCTATTTAATTCACTACAATGATTTTCTCATCCCAATGAGTGATCATTATGGCCACGATTTCTTTTTATATTTAACTATATCTAAAAATGGTTCTTCTCCTCCTCCTTCTTCTCCTTCTTCTCTTCTTTTCTTTTCTTATTATTTTTTAAATATCTTTATTTATACAATTTGATTACAAACATGATTGTATGATTGTAGTTGGGTTATAGTCATATAAAGAAGCCCCCCCCCTTCACCAGTGCAACATAACCCATCACACAATGCCCCAAATTCTCCCCACCTCCTTACCCCCCTGCCTGTATTTGAGGCAGGCTTTCTACTTTCCTCATTCATTCATATTGTTATGTTAGTTGTCAGTGTAGTTATTACTCTAACTGCACTCACCACTCTTTGTGATGAGCTTATGAGCTGGACCTTCCAGCCCTCATCTCTATTCTCTCTGAGAATTATTACAAAAAAGTCTTATTTTTCTTAAAACCCATAGATGAGTGAGACTATTCTATGTCTACCTCTCTCCCTCTGACTTATTTCACTCAGCATAATAGATTCCATGTGCATCGTGTATAGGAAAAATTTCATGACTCATCTCTCCTGATGGCTGCATAATAGTCCATTGTGTATATATACCACAGTTTCTTTAGCCATTCATCTGTTGAAGGGCATCTTGGTTGTTTCCAAAGTCTGTTTATTGTAAATAGTGTTGCAATGAATATTGGTATGAGGAACAAGATTTTTGAATTGTATTTTTTGTGTTCCTAGGGTGTATCCCTAGGAGTAGTACAGCTGGATCATATGGATTTTAATTTCCAGTTTTTTTTTTAGAATCTCTATTGTTTTCCATAAAGGCTGGACTAGATGGCATTCCCACCAGCAGTGAATGAGAGTTCCCTTCTCTCCACATCACTGCCAGCACCAATTGTTCTTGTTCTTTGTGATATGTGCCAGTCTCTGTGGTGTGAGATGATACCTCATTGTTGTTTGATTTGCATCTCCCTGATGATTAGTGACGTGAAACATTTTTCATGTGTCTTTTGGCCATTTGTATTTCTTCTTTGACAAAGTGTCTATTCATTTCATCTTTCCATTTTTTGATGGGATTAGATTTTTTTTTCTTGTAAAGTTTCATCAGTGCCTTGGATATTTTGGATATTAGCCCCTTATCTGATGGGTATTCAGTGAATAATTTCTCCCATTCAGTGGGTGGCTTTTGTATCCTAGTCACTATTTCCTTTGAGGTGCAGAAGCTTCTCAACTTAATATATTCTCATCTGTTTATCTCTGCTTCCACTTGTTTGGAGAGTGCTGTTTCCTCCTTGAAGATGCCTTTAGTCCAGGGGTGTGGCGAACGCTCGGCTCTCAAGCGCATGCAGCTCCCGGGCCAAAATGAATGCAGCTCTTTGCCTCTTACTATTATTTTGTATACTGTGGCTCTTTGCCAAGTTTGGATTTTGTTCTGCTGCGTCTGAGGAGGGACCTCTGAGGAGAGATCTCCGAGCGCGTAGTCCCGCTCCCACGCTGCATCATCCCGTCTCTCTTCCCTCAGAAACAACTGCACGGGCCAAGAGGGGCGGGGGAACCCGCGTGGCACATGTTGGGTCCCATCTTGCCATGAGTTCTGAGTGTGGAGGACGCAGCACACCCTCAATATCACAGCAGGATTTTGACCCTCACTCAAAATGGCAAAATGCAATGTGTGTTTAATATATTATTGTTAAAATTATATGCTTTTGTGTGAGTGTTTTGGCAGGTCACTGCGTGCTGTGGCTCTCTGACTCTCACAGTTTAAAATCTGGGCTCTTAGTGTCGTTAGTCAAGTTGAATCCAAGATATTTGAGTTTGTGTGACACTAATGTGAATGGGGTTGTTTTCTTAATGTCCATTTCTTCCCTATCATTACTAGTGTATAAAAGGTCATTGATTTTTGTGTGTTAATTTTGTAGTCTGGGGCCCGGCGTTGTGGGTGGCGCTAGAGGTAAGGTGCCTGCCTTTCCAGCGCTTAGCCTAGGACAGACCGTGGTTCGATCCCCCAGCCGTCCATATGATCCCCCCAGCCAGGAGCGACTTCTGATAGGCATAGCCAGGAGTACCCCCTGAGCAACACCGGGTGAGGCCCAAAAACCAAATAAATAAATAAATAAGTAAAATAAATAAATAAATAATTTTGTAGTCTGCCACATTGCTATATAAGTCCTATTGTTTCTAGAAGCTTTTTTGGTAGAGTCCTTTAGGGTTTTTCTAGTATAGTATCCTGTAATCTGCAGAGAGTGAGAGTTTGACTTCTTCCTTTCCTCTCTGAATGCCCTTGATATCTTTTTTTTTTTTGTCTAATTGCTATAGCAGGTATTTCCAGTACTATGTTGAATATGAGTGGCATGAGAGGATAGCCTTGTCCTTTGTACCAGAATTTAGATGGAAAGCTTTTAGTCTTTATCTATTGAGGATATATTTGCCATTGGCTTGTGGTAGATGGCCTTAACTATATTGAGAAAGGTTCCTTTTATTCCCATCTTGCTGAGTGTTTTTATTACAAGAATGGGTGTTGAACTTTATTAAAGGCTTTCTCTGCATCTAATTAATATGATCATGTAATTTTATTATTTTTTTTGATATTGTGTATTATGTTGATAGATTTATGAATGTTAAATCATCCTTGCATTCCTGGGATGAAACCTACTTGATTCATAGTGTATGACCTTCCTTGATGAGACATTGGATCCTATTTGCCAGGATTTTGTTGAGGATCTTTGCATCTATGTTCATCAGGGATATTGGGTCTGTAATTTTCTTTTTTGACAGCATCTCTGTCAGGTTTTAGGTATCAAGGTGAAGTTGGCTTCATAAAAACTATTTGGAAAGCGTACCCATTTTTCTATTTTTATGAAAAGCCTGGCCAGGATTGGTAGTAGTTCCTCTTGAAAGGCTAGAAAGAATTCATTAGTGAATCAATATGGCCCTGGGCTTTTTGTTTTTGGACAGCCATTTCATTACTTTTTTAATTTCCTCAATAGTGATAGGGGGTGTTTAGATATGCTATATCCTCTTTTATTCAACCATGGAAAGTTCTGAGTCCAGGAATTAATTTATTCATTTCTTCCAGGTTCTCATGTTTCATGTCATGGAGTTTCTCAAAGTAGTCTTATTACCCTTTGAATTTCTGCAATATCTGTAGTGATGTCCCCCCTTTCACTTCTAATACGGGTTATCAAGTATCTCTCTCTTTCTCTCTATCTCTTTGTGAGTTTTGCCATTGGTATTTCAGTCTTGTTTATTTTTCAAAGAACCAACTTCTGCTTTCATTGATCTTTTAGATTGTTTTTTGGGTTTCCACTTCATTGATTTCTGCTCTAAGCTTTGCTATTTTCTTCTGATTCCCTATTTTCAGTTCCTTTTGTTGATCATTTTCTAATTTTATAATCTGGTCATTAAACTATTCAGGTATGCCCCTTCTTCCTTCCTGATGTGTGCTTGCAAAAGCTATACATTCTCCTCTCAGTAACTGCTTTTGCTGCATCCCATAGTTTCTCATAGTTTTGTGTCTTTATTGTTATTTGTTTCCAGGAAAGTTTTGATTTCCTCAATGATTTCATCTCAGACTCACTGGTTGTCAGTAGTAGGCTGTTTAACTTCCAGGTGTTAAAGTTTTTCTTCTGTGTCCCTTTGTAGTTCACATCTAATTCAGAGCCTTGTGGGTCAGCTAAGGTAGCCTGCAAAATTTCTATCCTCCTTGATTTATGGAGGTATGTTTTATGTGCCAGCATGTGGTCTATCCAGGAGAATAATCCATATACATTGGAGAAGATTGTGTATTCAGGTTTCTGGGAATGGAGTGTATATAGTATATACTATATATACACTATATATATGTGTATATATATACATATATATAGTGGCCTCTTTCTTCTATTTCTCTTTTCAGGGCTAGTATATTTTTGTTGGGTTTCAGTCTGGTTGACCTATCAAGTGTTGACAGGGGCCATATTGAGGTCTCCCACAATTATTGTGTTATTATTGATATCCTTTTTCAAATTTGTCAATAATTGTATTAGATATTTTGCTGGTCTCTCATTGGGTGCATATGTGTTTAGTAGTGTGATTTCTCCCTGTTGCATGTATCCCTTGATTAGTACAAAGTGTCCGTCTTTGTTCCTTACAACTTTTCTGAGTCTAAAGTTTGTGTCATCTGGTTTTAATATGGCCACCCAGCTTTTTTAAGGGTGTTGTTTTCTTGGATGATTTTCCTCCAGTCTTTTGATTTTGAGTCTATGTTTGTTCTGATTATTCAGCTGTGTGTTTCTTGTAGGCAGCAGAAGGTTGGATTCATCTTTTTGATCCATTTAGCCAATCTGTGTCTCTTAACTGGTGCATTTAGTAAGTTGACGTTGAGGGAGATGATTGTCATGGGATTTAATGTCATCTTTGTGTATAAGTTTGGTGTGTCTGTTGATCTATCTTGTCTTAAAGTAGACCTTTCAGCTTTTCTTTTAAGGCTGGTTTTGCATGCATAAAGTTTCTGAGCTCTTGCTTATCTGTGAAGCTATGTCCTTTGAACCTAAACGTGAGCCGGGCTGGGTTGCAGTATTCTAGGTGAAGCATCCATTTCATTCAGTCTTGTCACAATATCCCACCACTATCTTCTGACATTGAGAGTTTCTTGTGACATGTCTGCTGTAAATCTTAAGGATGCTTCTTTGAATGTAATTTCCCTTTTTGGTCTTGCTGCTTTCAGTATTCTATCTCTATCTGTGAAATTCAACATTGTGACTAGGATTGTCTTGGGTGCTTTTCTTCAGGTCTCTTTTAGCTGGTACTCTTTGGGCATGCAGGATTTGGTTACATGTGTAGTCTTTAGCTCTGGGAGTTTCTCTGTAATGACGTCTTTTCTTCTTCCTCTTTTCTTCTTCCTTTTTCTTCTTCTCTTCTTCATTACTTCTTTCTCCTCCTTCTTCTCTTCCTCTTCTTTTTCTTCCTTCTTTCTTCTTATTCCTCCTACCCTATTCTAGCCCCAATATTAAAACACTTGTCTTTGGGGCCAAAGTGTAGCGCAAGAGGTAGGGCATTTACCTTGCATGTACTAACCTAGGATGGACTGTGGTTCGATTCCCCAGTATCCCATATGTCCCCTAAGTCAGGAGCAATTTCTGAGCACATAGCTAGGAGTAACCCCTGAGCATCACTGGGTGTGGCCCAAAAACAAACAAAATGAAACAAACAAAAAACTCTTGTCTTTAAAATGTTCATATTTATACACGTGTGAATATTTTACACTTTCTATTTATCCTGGATGCACTTTGCCACATATAACTCTCCTGTCATTCTCTAAGATCTCTGCTCAAATATCATGTTGTCAAAGAGCCTATATTTCTCTAACTTCTGCTCCAAAAAATGCCATATTCACTGAGGGTGACATAATTTCTATCCATTATACAGATAATCATCTATATAAACATAAATAACTGTATGTTTGTTTATTTGCACATTTACTTCTCTTTCACTAGCTCATATAAATAAGCTTCGTGAAGGCAAGATATATGTGTTTGCTTTTTATCAAAGCTATATTTACAGCTTAGATTTAAAATTTACCACTTGAGAAATTTTCTCCTATATTCAATAGTGGCAGGTGACAGAAGACAAATTGCTACATTCACAGAAGGTCCTCATGAACTGCATCCAGAGTCTCGGGGGGACAAAGGCCTGGATGTCATTTCTCAGTCCCTCTTGACATAACCTTTAACCTTTGCTCTAACTTCCAGTAAGTAATCCCTGAAGATGCTGGAACCAAGCAGAGTTTCACAAACCTGTGTCACTGATGCCAAAGAGAACCATCACCAGAATTATCAAGGCTCTGGTGCCATGACACGGACAACTGGGCTCATTCTATAAAACTAAAATGGTCCCTTGAGCACCATCAACAGGGATCTAACCTTAAGAATAGATCCAGGAATAATCCCTGTGAACTTCCAGGTGTTACCTTTTCCCCAAATTATAAGAAAATAAATTAAACAGATCAAAAGTGGGTAAAGGACCTGAATAGGAAATTCACTTGCTTGATTAAACATTAGCTAATATAGGTATAAAACAATGGTTAGCACTCCTAGGGATATACCCTAGGAACACAAAAATCATGATACAAAAATGCCTTCTGCACATCTATATTCATTGCAGCACTATTTACAATAGCCAGAATCTGGAAACAACCCAGATGCCCAACAACAGATGAGCGCTTAAAGAAACTGTGGGTACATATACACAATGGAATACTCTGGAGCCGTCAAAAAAGATGAAGTCATAACATTTTCTATACATGGATGGACATGAAAACTATAATGCTGAGTGAAATACTTCAGAGGGAAAGAGATAGACACAGAATAGTCTCACTCGTCTATGGGATTTAAGAAAATATAAAAGACAGTATGGCAATAATACCCAGAGACAATAGAGATGAGGGCCGGAAGGACTCACCCACAATATGAAGCTTACCACAAAGAGTGATGAGTGCAGTTAGAGAAATAACTACACCAACAACTATCATGACAATGGTAGTGAGGGAGAGAAATAGATGCCTGTCTCAAAGATAGGCTGGGGGTGGGGGAGGAGGGAAATGGAGGGCGCTGGTGGTGAGAAGGTTGCACAGGTGAAGGGGGATGCTCTTTTTTTAATAACTGAAACCCAACTACAAACATGTTTACAATCATGGTACTTAAATAAAGATATTTATTTAAAATAAAACAATGGTTAGGGTTGACAATATACTGTAGCACGTAGGGCACTTGTCTTACATGGGTCCACCAGGGTTCGATCCCTTTGTATCCCATTTGGTCCCCAAAGCCATTCTAAGAGTGATTCCTGATATCAAAGCCAGGAATAAGCACTGAAAACTCTGTGCTAGGTGGAGCTGAACCCCAAATAAAAAATAAATATGTAAGTAAAAAAATAAAACAATGATCAAATTTATTAGACATTACTGGGCATTCAAAGTCAATTCAAAACACATGCTGGCTCTTTTGACACAATAAAATATTTTAAAATTAAGCTGATATGAAATGAATAACAAGGGTATAGAGAAATCAGGAGTATGATGATAACATTGGTGCAAGCTCTTTGTGAATCCTTCTCTCTCCACTGATATTCAGAGAACATATTCAGACCCTACTATCTAGCAATCTCATTCCTGATTATATACCCAGAGCAAATGTATCTACAACTCAGATATATTAGGAAAATAAGTCTTTAGTAGAACTGAAATAATATAGCTGAAACTGCAAACCTCTTGAACACCCTTCAACAGTAGAATGAACGTAGGAAGGTTTGGGCATTCACAAATGAAATATTTTACATAAATGAAAATAAAGGAGAGTAAAAAAAATATGCAACAAGATGTATTTTACCTGATAAAATTCAAGCACAAAATAGTGCATTCTAGCAAGAAAAATATGTGAAAAAGGAGGACTGATCTATGCAAATGTAGAAGTGCCAGTGAAAGGAGCAGAGAGAGAGAGAGAGAGAGAGAGAGAGAGAGAGAGAGAGAGAGAGAACAACGCTACATGAGCTAGGCTTATTCTCATCACTGAGAGAACCACTGGTTTTATGTGCGTTTAATGCTGTCAAAATTTAGCTCCAGGTTAAATCATAGTTCTTATGGTCTGCACAGTGTTTCAGTAAGAACTAGTAATTAAATTGTAATTATTTCCCTTACATAACCCAATATTCTTTGATAGTTCTTGTAATAAAAACCGCATACTTTTAGTAGATCCAATATATTTTCAAGTGGCTAGGTGTTGGGCATTTTTCTAAAGTACTTACTATAAATGCAGGAATGCCTTTACATACCTCAGGGTGATCTCTCGGTTGTATTTCTGGGTTGATTTTTATTGCAGTCCTGTTGCTGTTGCACTAGAGCATTCTAGAACTTCAGGAGCATGATTATTAGTCAACATCTATGTGAAATATTGAGTTCGGCTCTAACCTCCACCTCAATCTTTCAGAAATGCTACAAATAAGGAAGACTTTTCCAGACATAGTTGGAATTTCATATTTGGTATAAAGTAACCATTCACCTCTAGAAAGTTGAGGCGATGTGATTATGCTGCTATCTCTAAGTTATCATCTGAATAGTCATATAAAGCCAGAGCTGCCTTCTGCTGCATTCAAGAATTCCTGACAGGATTTATTTGTTTTAAAATATACTGCCTTTGGCACGAGATTTTTCCATCCTGGGTTTATTCAAGGCAATAGGGAATGAAAATTTCCCCATCTAATTCTCTAAGTAGTCATTTTTTGCACAGTATTATAATAGATTTCCAATGAAGGGGAAAATAATGCCTACTTTGTCCTAGTCCCAATCATTTTTTTCCCTCTCTTCTTTTTTTTCTCTCACTCATCCAGCTTTCCAGACATGGGCCGATTTCCTATTCTCTTCCCTGCAATGGTCACTCCTATTTCCATGATTTTATTATTATTATTATTATTATTATTCTTTTATTAGTTCTGTTCTCAGATCCTAGATGTTCCATTTCCATCCAAGCCACACTCCTCTATGTGTAAAGTCTAGTTCAAGGTCTATTGTCCTCTGAAATGTTACTCCAATTGTGGCCAATGTTGAATTCTTTCTTTGCTGACTATCCAGAATCCTGAAGGCCCAAGAGCTCAGGTTTTATTTCAGAAGCAATAACTTACAAATGTCATGTGAGGCCCCTTGCATTCAGATCATGTCTTGTAGGGAGGCTCCGTGTCTTTGCAAGGATGGGCGCGCTGTGCACAAAATAGAGAACATTTACACATTTTATGCATATTCTTTATTTCTAACCAGCATCAGAGACATTCTAGATGCTGAATAAATCTTTTTAAAGTGATGAATTATTGAATCGCTTTCTCACATCAACTCCTTACATTGGGAATTTTACTTTAAATGTCAGAGCGACGCTGTGTGTGGTTAGGTCATTATAAGGTGCCATTTGGTTATCACTTAATAGTAAGTCTGTGCCACAAATACGCTAATTCCACACTAGGATTTGGGAGACTTTAGCCAAAGGTGGCCACTGAGCACTTGGAATGTGACTGATCCAAATTCCTAGGTTCAGAGAAAGTATAAAAGAAATTTCTGGGGCTGGAGTGGTGGCGTAGCAGTAGTGCGTTTGCCTTGTATGCTGCTGACCCAGGATGGATCTGGGTTCAATCCCCAGCAACTCATATGTGAATTGAATCCCACTCAGCTCCCAGGGCTGTTAGCTTGGGCACTGCCTTGCTAGGACCCAGTCCAGCTCTGTTTCCAGCAGCTCATGTGTTTCACCCTTTACAGGCAAGAGAGAGTCCTGAGCACAGAGCCAGGAGTAACTGTGAATTCCCAAGCCAGAAGCGATTTCTGGGTGCATAGGCAGTAGCCTGAATGTCACTAGGTGTAACCCAAAAACAAACAAAAATATAAATTTCATAAAATGTAAATTAAAAGTTGTGTACCAATTAAATATTTAAACAATAACATATCCCTTAGAAAATATTAAAATCATGTTGTATTCCTACTGAACAATATTCCCCTCCATCCTTTTAGGGTCCTATCAGTTATTAAAACAGAAAAAGTTATTTAAAAAGCACTAACACGGGGGCCAGAGTGATAGTACAATAGGTAGGGCATTTGCCTTGCATATGGCTAACCTGGGTTCAATCTCTGGCATCCCATAGGCTCCCCTAAGTACTGCCAGGAATGAATGACTCCTGAGTGCAGAACCAGGAGTAACCAATGAGTACCACTGGATGTTGTCTCCAAACAAAAACAAACAATAGCAACAAAAAGTCATGATTTGTCATGATTGAAAAGTCATAGATTTGTTCCTGTCCACAAGCAGAAATTGGAAAGCTCCAGCTAGTCGAGTGCAGCTTCCCAGAGCACAGTCAACACAGTGAACATGCATGGCAAAGCTCTAGTAAAGCTCTAGTGAGCTCTAGTGATATGGAGACATTTGTCACTCTCACCTTGGAAGATCCTTGAATGTTAATGCTGCCATTAATTCCTAAAGTTCAGTCATGAACCAAGATCACACACCTATAAGTATGGTGGTCAGTCAGTCATCACCTATGAAGGAGCTAGAGCAGAAGCCAAATGCAAGCTCCAAAGCCTCTGTGGAAAGACCTCAACCATGACTGAAAGAAGCAGGAAGCAACTCGGGGTGCAGTGGGTATCGGAAATGCAGGGGCAGCTCTATGGCATTTGGCTGACAGCTGGATTTTTGTTCAACCCTGTGGACAAAGGTCTTAGAATGATATCTAAGGCTAAACAAGCTTACTGGAAGGGTACACGAGTGTTGGGAATAGAAGGAGTTTCAAGATGAATGATCTGGGCAGAGACATTCTCAGAGCTACTGAGCAAGGCAGAGAGTAGGGATGGGAGCAGGCCCTGGAGAAGACCACTGGATTTATGAGTCTGTGGCAGCCAGCACCTTTAGCAATGACAGTCACTCAACATGAGATAGGACTGAGGGAATGGGGTACAGCCCCAGTAGAAAGGGCTGAGACCTCAGGCAGTGAAAGGTCCATAGAAAAAGGAAGCTGAGTCTGACTTCAGCAGCCTCCTGAGCCTTTCTGTGCAGAGCCTTTGTAGAGGTGAGTGATGGTTTGTTTGTTTGTTTGTTTGTTTAGGGATTAATTGAGCCACACCTGGCGGGATTCACAGTTGATTCTGGCTCTGTGCTCAGGACTCTCTCTTGTCTGTAGAGGGTGAAACACATGAGCTGCTGGACTAGGTCATAGCAAGGCAGCACCCAAGCTACCAGCCCTGGGAGCTGACAGGGATTCAATTCGCAGCACCGAGTCCTGCTTTGACTTAAAGTCTAGCTGGAGACACTGGGAAGGAGCAATAATGTCACCTTTGGGGAAAGGGCTGGGTGAGATAAGAAGTGGAGCCTATGGGATGTGAGTTCATCTCCATCCTCCTCACACTTCCTACCCCCACTGTTGAGGTGCTGGGAACATTGAGTTCTGAGACATAATGCTGGGTGTCTCTCCTAGCTTTCTGGAGGGCCAGTATCCCACACAGACATGATTCTTAGGAGCCATCTAGCTGGGCTCCATTGCAGGATTTAGCAACTGCACTGACCTCCATGTCTGGTCCCACAGCCTCAGAGAAGCCAGCATGAGGGCCAGCAAGATTAGGTTGAGATTCCAGAGGACAGGCCTGAGCCAGTGTCGCATCTCGAAGCACAGGAGAGAGGTTGTTGGGTGAGAGAGAAGACAGTGCAGCAACCATCCCTCCCAGCCTCAGCGCATAGGCAAAAGAGGAGGCCCTCTTGGCTGGAAGTTAGCCTTTGCCACTATCTGCCTCTGTTTCCTACTTCCAGTGCCTGGAATCCTGCTCTCCTGACTCAGGCACCAGCCCTCCTTTTTCACCATCCTCACTTGCTCCTTCCAAGTTCTGTGCTCCTCCCCGAAACTACAAGCACATCCTCTGCTCTCTGTGGGCTGGTGACCAGTTGGATTCATCCTCTCAGATCTGGGGAGATGCCTTGGATATGGCCAATCCAGGTTTGATCCACAGCACCCCATAGGGTGCCTTGATTAGAGGTCCCACCAAATGTTGGTAGCCCCCCCCCTTGATATGGTCTAAATGACTTGTACATCCTCAGACCCTACATTGAACTGCCTGCCTGGTTGGCTGAGAATTATGTGGGAGGACCCAATTTCAGGCCTCTTGAGCATGGCTTGAGAGCTTCACCCACCCAAAATAAATAATCTTATTGTCTCAGGCATGAAGTGTGCACAAGTGCCTGGAATCTATCTGGAAATTCTGGCAATGTGTGTTTAGAATCAAATTCTTGAGTTGGTAACATGATCTCATGTCATTCTGTGTCATGGTCAGATGGTGTCTTTGTGTAAGAAACATGACAGATGAAAGGAAGATGAAAGTGAATATTAGTTCAAAAGAGCAGGAGGCTCCCAACCAGAAGGCATATGTTGGCATCTGATGAGTCTTTGTTGGGGACAGAATCAATGGCTGATGTAGAACTGTTGTTGATCACACAACTAACCAGCATGATTAAGGAGTGTGTGTCACTCACGTATGTCACATGGCAACTCTGCCCAGCATGCTTTGCACCATCAATTTTGTATTTTTAGTTTTTTTTTTTTTTTATCAAAGTCATCATTAACTCCACAAGAAAGGACTGTTTGTTTGGAAAGTAAGAAAGCTGGAGCTCAGAGAAGTAAATTGGTTAAATCTCAGGTGAACTTGACATAATGACACCTAAATCCTAATTTCTCACCCTCATGCATCACTGTTGAGGTACGTGTAATATTGAAGGGGTTACGCTTCTTGGAGATCACTAAAAAATACTCCCCACGGTTTAAAGACTGGAGCAAAAGACACAACACAGAGTTCACATTTTCTCCGATGTGTCACTTAAATCTTATAATCCTATTCTTAGAGTTTGAAAGAAGAAGCTAAGTGAGATTGCAACAGTTAGGAGGCATATGGCCATCAGATGGAGGAGAAAAAAATATTATTGAGAGTTACATAGGAGAGTTATCAAAAAGATAAAATAGAGCCTCCAATAAGCACCTTCTTTGCATTGCATTGCATTTTGATTTGATTACATCCAGAGGTCAAATTCTTTGCATTTATTTTAAAGCACAATCCATTTTAAAACAGCAGTTATTAAAAAGGGCATCTGGCTTACAAATACTTTTCTGGAATCCTATTTTTCCATTAAATAAGTGAGTTCTGGATTTAAATATTCAAGTCAGGTAATGGAGTACCAAAAAACATGACCCTCGCTTCTGTTTGATAGCTCTAGGCCCATTTTAATATCCTCTGGCAAATTGGAAAAGGAGCATTTTACTCATGTTCTGTCAAGGGCAGCCCAAGGTTGATGAGTACCAACCTGCACTGGAAGGACTTGATTTGATACAATTGAATCCACTTATGCCAACTGTCTCTTCTACTGAGTCCAGCACCCAGTCAAAGAAGGGTTTTCATCTGAACTGGAAAAGGATCTCAAATTCATAAAATATTAAGTGAACTAAGAGACCCAAACTTTTTGAAAATTGATATTGTAGCACTGCACCAAATAAAGGTACTAACAAGATCTCATCACGGGACTCTTCATTTCTCCATATTTTTCATGATCTGAAAGAACAACTCCACCTTCAAGCTACTCTGGAAACTTGGTCATTTGGATAGTGAAGACATGAAACACATTCCTTGACCCCAAATGACTTCTGATGGAGACCAAGCAAGGATAGACAAAGCCATTGATCAGCACCGACTTTGCAAATATGTGCTGAGGCTTCTGTGTTTAAATATTCACTCGTTGGCTTAACAGCCACACAATGAAATCACTCACCAATGTAATCTAAACAGAGGAGAATCGGGCTTAACTGTTACAAGTGCATGTCCTTGCAAAGGCTCTTTGAGGGAGGTGCTGCCCGAGGCATGATGAGGGAACAGCTGTGTCTCTCTCTGGCAGAACCCAGCACTGCCACATGCAATGGTACCATGGGGAAAGCATAGTTTAGAACTGTCTCCTTCTGCACACACATGCGACGCATATCCATAAGTTTCAGGAAACTCTCTTTAATGCAAACATTAGCAATTTCTTTGGGGAGTAGGAAAAAAAGTCAAGGTCAATATATATATATATATATTTCCAAGAAATACTGTATTTTATTTTTCCTCTGGGAATTAAAATTTCAGTGTGACTTTTTTGTTGTTATTGCTTGTTTGGGTGCTACTCCAATGGTGCTCAGGGCCTCTCCTGGCTCTCTGCTCAGGAATCACTCCTGTGGTGGTCATGGAGTCATCTGGGGTGCCACAGAGCAAACCCAAGTCTGTCATGATCCAGACAAGCACCCTAGATGCTATACTATCACTCCAGTCCTATAATCTCGATAATCATTTTTGGGGAGGCCACAACTAGCAGCGCTCAGGGGTTACTCCTGGATGCTCTCAGAAATTACTTCTCACAGACTCTGGGGACCATAAGGGATGCTGGGAATCTAACCCCAGTCTGTCCCAGGTAGGCTGAGTGCAAGGCAAATGCCTTGCTGCCGTGCTATCTCTCTGGCCCTAGTCTTAATAATCTTGAACCCATTCACTGAGTATGTGATAGCCTAAAATTTCTATACTAATTAATTTATATTCTCATACCTCAAAAATTGAACACTACTAGCTTATACAAGATTTTTTTTCCTAAATAAGAAAGGAATGTAACTTATGGGGCTAGAGTACACTCTGCATAGCACTAGAGCACATTTGCTTTGTATCCCCAGGCACCCTCAAGCCTATACCCCAAAAAAGTACCTTAAATTTATATAGCCAAAGACTTTTTGAAATAGATATTAAAACTATCACTTAAGATATGATTTATTGGGCTCCCTGTGTGTGACACCAGGCGGGGAAAATCCGCGAAAGTACACCGGCCCAGTGGGGCTCAGCTGTGAAAGACTGTGAGTGTGACCTGTCTATGTCTGTCTACTGTCCTCTTGCGTGAAACTCTTGCGAGTGGGGCAAAAAGAGCCTCCAGAAACCTCGCTCGCCCAGACGCCATTTTCAGGGAGGGACTTCAGAGCATAAAAACCGGCTATCCTTTGCAAAAGCTGGCTCCCTGTGTGTGACACCAGGCGGGGGAAAATCCGCGAAAGTACACCGGCCCAGTGGGGCTCAGCTGTGAAAGACTGTGAGTGTGACCTGTCTATGTCTGTCTACTGTCCTCTTGCGTGAAACTCTTGCGAGTGGGGCAAAAAGAGCCTCCAGAAACCTCGCTCGCCCAGACGCCATTTTCAGGGAGGGACTTCAGAGCATAAAAACCGGCTATCCTTTGCAAAAGCTGGCTCCCTGTGTGTGACACCAGGCGGGGAAAATCCGCGAAAGTACACCGGCCCAGTGGGGCTCAGCTGTGAAAGACTGTGAGTGTGACCTGTCTATGTCTGTCTACTGTCCTCTTGCGTGAAACTCTTGCGAGTGGGGCAAAAAGAGCCTCCAGAAACCTCGCTCGCCCAGACGCCATTTTCAGGGAGGGACTTCAGAGCATAAAAACCGGCTATCCTTTGCAAAAGCTGGCTCCCTGTGTGTGACACCAGGCGGGGAAAATCCGCGAAAGTACACCGGCCCAGTGGGGCTCAGCTGTGAAAGACTGTGAGTGTGACCTGTCTATGTCTGTCTACTGTCCTCTTGCGTGAAACTCTTGCGAGTGGGGCAAAAAGAGCCTCCAGAAACCTCGCTCGCCCAGACGCCATTTTCAGGGAGGGACTTCAGAGCATAAAAGCCGGCTATCCTTTGCAAAAGCTGGCTCCCTGTGTGTGACACCAGGCGGGGAAAATCCGCGAAAGTACACCGGCCCAGTGGGGCTCAGCTGTGAAAGACTGTGAGTGTGACCTGTCTATGTCTGTCTACTGTCCTCTTGCGTGAAACTCTTGCGAGTGGGGCAAAAAGAGGCTCAGAGGAGCACGGCCGCTCCGCTTCGCTACGCGGCCGTGCACTCTTTCTAAGGAAAGAACTCCATTGCAACAAGAAGGAAAAATCACACTAAGAACGGCGTTATATCACAGAAGCAAACATTTCTCTCTGGACTGTCTTCTCTGTTACATGCTCGGGCCTAAGATTTGACCCAGTGTGAGGCTTCATCCACGGAGGACTCCCCTCCCTTAGAGGCAAGTCAGCCCATCCAGAAAGGGAGGAGCCAGAGGAGTGTGCTGCCTACATCATATAGACAATGAATACCACTACAACACGTAGAAAAACCCACAATACAAATGTGACAATGGGGAAACAGCGCAGGCCAGCATCAGACATAGAGAATGAAGATGACAATTCTGAGGACCAGATAATGACTGAACAACTAATCAACCTCTCAGATAAGGACTTTAGACTAGCAATATGGAAGGTGCTCAACAGACTCCAAGAAACCATGGATCGAGTTGAACAGAACACTAATAAGAACCAAGAAAATATGAAGGCAGAAATGACAAAACTCCAAACTGAAATAACATGTCAACTAACAGGCCTGAAAAACTCAGTAAACGAAGTGAATGACAAAATGGATAAGCTCTGGGACAGGGTATCAGAAGCTGAGAATAGACTTGGTGCTGTGGAAGATGAGATACATAACAATTCCATACAGCAGGAGAGATTGGACAAAAAACTTAAAGCAAATGAGCAGACAATGGAAAAATTAGTCAAAGAATGGGAACAGATGAAAATAGAAGTCTATGATAAGATCAACAGAAACAACTTAAGAATCATTGGAGTCCCAGAGACCCAGGAAGAAAATTTCCAGGAAGAATCAATGGTCAAGAACATCATTAAAGAGAAACTTCCAGAGCTAAAGAATATATGTGATCAAATCCTGCATGCCCGAAGAGTACCAACCAAAAGAGACCCCAGAAAAACCACCCCAAGACACATCCTAGTCACAATGACAAATCCCACAGATAGAGACAGAATTCTGAAAACAGCAAGATCAAAAGGGGAAATCATGTTCAAGCAAGCTTCCCTGAGATTTACAGCAGACCTGTCACCAGAAACGCTCAATGCCAGAAAGCAGTGGTGGGATATTGTGACAAGACTGAATGAAATGAATGCTTCACCCAGAATACTATACCCAGCAAAACTCACTTTCCGGTTTGATGGAAGAATACATGGTTTCACAGACAAAAAACAGCTCAGAAACTTCACAGACACAAAACCAGTCTTAAGAGAAAAACTGAAAGACCTAATCTAAGACAAGACTACCCAAAAGACACACCAAATTTTGAAATAAAGATGGCGTTAAATCCCAGGACAATTCTTTCTCTCAACGTCAATGGACTAAATGCACCAGTTAAGAGACACAGAGTGGCTAAATGGATCAAAAAACTCAATCCAACCTTCTGCTGCCTACAAGAAACGCACCTGAATAGTCAGAACAAACATAGACTCAAAATAAAAGGCTGGAGAAAAGTTATCCAAGCAAACAACACCCATAAAAAAGCTGGAGTGGCCATACTAATATCAGATAATGCAAACTTTATACTCAGGAAGGTTGTAAGGGACAAAGACGGACATTTTATATTAATCAAGGGGTACGTAGAGCAGGAAGAATTCACTCTCCTGAACATATATGCACCGAATGAGGGGCCAGCAAAATATTTAATACAACTGCTGACAAATCTGAAAAATAATATCAACAACAACACAATAATTGTGCGGGACCTAAACACGGCTTTGTCAACACTGGACAGGTCAACCAGACTGAAACCCAACAAGAATATACTAGACCTGAGGAGAGAAATGGAAGAAAGAGGCCTAGTGGATATATATAGGACACTCCATCCCCAGAAACCTGGATACACATTCTTCTCCAATGTACATGGGACATTCTCCAGGATAGACTACATGCTGGCACATAAAACATACCTCCATAAGATCAAGAGGATAGAAATTTTGCAGACTACCTTCGCTGACCACAAGGCTCTGAAATTATTTGTGAACTCCAAAGGGACTCAGAAGAAACACTTTAACACCTGGAAGTTAAACAGCCTCATGCTCAATAACCAGTGGGTCCGAGATGAAATCAAGGAGGAAATAAAAAGGTTCCTGGAAACAAATGACAATAAAGACACAAACTCTCAGAACTTATGGGACACAGCAAAAGCAGTACTGAGAGGAAAATTTATAGCTTTGCAAGCACACATCAGGAAGGAAGAAGGAGCTTACCTGAGTAGCTTAATGACACAGCTAATAGAACTAGAAAATGCTCAACAAAAGGACCCAAGAACAGGAAGACAGAAGGAAATAACAAAGCTGAGAGCAGAAATCAACGAAGTGGAAACTCAAAAAACAATCCGAAAGATCAACGAAAGCAGAAGTTGGTTCTTTGAAAAAATAAACAAGATTGATAGACCACTGGCAAACCTAACAAAGAAAGAGAGAGAGAGAAACTTGATAACTCGTATCAGGAATGAAAAAGGAGAGATCACTACTGATATGACAGAGATTCAAAGGGTAATCAGAAACTACTTTGAAACACTCTACGCCACTAAAAATGAGAACCTGGAAGAAATGGATAAATTCTTGGACTCTTATAATCTTCCACGGTTGAAGGAAGAGGATGTAGCATATCTAAACACCCCCATCACCATTGATGAAATTAAAACAGTAATCAAATGTCTGCCGAAAAAACAAAAGCCCAGGTCCAGATGGATTCACTAATGAATTCTATCAAACTTTCCAAGAGGAACTACTGCCAATCTTGGCAAGACTCTTTCATGAAATTGAACAAACAGAAACACTTCCAAATAGCTTTTATGAAGCCAACATCACCTTGATACCTAAACCAGACAGAGACGCTACCAAAAAAGAAAATTACAGACCAATATCACTGATGAATGCAGATGCAAAGATCCTCAACAAAATCCTGGCAAATAGGATTCAATGCCTCATTAAGAAGATCATCCACTACGATCAAGTAGGTTTCATCCCAGGAATGCAAGGCTGGTTTAACATCCGTAAATCTATCAACATAATACACAACATCAATAACAAGAAAAATAAAAACCACATGATCATATCAATAGATGCAGAGAAAGCATTTGATAAGGTCCAACACCCATTCTTGATCAAAACTCTCAGCAAGATGGGAATGGAGGGAACCTTTCTCAATATAGTGAAGGCCATCTACCACAAGCCAGTGGCAAATATTATCCTCAATGGAGAAAAACTGAAAGCCTTCCCTCTAAATTCTGGCACAAGACAAGGCTGTCCTCTCTCACCACTCCTATTCAACATAGCACTGGAAGTACTTGCTATAGCGATTAGGCAAGAAAAGGATATCAAGGGAATCCAGATAGGAAAGGAAGAAGTCAAGCTCTCACTGTTTGCAGATGACATGATACTCTACTTAGAAAACCCTAAAGACTCTATCAAAAAGCTTCTAGAAACAATAGACTCATATAGCAAGGTGGCAGGCTACAAAATTAACACACAAAAATCAATGGCCTTTCTATACACCAACAGTAATAAAGAAGAAATGGACATTAAGAAAACAACCCCATTCACAATAGTACCACACAAACTCAAATATCTTGGAATCAACTTGACTAAATATGTGAAGGACCTATACAAAGAAAACTATAAAACTCTGCTCCAAGAAATAAGAGAGGACACACGGAAATGGAAACACATACCCTGCTCATGGATTGGCAGGATTAACATCATCAAAATGTCAATACTCCCCAAGGCATTATACAGATTTAATGCCATCCCTCTAAAGATACCCATGACATTCTTCAAAGAAGTGGATCAGACACTTTTGAAATTCATTTGGAACAATAAACACCCTCGAATAGCTAAAGCAATCATTGGGAAAAAGAATATGGGAGGAATTACTTTTCCCAACTTTAAACTGTACTACAAAGCAACAGTTATCAAAACAGCATGGTATTGGAATAAGGATAGGTCCTCAGATCAGTGGAATAGGCTTGAATACTCAGAAAATGTTCCCCAGAGATACAACCATCTAATTTTTGATAAAGGAGCAGGAAATCCTAAATGGAGCAGGGAAAGCCTCTTCAACAAGTGGTGTTGGCACAATTGGATAGCCACTTGCAAAAAATTAAACTTAGACCCCCAGCTAACATCATGTACAAAGGTAAAATCCAAATGGATTAAAGACCTCGATATCAGCCCCAAAACCATAAGATATATAGAACAGCACATAGGCAAAACACTCCAGGACATTACAGGCATCTTCAAGGAGGAAACTGCACTCTCCAAGCAAGTGAAAGCAGAGATTAACAGATGGGAATATATTAAGCTGAGAAGCTTCTGCACCTCAAAGGAAATAGTGCCCAGGATACAAGAGCCACCCACTGAGTGGGAGAAACTATTCACCCAATACCCATCAGATAAGGGGCTAATCTCCAAAATATACAAGGCACTGACAGAACTTTACAAGAAAAAAACATCTAACCCCATCAAAAAATGGGGAGAAGAAATGGACAGACACTTTGACAAAGAAGAAATACGCATGGCCAAAAGACACATGAAAAAATGTTCCACATCACTAATCATCAGGGAGATGCAAATCAAAACAACGATGAGATACCACCTCACACCCCAGAGAATGGCACACATCACAAAGAATGAGAATAAACAGTGTTGGCGGGGATGTGGAGAGAAAGGAACTCTTATCCACTGCTGGTGGGAATGCTGTCTAGTTCAACCTTTATGGAAAGCGATATGGAGATTCCTCCAAAAACTGGAAATCGAGCTCCCATACGATCCAGCTATACCACTCCTAGGAATATACCCTAGGAACACAAAAATACAATACAAAAACCCCTTCCTTACACCTATATTCATTGCAGCTCTATTTACCATAGCAAGACTCTGGAAACAACCAAGATGCCCTTCAACAGATGAATGGCTAAAGAAACTGTGGTACATATACACAATGGAATATTATGCAGCTGTCAGGAGAGATGAAGTCATGAAATTTTCCTATACATGGATGTACATGGAATCTATTATGCTGAGTGAAATAAGTCAGAGAGAGAGAGAAAAACGCAGAATGGTCTCACTCATCTATGGGTTTTAAGAAAAATGAAAGACACCCTTGTAATAATAATTTTCAGACACAAAAGAGAAAAGAGCTGGAAGTTCCAGCTCACCTCAGGAAGCTCACCACAAAGAGTGATGAGTTTAGTTAGAGAAATAACTACATTTTGAACTGTCCTAATATTGAGAATGTATGAGGGAAATGTAGAGCCTGTTTAGGGTACAGGCGGGGGTTGGGTGGGGAGGAGGGTGATTTGGGACTTGGGTGATGGGAATGTTGCACTGGTGATGGGTGGTGTTCCTTTTATGACTGAAACCCAAACACAATCATGTATGTAATCAAGGTGTTTAAATAAAAAAAAAATAAAAAAAAAAAAAAAAAAAAAAAGATATGATTTATTAGGGCAACCAATGACAGTAGTTAAAAGCATATGCTAAAGACTTCTACAAAAGATGCTGGTTGAAGTAAGATGTAAAGGTCTGCCTGTTCAAAGAAAAAAAATCAATAACAATTTCATGTGTCGGTATTAAATTCATTCATTTCAGAAATAGTCATTTCTAAAAAGAAAACAAAACAAAATGATTGGATCCTACCAACTAATAGCTCTGAGATGACTATATTAATATAGCATTTGGGAACTTAATTGCTTTGAAAACTGTATCTCAACTATTTATATATAATTTATATATTTCTATGATACATAAATAGATTTATATAATAGATTTGTATAATACATGTAGCTTTATAGAGATTTATATAATACATAAATAATTCACTGTTGATTAATTTGTTTTGGTAAGTTAGATGACTCAGTTCTTTGTGTGCATGACTATGATGAAAGCCAGTTTTCTTTTCCTTTTTAGGGAGAGGGTTTGAACCACAACCGGAGGCACTCAGGGGTTACCCTTGCTCTGTGCTCAGAAATCGCTCCTTGCGGGCTCAGGAGACCATATGGGATGCCAGGGATTGAACCTGGTTGGTCCCGGGTAGGCCATGTGCAAGGCAAACATCCTATCACTGTGCTATCACTTGGGCCCCAGAAAGCCCATATTCTAGAGCAGGGGTCTTCAAACTACGGCCCGCGGGCCACATGCAGCCCGCAGAGGAGTCTGATCCGGCCTGCCAGCAGTGAGCACTGTTTGGTTGCCAAGCATATACACTCAGTGTATATCCAAATATCAGGAACCATGCACTCAAAATGGTAACCATCTTTGGTAGCACTTATGCCTGTGAACAGACTTTTTCAAGAATGAAACATCTGAAATCTCCAACCAGATCAAGATTAGCTGATGCCCACTGGCATCACTTGTTATGGCTAGAAGTGACAAATATGGAACCGGACATTGACCATCTCTTTAGCCAAAAGCAGGCCCACAGTTCCCATTGAAATATTGGTGCATGATCTGTTTATTTATAAATGGTTTTCACTTTATTTATATAAGATATGTGCAGTGTGAGTAGGAATTAGTAACTCCTATAGTCAGGCCCTCCAGCTCTCTAAGGGACCATAATCTGGCCCTCCAGCTCTCTAAGGGACCGTAATCCGGCCCCCACTTTAAAAAGTTTGAAGACCCCTGTTCTAGACCATGTCACAGTTCTCACAGGGACTCATTTCTTATACCTGGGGCAGAGCATCTTTTGGGGATAGCGGGTCTGAGATAATTAACAGCAGCACAGAGATGCCTATTGACATCAAGGAAGAAACAGCTTCTGATGTTCCTACCACTTTGTGCTTCCTAAAGGGAGAACTATAGTGCCTGATAGGCCTCAGGGCTCTGAGCACCTCACAGGATGCAGGGTTTTCTGGGGTGGAAGTCTGGTAGCAGCCTTGCAGATTCCTTCTTCCCTCTCACTTCTCTTTTACATCCAACATCAATGAATGCTGGCGGGGGGGGGAGATCACAATTCTTCCTTGATTCACAGTGAACCAGTCATATCAGTCTAGAAACATCTGGTCCCTGGACTTGGGGATCCATATTTTCCTTTGGAGCCAGACATGAGATCTGAGGGGATAAACTCCCTGTTTCCAGGGAACTTGCCAGGTTCCTCAGGTAGATAGACAATCCCAGTTATAATCATCCCTGAGATAGGCTGTGTTACAGTGTTGAGAAAAGGTAGCACAGGGACATTTGTAACTAGGTTTAGTACATACCTGGGCTGATTCCATGATATTCTTTCTTTCTTTTTCTTTCTTCTTTCCTTTTCTTTCTTTCTTTCTTTCTTTCTTTCTTTCTTTCTTTCTTTCTTTCTTTCTTTCTTTCTTTCTTTCTTTCTTTCTTTCTTTCTTTCTTTTTCTTTCTCTTTCTTTCTTTTTCTTTCTTTCTTTCTTTCTTCCTTCCTTCCTTCCTTCCTTCCTTCCTTCCTTCCTTCC